>NW_028292569.1:5202696-5531673 GCF_029948245.1 Actinia tenebrosa | reverse complement strand
TAACGGCAAACGAATAGCAAAGCGCGGGTAATGGGCGTTTTGATGTCATTCGGAGTATGGTTTTTTTGTTTTCTGGTTTTGATTGATACCAAAATCATGTAATTAATGAATAATAAATAAAACCGTAGAAAATACTTCAAAGTTTTTTAACGAAAAAACGTAACTCAAGTTTGTGCCACTTTTATCAAATATTTTTTCCCAAGGATTTTTTATTTCCTTTGAAGTGCCGAAACAAATCCACCATTTTTGCTTCCAGATTCCTGTTTTGAAGATGACGTAACTCTGGAGCATGCGCTATACGCTTACAATCGTTTTCACTTCATTAGGCACAGTGTTATTGTTCGAAAGTTTAATGAAGTTAGCTGTTGCTAAAAATATGCCATTTATGTCATAGTGATCTAAATTTGATATTTTAACAGGTAGCTTTAGATATATCGTTTATTACTGAACAGGGCTACGAGCAGACTAATATCACCATTCAAGGTACGTTTTCTACTTCGTATAAAATTTGGCATCACGTGTCCGTAGAGGTTTTTGGGTCAGTTTCTCTCTTAAGTCGTGGGGTTTAGTCGAGTTTTTGTTGAAAACAGAAAAGATGAAGAATGAATGCCCTTGTCTCTGCGCCAATATAGCTAGCGTATTTTGACCTAACAATGAACGGTTAAGATTTCGTACGGTGCTCGATTGTTTTTATTATAGGCTGGGTTGGGTTAGATTGGTCTCAGCGCATCACTAGACTGCACCTTTTAAGGGACCAAGTGCAGTATATATTATTTTTCATTTTTTTATTTTTAATTTTTATTTTTTATTTTATCTAAAGAAAATCATATTGTAAAACTTATTTTTTTCTTCCACTCCCCCACACTGTTTTTCCTTTTTGTGTGTGTGTGTTTACTTTACCGACTGGCCATCTACGGCCATACTTTCTTTCAGAAACGAAAATAAGCTGCATGATGAGTGATCCTTGCATTCGTGCTGTTGTGGTTTGGTGTCGCTCGTGGTAAATACACAGGAACAACCAAAGGATTAAAAAGAATTGTTTTAGGTCGTTGCTTCGAGTACCTTGATAGATACGCATCGTTAGGCCTGCTTGATAAGGTACCTGGACTTGAAGAGAGAGAAGCATTTTGTCAAGAGGCCTTGAAACATTTTCTCGGTGCCTTTGCTTCCAAAGACCCTTGTACGTTAATAGAACAGAACTACGAGAAATTCTTAAAATTCACCGGAGAGGTTCCCATTAATGACAAGGTACTATTTTTTTTTCTTTCGGGTTGACTGAATTCGTTTGCAGTCATTTACAGACTCTTCCCAATCGCTTCTTTTACGCTATGAAAAATAAGTCGATGCAACTATCGGGAGAACGAGCGTGTTGCTAAATAATTAGTTAGTTACTTGATGATGATGCGCGCTTGATGACGATGACGACGGCCACTAATAATAATAATAATAATAATAATAATAATAATAATAATAATAATAATATAAAGATGATGAAAATAAGAATCATAATGATTATTATGTAGTTAGCTCGGCAGTACTGATTAAGCTAATTTTAGTTAGATGGTAAATAGATCAGTATTTCAGCTCAGTTTGTTCATTTTTCAGTATATTTGCTTGCTCTCGATGTTGTCGTTTTTTGTTTTTGTTGTTGTTTTTTGCTTTTTTGTTTGCTGTTGTTTTTGTTTGTTTATTTTTTTGGTTGTTTTTGGTTGTTTGGTTTTTTTGTTTTCTTTTTTTTGTCGTTGTTGCTGTTGCTTGATGACCCGGCAACCGGTACTGATAGAAATAACCATTTTTTAATGTTTTTATTCAGATCTTGTTCTGGTCCAAGCACGAGGCTCTCTCGCGCTCGATATCCAACGATGGAAAACGAGCAATCGTATTAAGGGATACTCTGTCAGGGTAAATATTTGTTATACGAATAGGAAAGCAGTCTATTTTTAATTTTTCCATTAGTCTTTTTACGTATCCGTATACACTCAACTGAAGAATCGTTGTCGGGTTCAGAAACATAAAATGTAGAAGCTGAGACCGAAATGACACATGGGAAGTACGTTAACTAGATGCATGCTGTGACCGGCGATCTGTGGCATCATCCACTGTTTTTAATACACGTTTGGCATTCTAAACAGACTGCATGGATGGCGCAAATGAATAAATTATAATATAATTATGTCATTTCCCATGTGCCATTTCGGTCTCAGCTTTTATGTTCTATGTTTCTGAACCCGACAACAATTCTTCAATTGAGTGTATTCGTTTTCTCCGCGTTGAAACCATCGTTGTTCAAAGTGGTCTCGAGGCCTCGTTCAGTTTGGTCTCCACAAGAAATGAAGAGCTCTTGGCATATTTCACTTCTCCCGTTTTCTGATTAGGCTAAAACTGAAGTAGAAAGCTACCAAGACCGCGAAAATGGAAGTAGTCTTTAAAAGTCGGTTTCCGGTTCGAAGACCAAAAGGAACGCGGGCTCAGGGTAAGAGCATCATGTGACCGGACATGGAGAATAAATTCGCATGCAATCTCGAGAAAACAATCTGTTTTATTCGAAGAAAACAATGATGTGCGCGAGAGATTTCTTAACCCCTTCTTGAAAAAGAAGGGGCTGAGAAAGATATTTTATTTAAATTAGGGCACCTGTGTCCTTTATCTCTACCTGTTTGTTAAGTTAGCTGATTGTAAAAAAAGAAAAAAAAAAAGTTGGTTGATAAAATTCTGATTAATTTATAACTAACGTTTTCAATGTGCTCTCCGGTCACTACTTTCTGATGTATAAATCCAGGATAGGACTAGGGACTTTTAATAAGATGAATTCTTGTTAATGGGAGGTAATACCAGTGCTCTTCTATCACTACTTGTCTGAGGCATAAATGCAGGATAGGACTGTCTCAATGAATTCGAATACTGGCTTACACTTTGAACCTTCTTAGTTATCGCTCGTACCAAGTCTCTAGCATGCTTCAGACTATAAGCCTTCAGTCTTGCCTTGATCTCTTCACTGAAATAACCACAATCGATCCATTCTTCAAAGTCTGTGATAAAATCAAAAGCTGTTAGACCCTGCAAGTTTCGTGATCGCACATTAGCGCCATGTTCTATCAGCACACTTGCAGCAAACATGTTGTTGGCCTGTGTTGCGTAGAACAACGGTGAACAAAGATCCTCGTTAACAGCGTCTACATCCGCGCCAAAGCATAGAAACAGCTCCAAGACGTCCGACGCGTTGGACAATCCCGCAGTGAGATGCAGAGCCGTATTTCCCGCGGGATATGACGGGTTAACTGAAGCTCCTTGCTCTAGCAGGAAACGAATTGTTTCCATGCGTTTCGTGCAAGGGACCTGCTCTAGTAAAATCTTATGAACAAGGATGTCAGTCTCATTTTCCTTGAATTGGAAATTCTTTTCCACCAACCACGCAGCGCAATCAAGATGATCGTTTGCGATGGCCAGATGAGGTAGACTCGGAGGTGTTGTCTCATCTTCCATCTCGAGACTCAATCTAACTTTCCCTTCAGTATCAAAGAACATAAGAGCATTGATCGCGTCAATCCTTCCCTGCATAGCGCAACAATGAACAGGCATCAGTCCCCTTTCGTTCCTTATTGTCAACGGTGCTTCCTTCATCAACATTTTTTCAATGCATTCGAGATCAGTAGGCTCGCCAGTTTCTCCGTAGCATTTGACGTGCAGAGGTGTATTCCCGTCAAAGTCAACCGCATCAAGACTTGCGCCGGCTTCAAGAAGAAGATCGACAGTATCTGCATTCTTAGCTCGGTGTAAAGGCGTAGCGCCTTTGTAGTCCAACAGGTTGACTTGGAGACCCTCAGCAAATAAAGACTTGATTATTGGAATGTTACCAAAGAATGCAGCAGTATGGAGTAGAGTACTTCCACTGACGCACCTACTCTTGAGACTAGCCATGATATTCTCTTTACGATGATGCGCAGCAATGATCTCTGCCAAGCAATCCATATCACCTGCAATCAGCTTGGGAACAATCGTAGACCATTCTTTGTACTTGAGCTCTAAGAATGTCCTCAACTCGTAATGGCGCATCAGTTCAAATGCCGTCTTGCTGTTTCTGTTTCTCTTGTTCACGTCAGTTCCCCACTCGATTAATAACTGGCAGATATCTTTCTGTAGGCTTTCTGTACCCAGGAAGAATGGAGTATTAAGATGATGGTTCAACGCGTCCACTTTGGCGCCATTTTCCAGGAGGTACGTGACAATATCGATGTGTCCATGGCGACAGGCCAGATGAAGAGCAGTGTTACCAGAACTGTGTTCTCGAGAGTCAACGAACGTCTTGTCCAAGTGGAAAAACGCTACAAGTTTCTGAACAACATCAAGTTCGCCATCTTTCGCGGCTTTGAAGAGAAGTCGTTGACACTGGGACGTTGTACCAGGGAACACTTGGTAAACGAATAAAGAACCTGCCTTCAACATCTTGTTACGCGAAGAACTCTCAAAGAAAATCTCTAGCTCTGGGTACTCTGATGAATTGATGTCAACTACTTTATCTTCATCAAGTCCAAGCATTTGACGGACTGTGTTTTTTTGGTCAGCACCACCAGAAAAATCGTCATAAAACGCATTAGTATTTTTGTCTCTGATGACCAACTTACGACCCTTCCAGACGCTTTCATTGGATTTGCTGCTGTAGAAACCTGTGCCACACGTCAGGCTTAGGTTGATAACCATCTCGATGGCCAGGTCATTAATGGTGGTGTTTCGTGGTACTCTGACAATATCGAAACGTTCCACGATCTTCTTTGATACTGCAGCTCGACACTAGAATATTAAAAAAACAGGAATCATTTTATTGCACGATAGACCTTTCCCAAATTCGCTTGGATGACCCCACGAAACAATGGTTTGTATCCGAGACTGAACTTCATTCTTTTATTCATCAAGTTCAACCTCGACTTGAAACCATTGTTTCGTTACCAGTCAAACGAATTCGGGAAAGGTCTATTCATTGAATTTTTACGTCCATCCCTCTCGCCCCTCCCCGTTTTCCCTCCCCTCCTCAATCGAAGGTAAAGATTTTCAGTTCTCTGTTAGAGTCTTCTAGTCGATAGTATTCTTGCTTCTCTCTCCCTTCCCCCTTCCTCTGTCAAAAGTCATTTTTTGAAAGATGCCAATAATGGATATTGTCTAACTTACACCCCACGATTTTTCTACCTAGTGCCAAGATTTCATTCCAATAGGTTGCTATCAATAGACGTCACTTCCAGTAATACTGGACAGTATTATATGTACAGTAATCTGGAATCCAGTTTATGATGGAACCGGAATCCACCCTTTTGGAATCCAGAATCCGCACCAAGGAAGTTTTAGAATCCGGAATTCAGACCCTTGGAATCTGTAATCCAGAGTCTCGGAATCCAGATCCAGTGCTCGGAATCTGAAATCCACCATAGGTTCGGACTCCCTTACATGGGGCGAACCTTACCCCCTCTGAGGGTCCAAGAATCAATTGAAGTTGCCCAGTACTTAAAAGCTTAAGTAGGGAATTTGTAATATATGATTTGTAATCATTCTAGAGAGAACGAACTAGGATGGCCAAACTATAAACATCTACCCCCTCCTCCTATAAGACATTTTTCCTGAATGCAAAGTCAGTATAAATCTATCATTATGTCTTAAACATCTGTTTACATTGATTGAGCCCATAGAGGTACTATAGGAGAAATGTAGTCCCAGCCCACATATTTATCACTAAATATATCCACTAATTGCTAATTCTCATACCCCCAGCTTATACTCTTATAGACCCTTTTCCTTGATATTCACAAATCATTGCAATGGTAAAGTAAATAATGCACAACTTCAAGAATACAAACACTTTGAAATTTCCTGGACCTTCGCTGGAAGGCATGAATATTTCACACAAAATCAAGGCTAATCAAACAATGAAAAACAGAGAATTTGAAAATGGATGACTCACCTTATTTTGTATTTCAGCTACTTCCTTGATCCAAGCTGCACACTTTGTGACATCATAATTCTGTTCAATCATCTCTATCTCCTCGTCATAATCCACAATCAAGTTTTCCAGTTCTTTCTTTCTTTTCAAATCCTTCATGTTGGTGACAAATTCTGGGAACTGTTCAATCTCATCTTTCACACCAATTTTCAAGACATTCAACTCATCAAGACGCTTCAACATGGCTTTTGACTGCCGAAACTTATACCCACTCATGAAGAAAAATGCAAAGTAAGCACAGACTGACATCACATCTCCCTCCACAAGATCCTGTGAGTCAAATGGATTTGATGACTTAAACATTGCATTGGCAGTCTGAAGTGCAAGGTTGATGGTCCATCTGTCATTCAAGAGAATCTCAGTCGTGAATGTCTCTGGTACGAATGTATTAACGAGAGCACACAAAACACGGCTATCAGTAAGATCATCCAAGCTCATGATCCCCCTGGTCAGTTTTCGGCCCTCTCTGCTCAACCTTAGGTGAGCATTAACCATGTCAAGGATGCAATACTCTGGTGAAGGGAAATTTTTAGACCTTCTTCGCTTTATCATGTCATCAGATCTTTCAGTTATCGTTGGACTTGGTGAAGGTTCTGGAGTTTCAACTGGAGTCCGTCTCAGAGATTTTGATCCAAAACCAAGCAAAATGTCCTTTTCTATTTTATGAGTTGGTGTCTTAGGGGGAGGGGGTGGGGGCGTCCATGAAAAAGGCTTAGATACAAGAATTGCCCCACTTTCTTTCTGGAGAAATTCTGATCTTTCCCATACGTACCAGATATCATGGCACACTAGACACCAAAGAAGATCAAATACCTGCTCAGCTGACCTCATTGCAAACATTCTTGAATCAACAAACGTGTTCTTTGGTATGATCTGTGTAGCTTTGAGCTCCTTAACAATCCACTCAACTCTAGTTGTCTTCTGTTGTTGAGTGAGTCCCTCAAAACTTTGTAGCTTTTCAAACGGTCTTCCGGTCATGCTTTCCAATAAAACTTTCATATTATACCCCTTTAGTAAGTCAGTCAGTACATTATGCATAAAATGGCCAGAAGATGCCAGGCGTAAGTTTATCCAGGCTGTAAAGCCATTAATACGAGTGCGTAATGACATATTTACTGTCTAAGATTTTCTCGTTAGATCCAACTTTCTAAAAAAAGTCGTATAAAGTCTGAACTCCTAGAACTTGAAGATCTTGATAGGTTTGAGACAAGAAACATTCTATTAGCAATACGAACTGCAAAGGCATGAAGAATTTGTAGAAAACTTCAGGTTTTTTGTGTATAGATGATATTGTTTTACTTGGCAACGAGAAGTCGGCGAGTATAAACAAACCAATAGGTCCCAATTAAATCAAATTAAGAAGTTCTATAAATGATCCAATAATACTCATGTGAAGCTGAAATGCTGTTGGTACATTGTAAAACATAAGTTCAGGTCCATGAGTTGTAATCACCAAATGATTGCTCGAGATATGAAACCACACGATCCTTGTGTGTCCGCCATTTTGTATCTTCGAAGGGATTTCATGGATAATTTATGCAGGAATTTGTTCCAGTCTCCTCATGCATGATGTGACTTACGATTCGTTTCGTTTCGTTCTTTCGTTTTTTATTTCGTTCCTTTCTTCCTTCCTTCTTTTTTCTTTTTTCTTTCTTTCTGTCTTTCTGTGTCCTTTGCTTCTCCCTTTTTATCTCAATAACTTTATTTCGTTTCTTTATTTCTCTCTTTTTCTTTTTCTTTATTTGCATTTGTTCTTTCTTTCTGTTGAAGGTGGTTTATAAACTGTCGTTCTGTATAAAGTATCCTAATTATATTTCTCGTTTTTCTACGCTCCTCACAACAGACCTGAGTGAGCCATCAATCCTTTTGTCAATATAGTGAACAATTTTTTTCCAGTGGGGAGAAAGCCGAGAGAAGGTAAACTTTAACGCAACTCAGGTCTGTCCAGTTTCTACCTTATTTAGCGTCCAAAGTATTCATATCTTTCATCTAATATGGCGGTTGTGGTCACAGGAACACCTCTTATGATGAACGTTTCTTTATTATGATTACATTTTTATTTATTTCCTTTTTAGGTATCTTACGACAGATTTGGCCTGGTGTGGAGAGGTCCCTGGTACCCCGAATCCAAACCCTGATGGTATCAACTTTAAAGCCTGCCCTGTGTGTAGCCCTAAAAAGGAACCTTTTGAGGTCTACTGGGGGGCTGCTTCTGCCTGGGTAAGCAGTTCATTAGGGAATCGTAAAACGATGATCCAAACCCGATTTATTGCCAAAAAAACTAATGTAATTTTGTTTGCCAACAGTTTGCAAAAAGAGCGAAGGGCATCGTCCATCACCTCGTCAATGGCGCTGTTGGTACGGTACCACCAAATGTCGCATACCACGACGAGACGTATGTTATATAAAAAAACTTATACTACTCACGGGTCACGTGTCCTACTCGTCTTGCAAGCGCACCGAGAAAATAACGACCCGAATAACTTTAAAAAATAACTGTAAAAATTTTTTCATGCAGGTTTTTCTACTTGCACGAGCTTCCAAATATCCCCAAGGATGAAGTAACTGAATTCCGATTGATCGTTGCTAACGAGCCTCAGAAAGCCGTGCAGTAAGTATCCTGTGATAAATTTGTATAAAAAGAAGTAGTGATGCTAATTGCTTAAACTGGACACCATAACAGTTCTTTCTGAAATATCCTTAGAGCAGTTTTCGAAATGAGTGGGAAACGTAAAAACCAGTTAAGAACCTATTCAGCCTGAATTCTCACCAAATATATAAGAACCACTACAACCTGACTTAAAAAAAATAGTGTCTATGTTTGGCAGTTTTTCACTTTATTTTCTTACTACGCGTAACTATGCCTTAACATTAAAATGGTCAGTATCTATATTATTCATCAATCACACCTCAGGTTAGATACATACGTTTATACGGTACGGTTATGGTTCCCACTTATTGATGGTTTTCAACCATTCCCAATAGAATTAAATAACAAAAGACACGGTGGCCATGTTGGAGGATATAACAAAAGAATTCATTGACAATTCTTTTGTTAAGTTCCTCCAACATGGCCGCCGTGAAAACCATCAATACGAGATGACAGCCAGAGAGTAAGCTTATGACGCATAACTATATTTTAATTCCAGCGAAACATGTGGTACAGGAACAATACAGAAGCTTGAAAATGAGCTCAAAAAGGAGTTGGGTAAAGCTCCTGTTTGTGTCGTCAATCCCGCGTAAGTAAAACGCGACCAAGCGTAATAAATATGACCGCCTGGTCCACAGGAAGCCCGAGCTATCTAGTACCTACGTTGGTATAAACCAATCACATGTATTTATATTACAAATACCTGCTTTAGAATAGTTCGTATTCTAACATAACCTAAGTGTATGATGATTGGCTTGAAAACTATGGAAAACCATTTTGACGGTTCTCGGTTACTGTACTGGCGCATTCTCGTTCCCAGGGCCTGCACTATTGCCTTTCGCGCGTTGCCTTCCGCTGGCGGGCAATAGCGCAGGCTCTGGGAACAACGAGAATGTTTTTAAGTCAGTACCCTATCATTCACATTTATTCTACATCGACTTTTTTCGCTTTTCTTTTTAATTTTTGCTTTTCTCTAAATTTTCTTGTCAATCCTTTACATCAATAGCATGGTGATGCATATAATGTGCGCAGACAAGCCGAATGCCCCAGAGTGTGTCAAACCAATCGCGGACACTGGTGGCAAGCATTACTGAGCAAGAGAAAGAACGTTCTGGGCTCACTGTATTCGCTTACCGTTACTCCTTCATACACAGGAATCCCATGATACACGTTTCATGATCATGGCACGGTACGCTCGTATAATACAGCTGAAATAATTTGTTATTGCCAAATTCAAAAACGTTAAAGAGTTAAACTAAGAAAAGAAGATTAACCGTAACCGTAAAAAAGGAGCCAAAGCATTTTGAAATATTTTTAAATATATATATATATATATATATGGTAAAGTATAAAGTAATAAAACTCTGTATAATTGAGGCGTGGACTATCTCATAATTCATATCTCGGCTCGAAGTTAGTTTACGAAACTTAGTTTTATATTCTCATTCTCAATCTCTCTTATTCAGTTGAGAAACGGCGAAATCGATTTCTTCGCAATCTGAGGTTAGCTGCTCTGCAAAGATGAAGTAGACGTCAATTATCAATTCTTCTGACGAATCAACTTCAAAATAGAGGAGTTCGTAATCGCAGACGACCAAGAGCATGGGTCTACCCTCGTCCTCAATTCTGGTTTGAACAACTTCTAAACTGGCCAGAATCAAGATCATATTTGGCGGGAACACTTCAGAATTAACAGAAACACGTTTAATTTCATTTGTGGTATTGTTGGTCCAGATATGAGCAAGCACGACACAATTTTTCGTCAAGCAATCTCAGTAGAGAAGCGAGTACACGATTGCTTTATGGCGGCTAGCTACTGGCAACTCTTATCGAACGATAGGACAAACATTTGGAATTGGACGTGCCACGGCAATGTTAAAAAAGAAAAACAAGAGAAACGTACCCACAATAGCACAGAAAAAGCCCGGGGGGGTGGGGGGGTACTCCCATATATGAACTATGCGGGGATGATCCGCTGAACAGGGTATGGTTTTTCGAGCTTCTTGTCATAAACAGGGTATGCAATTTCACTCAAGGTCCAAATTCTTCCTGAGTTTCTTGTCATATTCAGGATTTCTACTTTCGTATTGACCGAAACTGGTTACCATGGTCGTAAAAAATTGATACGTGAGATGACATGATAATTGAAACAGGAACTCAGTGCAATTAATTATATCTTTTGTCATAAGCAGGGTCTACAAATACGATTTTTTTTTGTCATAAACAGGGTACCCCTTTCAGAATCCCAGCGAACACCCCTACCCAAATTCTGGCGGAGTACTCCCCCCGGGAGAAATAATTAGGATAGACCAAGAGACAGAGCCCACGTTCTTCCCTCTGGTGCTTTTCAAGTTAGTCTAGATAAACATTTTGACAGCAAATTGTCGAATGGTGAGCTCTGATTGGTCACGGCCGGCAATAGTCCAACTTAAGCCATCTTTTTAGGTCGCTTATCAAAGGTGTCATTTCCGGAGTTGAAGCAACTAAACTCGGTTTTTTTTTGCGTGTAAACTGTTGACTTAGTACTGGAAAATTTGGTCGGCGCTGATAGCTAGTGGTCATAGGGTCAGTCAATTATATGCTAAGGTCATTGAAGGATGGTTTGTGTTTTTAATCACTCGAGACTCACTGATCTTTGTCAATGTCACGAAAAGGCCACAACGAGCCAATGGGGGGGAGGGGGTTCAACTGTGCTAGCTTTGTGCTGTTTCACTTTATTTTGAACAAAAATAAGCAGAACTTACAATGTTATTTTGTAAATATTCCCTTATTTTTTTTACACTACAAGGTGGCTCAGGGATGGGAGTGGGATTGGAGTAGACATCACGTTTCACTCGTTATTTTACATTAATTCACACGTCACGTATGATGGAGAAAACAAACTTTTAAAAATTCTTAGAAAACGTACTGGAATGCATTCATTGCCAAGCGTCTTTCACCGTACTGACCAAATACGCAGTATACGAGATTGGTGTCATTACTCATACCGGGGCCTGTCATTACGCACTACATTCACGCGTCACGTGTCACAACCCTATCTGCCGCCCTGAACGTTATGCAAATAATCCCGCAAAGATTCCATCATCTCATTAGTCGGTTTCGCTACAGGCTTCTATTCAAACTCAGTGTGTGAAATTATTAATCTTGACAGCTTTCAAACAGGTAAGAACAGGAAAGAGTAAATATTACAGCTTGAATATCAAATTTACTTGCATTAGTTTTGATTGCAGTTCACATAATGTTTTGCTGGTCGTTGAGTACATTTTTTTAGTACATTTTAGCTTACGTGCCTGATCTTTGATCCAGTTATCCTCTGTTTAGTAATATTATGTAATTAGAAGTTTGAGAGAAACTTCTCCTAGGAGCTTTCTTTTCCTTTTCGTAGGAGAATAATGGAGGCTTAGATATTGGTAGTCGACCGTTTTAAATCAGTCATGTAAAGTAGGCTTATATAATTTACAGGTAATCGTCACTTGTTCGATTCAAAACGCCGTAGGCAAAGTTACATAGTTTATATTCGCATTTGATTCAAGAAAGATGTGCATTCGATTTAGTTATTAACGTACGAATTATGAGAATTACGTTTTGCTTATCAAATGGATTACCATTCATTAACGTTCATGCCCATTTATGTTGAATGCCCACATCCAAGACCTTGTTTTTCGATCGCTTTCTCTTTCAGAAATACCTTGAAAATTTAGTGCTTTAGTTTATATCAAATGCAGTTTTAGTTTATACAAGGGTGAGAGATAAGCTTGTAAGATAATGCTTATGGCATTTTATACTCGTTTTGGGTGAACAAATTCCATATGAACACTGGTTTCAAATGCTTCAAAACAGAGGGAGGAAATGCCATGGAAGAAAACAACACATCAAAAAGCTCAACTTACATATGCAGTTTTGTTGCATAACAATTAGATGAAGATAACATGTTGTGTGTCAACAGAGGATGAGAAATTAGAGAGATTCATGATCAGTGAGGAGGCTTTCATTTATTAGCACATGGGGGGGGGGGGGGGGGGCAGCAACATTGTAGGAGGGTTATGTTATCAGGGAATGTGCCACTCCTAATTAATCTCCTTGAAAACTCCTTGAATTTATGCTTTGATGATACTTGCATGGTTCTGAAAATGATATAGTCAGAAAGATTGGACAATCTGAGAAAGTCTGCCATGTGTCGCCATGTGCAACCACTGTGTAAAACCTTGGCATAGTTAGCTGAACCTACTCCTTGAAAATATATTGTTGGGTCCTTGTATACTCCTCGAATAGTCCTTGAATTTTAAGTGATTACCTGAGCACGAACCCTAAGTTGGTGGGTGGGGTGGGGTGGGGGGGGGGGAGGGGGAGGGGGGGGCTATCACATAATTATTGCAGGTTGAGAAATTATTCTCATTTTTTCATCTATTGGCCAAGGACAAAATGGTGGTGAAAATGATGTCTTTTTAACGGTAATCTCATTTGGAAATGCTTGTTTTTTTTTGTGTGTGTGTGTTTTTGTTTTTGTGTCATGACATGGTTTATTGAGTAAATATTATAGCCTGCGTCACATCTGGAATTTTCTTCATAATATGAAAAAAATTCCGGATGTGAGGCAGGCTATAAATATTAATGAAATAAAAAATAATAAAGAGTTATATCTTTTATTTCATTTTATGGAATCTGATTTAAATGAAGACTCGCTGTCTTGGTAAATATTCCCTGATATTCATTTTGCCTTCGGCGAATAATTGCTAAATATTCACTGCTCAGTTACATTTATTGAACAATAAAACATTTATTGAATCCTGTTTTGATAATATCCAGAATTATTAAAGTAAAGCCACCTCGAGCTTGAACATGTAGAGGTCATTAATAACTTTATTTTTGGATTCTTGATTTCATTATTCGATTAGAACATTTATAATTGAAAACGAATTTTCAAAGCCTAGCATATACAAAAGCCAATCATATATGCAACTGAAATGAAAGAGCAACTTTTTGTGCAAGAAATATGTAATATTAATGACTTATCTTCTGTTTCTGCTATAAATAAGAGCCCACGAGCCAAGTTAATCAAATTTTCAAACTATTATTTTTTGAATACAAAATTCAATAATGAATGTTAGAATCTAATACTGAAATCAAGAATCCAAAAGTATAGTCATTAACTGACCTCAACGTGTTCATGCATAAGGTGGTTTAACTGTAATGTCAAAGTATTAAAGTATTATTGGCCGAAGCTATACCTCATCCAATAATGATATCGTTCATTACAAATCCAACCAGCAGTCTACTACTTGCTGGCATCTATATAATTGAGCCGCACTGTAAGAGTAATTTAAAGCACAATGGGGAGCATTTCCCTTATAATGCTTACAAACCTGCATTATTATCATTATCATACTCACTATTCCAGAATGTTTATTAAGGTTTTCATAGGCACTGCATGGCAAAACAAAAAAGTTGTCTCCTTTGGAGAATATAACCTAATTTTCATGCAAATACATTAATTGGGTGGATGTTATTTTTATTTACTTGCCTTTCTCCCAGTGTGATGTGTTTTGTTGGATTGCACTAATTTCTGGTTGGCAAAAGACAGACAGACAGACTTTTTTATTCGGTATCGAGTATTAGAATTTACATAGACATTTTACCCGAATACACGTATGAAGGCTATAATTGTTGCTTTATAGTAATTTCTATTATGTTATAATAAATTCGCCTATTTAACCTATCTAGTATAGTTCCCTAGCCGAGGCTGGAGTTTCCGCGCATAGCAAAACTACAGTTTATCTTGCGCGGTAGCTCCAGTCTCGGCTAGCTAGGAACTATTATTCTTGGTCACTGAATGGAGTATTGCTTTATTATTCATGGAATGTCATGCATTTTAATTAACGCTTTTGTTGTGTGTTTATTAATTTAGCTCCATGAACTCGCTTGTGGACACCATAAACTTTTGGCACAGATAATTGAAAGATTAGTAGCAAAGTTGCAAGAATGGCGATAAGTTTCCAGAATGAAACCTTTTGTGCGAAGTGGTGTAGCTGTAGTCGACTCTATCAACGAATGAAAAAAGATTTACTCCTAATTCTTATAATCATTGGTGCAGCTCTAGGATTTTTGATAGGAGCGTTAGTAAACGCTCCTGTAAATGCAATCGTTGACCCTGAAGAACGCCAAACTACTATCATGCTCATAGGTTTCCCCGGTGAGTTGCTCATGAGCATGCTACAAATGGTAATTCTGCCCTTAATTGTCGCTAGTCTGATCACTGCTTTAGCGGCGTTAGATTCTACAGCTTCGGGAAAAGTTGGCCGAAGAGCAATGCTGTTTTACTTGACGACAACCCTTTCTGCTGCTGTCCTTGGTATGGCTTTAGTTTCAATCATTCAACCAGGGAAAACAGACCGACCTGATGGAGAGAAAACCACTTCTACGCCGTATAGGATTCTGGATTCGTTTCTAGACTTATTAAGGTAATTAAATCGTCTGGTTGTCGTTTGATAATCATTGAATATTGATAGATATTTATACCCGGGTTGTATAATAATCGGAAATATTACATCGATATAATATATTGTTTTCGCCATTTCTTTCCTATGAAAATCTTTAGACAAGTCTTTTATTAGCTTGTTTTTTTAATCCAAACGTTTTCAGAAAAGTCCGGATTTTTAGGATTATTGAGGTCAATACTGAAGTAACTGTTAGATCCTGATTAATTATTCTATACACCGCCCTTCGTTTTTCACGGCTTCCAAGACGACTGAGAATTTGCCGTTCGTAGTCTTTTTTCTTTCTTTTCCAAAACACATCATTCGTTCATGTAATATTCTATCTTGCCAGCTTAAAATATCCATCATAGTTCTATTAATTCATTCATTAATTCTACATGGTGGGGTTTATTAAACATTACATAATCCCTTATTCTTGCGTGGTAAAGAATGGATTTAGTCACTGATCCAGAAACTTGTAAAATGCATCCAATGGATAGATGCTCCAATATCTTCACTGTATTTTATAACAATCGGTTATTCTATTTAATGACATTCGCAAAACCCTTTTGAGGATATGGGAAGATTTAAGTAAAAAGAAAAAGGGCTAGGGACTCGAAAAAAAACTATGCTTTTTCTTCTTCGATCTCAGGAGAATAAAAATATCAAAGACATGATATCTTTCCATAAATTTGTCCAAAATGGCAGCTTTGACTTCATATGAAAACAACGTAAGTTCTCCCTCTCTTCCTGAGAAAAAAGACGAATGAGCGAGTGTTGGCTACTGTGCACCACTGTAGCACAACATATCTTGTGAATATTTTACATAACTTCCAGTATGTCCCTGTTTTGTGTCGTGCAATTTTTGTCAAGTTCACGTGGATGCCGGGGTATGTCAGTTTACAGCTCAAACTCGGTACAGACAGCAGTGTAATGTTACAGTACGCAACAGATCCAGTCTGGACCTCCGGATCGACTTGTTATAATTGATCCTTGTTTTTTACAACTAAGTACAACTAAGGCAGAGCCACAGGTTTGCTAGACTTTCCTTAGTTTGTGTGGCCGTCAGTAGGAATTCCTTACTCTTCCATTGCCCTTACTTAGGTCTTCACCTTCAAGTCATGACAACCCGAAATACAACCTCGGCCTTTTTTTCACAATTAAGTACAAGATTCCAGAAAGAGCCAAATGGCTCGTCCTCTCATAACAATGTATTCTAAGCTGAGATTCTATTTACAGCACGTATTTACACGACTTCAAAATTTGGTGGTTTTGAATTAGATTCCTAAAGTTTCTTTATTTGCACTCATGATATATACTTTATAGTTTTCAATAACAAAATAGATGATAAATTAACAAGTAAAATATAGATAGCGAGTAAGAGAGCCTGATGCTCAGGTAAGAGGTACAAAAACGGTAAATAGAGAGTTTTAGATTTACGTTCACGGCAAACGTGAAACGTCAGTTGACCAGTAAAAAATTCTTTTAAATTACTGAAAAAGAATCGCAAAAAAGTGCAAGTAGTAGAAAAACAAAAGAATATTTGCGCTTGGTGAGAAGGTTTGTAAATAGTAAAGTAAAATACAGGAAAACTATGAAAACGTGGTCACGTTTGCCGTTTGCGGGGAGAAAAAAAAGTCAATCTAAAACTCTCTAATAAGCTCACACCCCAGATAAGCCCTCCCCTCTAATGCGCCCCAGTCCAAAAGCACTGAAATAGATAAAGCCCCAAGGTGGCGAAACAGAGGAAATAGAGTATTTGCTGAGCGTTGACTTGGCAGATCAATTTAGGTAGACATAATATATAAAGTTCGCCACTTGGGGCAGGAAATTACTTAACCCACAAAGCAAAGTTCCATTATAGGGGAGTACTCGTGACTGACAAGTTTCCTTTACGTCCTCAGTGGTTCTCTTATGTGCCGAGGCACGTGAAAGTCTAACCTTTTGTAGATGAAATTACAATGACAGCACCTTCCGAGACCAAGTTAGCCAGCCAGGTGGCGATTAACTATATAGTATTCACTGTTTTAAAATTATTATTTTAAGATTTCTTTGTATTGATATTTGTTCACCTATTTCCAGGGGTCTCTTTCCAAGTAATCTTGTCGAGGCTACATTACGCCAGGTAAATTTTGGGTATTTTTGACCCTCGACTTTAGCTTAAATATTAATAGTGTCGAACTTTATGGACCCGTGCATAAGCATATATGGTTCGAATAGCCCCCTTCACAGTTCCCTGCGCCATCTTGAAATGTAGCCGTACCTTTGCATGGAAACAAGACGAACGGTGAGCTTGCAATGATAGAGACGTGAATAATTGTTCAAGGTGTTAAAGAAGGTCTCTATCATTGCACGCTCACCGTTCGTCTCGCTTGGATGCAAAGGTACGGCTACCTTTCAAGATGGCGCAGGGAACTGTGAAGGGGAATATTGGGTCTTCATTACGACAGGAGGAAAATTGAACTGGGGGAGGGGTAGGGCGTTGCTTATTGTTGTTCAATTCAAGCAATCAGTTAGCCGTGCCGTGACTTATATCAGCCCAGAGGTTGTTTCAGGGTTCGATCTGTGAGTTAGCCATGCCCTGACATAGATCAGCCCAGAGGTTGTTTCAGGATTCGACCTGTGTGTTAGCCGAGCCCTGACTTTGATCTGCCCAAAGTTGTTTTGGGGTTTGATAAAATTGATAATATCTGTTTGTTTCGACAGAAAAAGACGGCTTACACATCAGTACAAGCCAAGTACGACAAGTACAACAACACGGTAGACGTATCCAAACTACCAATCAACGAGACCATAACCATATTTAGTAATGGTACTCACAATATCACGACCATCAGTCGTCTTGTCTATCCAGCATCTAAGACCATTCCGAGCGGTACCCGAATGACACCGGGAATGAATGTACTTGGAATCGCCTTCTTTTCCATTATATTTGGATACGTTTTGGGGGAAATGGGAGAGAAAGGACAAGTGATGAAAGATTTTTTCAAGATTCTAAATGACATTGTCATGAAAATTGTCTTTATTATCATGTGGTAAGAAAGGGGAATGCTTTTTACTTCGCCCAAAAACAGGACCGCATTTCTTATTCGCTTCACGCTACACTAATATGGCACCATATTGGAGGTATTTGACAAAAGAGTTCTCATTACCTTCATTTGTTTTAACCACTAACATGGCCGCCACGAAGACATCCTTGTCTTTTACCTCTCCTATCGGAAAAGGTTGTAAAAACCATCAATATATTTTAAAAATTATATTGCTTCGAGAGTGAGAAACGAAGATTCCCGAAAGTTTTTTTAAAATAGATGTTACTATCAGAATACGATTAAAGTAAGCCTGTGTGCAGACCAAATTTTACTGCCCGTTAAGTTAAGTTGGGTCTGCACAAAGGCTGGACATTAGGGGCTGGCTCTTAATTGGACAGGACAGGGTGCCATACCTCATTTCAAACGATCTTCTTATCTCTAGCCGATTACTAGTCACGTGATTCGTTGAAAGGGATTGTCGCTTCATCCCCTTTCCCTCTTCCCCCTAATAATAGCTCCTGTTCGGTATCAAAAATCAGAGGTTTTTTTATTATATTCAAGTATTTGATGGTTTTTAATTACTTTCCAACCAACAGGTACGCTCCTATTGGTATTTGTAGTCTTATAGCCACTCGCGTAGCTGCCATGGATGATATTCCTAAGGCTCTTAACATGTTAGCACTGTTCATAGTTACCGTACTCAGCGGGCTGACCATCCACGGGATGATAGTTCTACCACTCATGTACCTGGTCGTCACCAGGAAGAATCCTTATCATTTCATCGCTGGCATGAGGGACGCCTTGTTAACAGCATTCGGAATCAGCTCCAGGTATGGACATGGATAATCTCCTACGCAGCCACTATTAGTGTCGTCACGCAAAATAATGTTACCATGGTAGCACTTCGGACGTTGTCATGGCTTCAAGTCATTGAATAGACGTTTTTAGGCAATGGGTAGTAGGTGCAAAAAAGGAAGGCTCAAATGTCCACGTTGGACAACATTGACCTACTTTCAGTCGCTATGACAACATTTAACTCTCTCTCTAAGTCCAGTTACCGTGTCACCATCTAACTTCCAGTTACCAGGAAAACGATGTATTGTGTCGGAAGACTAATGTCAAACAACCAGGATAACTGGGCTTCAGAGACAACACAAGGCTTTCACTTATTGAAGTAAACAAGGGCCAAAATCTTAGTGGGGAATGAAATTCAATTTCTGCATTCTGATAATATATATTTTTTAGCTCTGCAACTCTTCCAACTACAATCCGTTGCGTGGAAGAGAATAACAAGATCGATTCTCGAATCAGCAAGTTTGTTCTTCCACTGGGCGCCACCATTAATATGGACGGGGGAGCTTTGTACGAGGCCATATCAGCCATTTTCATAGCTCAGCTTAGTAATATAGAGTTATCGCCTGCAATGTTTGTAGCAACATGGTAAGTAAAAAACCTTACAATAATACTGCAAACCAAGCGTACCAAGATACCCAAGGGGATGGGTAGATCTTTTGCTGTCCCCATGAACTCAAGACATCCAAAGAGATGTGTGTAGCTTTTACTTTCCCCTGGACCCAAGAAACCCAAGAGGATGGGTTGACCTTTACTGTCTATGGACGGAAGACACTCAAGAAGATGGGTAGACCTTTTACTGTCCCCAGGGGGCCCAAGACACTTGAGTAATAGAAATAGGTGGACCTTTTGCTATCGAGAACCAAGACCTCTTGGGAGATGTGTAGACCTTTGCTGTTCCATAGTCCCAAGAAGATGGGTAGACCTTTTACTGTCCCCAGGGGGCCCAAGACCCTTAAGTAATAAAATGGGTAGACCTTTTGCTGCCCCCAGGGGAGACCCAAGACCCTTAAGTAATAAAATGGGTGAACCTTTTGCTACCCCCAGGGGAGACCCAAGACCCTTAAGTAATAAAATGGGTAGACCTTTTGCTGCCCCCAGTGGAGACCCAAGACCCTTAAGTAATAAAATGGGTAGACCTTTTGCTACCCCCAGGGGAGACCCAAGACACTTAAGTAATAAAATGGGTGGACCTTTTGCTTTCGAGAACCAAGAACACTTTGGAAAATGTGTAGACATTTTGCTGTTCTATTGACCCAAGAAGATGGGTAGACCTTTTGCTGCCTCCAGGGGAGACCCAAGACACTTAAGTAATAAAATGGGTGGACCTTTTGCTTTCGAGAACCAAGAACACTTTGGAAATGTGTAGACATTTTGCTGTTCCATAGACCCAAGAAGATGGGCAGACATTTTGCTGTCCCCAGGGGAGACCCAAGACACTTAAGTAATAAAATGGGTGGACCTTTTGCTTTTGAGAACCAAGAACACTTTGGAAACGTGTAGACCTTTTGCTGCCCTGTGGTCCTAAGTCATCTGAGATAATGGTTTTTGTTTTTAAAAATCTTTTAGTGTCACCGCTACAGCCGTTTCTATAGGTGCAGCAGGTATACCTTCAGCAGGAAACGTAATGACCATTATTGTCCTGCAAGCCGTCAACCTCCCATTGGAAAATATTGGGCTTCTCATGGCAGTCGATTGGTTCCTGTAAGTAAAAAGAGATTATTCAATAAAATGAAACTTCTGGTAGATGTGGGAGAAACGTCGTTAAAAGATATAAGATATAAGATAAGGAAGGGAGATTGGGTGGGGGGGGGGGGGGGGGGGGGGACTAGGCAAAAATGTACAAGATAGAAGTGGGAGATTACATTTTTGGGTACAATCAACACCATATAAGGTATGGTGAACAAACAGTGTTTGTAAATAATAAACGCAAATAATGAATGGTCTTAATTACTGAAATGATGCCATACTTTTTTCTACGTTTAGTGATCGTTTCCGTACCACTGTGAACGTTCTCGGAGACTCTATCGGAACCGGCATTGTAGCACATCTATCACGTGACGATCTAACAGTGGTTGACCATCATCCGGTGGGACAGGACTACGTCATTGACAAAGATGGTCTTTTGGACAATAACCAAGAGGAAAACATTGTCATGACGACCATGTAATGACTTTAACAAGACAAACGTATGTATATCATCGACACAGATAGCTTTTTAGGATCCGAGCCAAAGAATCATGTAGTACAGTTAGCAAGACAAGCATGCACATGTCGTTGTCATGGTGACATTCATGTGAGTGACTCAGTTTTAAAACTGTTCTAAGCCAGATTTACTTAGCAAATATTTATACATCAACTTGAAATTACAATGCTACAGTTTCTTTTGCAGTTCCGTAACGTTTCATACTGAGTTTTTCCATCGTTTAGACACTAAGTTTATGTTTGCGAAGATCTTGGCTCTTCAACGAGGCTAAGCCTGAGCCTGCAATCAATACAAAAACACTCGTATTCTTCAATCTCTAAGAGTCTTAGGCTGATATTTAACCTTTTTTGAGAACTCTAGAAGTAAGATTCTTTGCTGAAGATAAATTAATATTTTAATACTTAATCTAGGTAAGATAATAGATTGTGAAGTCACAAAACCCGTGAAATAGATGTTAGACGAATACACATTAGTAGACCCTAATTCCATTGTTTTCTTTTGTATCTTTTTGACTAGAGTGAAGTCACTAAACCCGTGCAATAGATATTAGACTAATATACATTAGTAGACCCTAATTCCATTGTTTTCTTTTGTGTCTTTTTGACTATCACATGTTGACTAGTATTTTTTATTTCACGGGTAAGTACCTTCACTCTAGTGCGCTTTTTGAATTGTATTTATGGGGTATTGTGTATTATCAATTTCCTGGGGTTTAACGAGTCTTATCACTGTGTTATCACTGTGTTACAGACAAGACATAAGACAAGGTATTACTTCCAATGAAGTAAACATTAGGAATTATTTCGTTAAAAAATTTAACTATGTATCCGCATTGAGTATAGAATACTGAGTAGTCAGCGGCATGCCTGTGGGCTCAATATAGTTCCCAGTGCCTTCTCTGTTCATGACGTCAATACTTATGGGAATATGAGTGAGTGTAAGTGAAAGCGACTCAATTCAGTTCATTGTGTATTAGGTTTACGGTATCACGTTGCGGATACCTTATTGGATGAAATGTTTTGGTTGAGAAAGAGATGCTTTTGATCTAGTCAACCTGCGTTTTTGTTTACTTTTTTATTTTGATTTAGTGTTCTTGTTTTTGTTTGTTTGTTGGTTTTTTTTTTTTGTTTTTTTGGTTTTTTTTTGTTTTTTTTTCAAATTTGTAGATTTTGTAAATTGTAATTAAACACAAGTAACTACGTTACTGAATAAACAAATACAATTTCCAATTCCTACTCGTTTTCATTCGCTTTTCTTGCTTTTATTTTTTATTTTTTTACTTCATTTTTTTTCTAGATCGTGGAAGTCGTTGGGTTTGCCTAGAGGGAGACTGGGGGCGATCCCCTTTTGCACTCCAGTTTTCTTGTTTCCATTTTGGGTCACCACAACAGCCCCATGAAAAAGGAAGGAAAAAAAAAAAGAATGCATAATAGATCACTTATATCTCTATGTTCGCCCATCTCGATATATATGAAAAACAGGCTTGGATTACTCAAATACAGGAAAATCTATCCATATCGGAACTCAAGATTTTTTCGTCAGAGAAGCACCGACAGTGTTTTGGAATTTTTTGAGACTATTTTCTTGTGACATTCTTGTTTCACTCAGACCTCTTTCATTTGACACTTTAATATGACATTTAGACTATGCTTGAGCAATCATATGCATGTGCTTAGATTAGCATGGAGTATGAATTACATCAGGGGGGGGGGGGGGAGGGGGGAGATGGGCAAAAAACCCCAAAAAAATCGAGCACCGCTTAAAGAGTGAAAAAAAATCGTGCATAAGAAAAGTGCCAGAAAAAAATTCCGGCACAAAATAAATTGCCCAACCCCCACCCCCCCCCCCTCAAAAAATTTAATGTTCCGTCCCTATATGGTTGGCCAAATGTTGCAAAATTCAACAGCATGTATATTTATATTCAACAAAATATAATTACATTCAACAATAAAATTGTGTTCAAATTCAACCTTCGTTATTCATATTCAACACTTATATTTGCATTCAACTACAAAATTGTGTTCAAATTCTACCTTCGTTATTTATGTTCAGCACATCATATCTATTCAACTTCAATGATACATATTTCTATTCAAGGCTGCCTTCGTTTATCTATACACATTATATAATTCGGCATGCAACAACAACTTGTATCCAACTTCAACCTTCGATTTATGTTCAAGATCAAGACCTAAATACTCGTTCAAGACTTCTTACGTAAGTTCCCGGACATTGGCGAATATTCATTCAACAAAAATTGCTCTAGCCTCTCCTCCCTTAAATATGCCCGCCATCTTGGATTCTGCACTGAAGGGGTGGTACTCGGTGGAACTGACGCTTGCTCGGCCCGCTCTGTCTTCTGGGTAAAATCCAAGATGGCTGTCATCGGACCCAGTCCATCCTGAACGATACTCGTCCAAAATGGCGGATAATTTGACGGAACAGTTTATTGATTGCTTTAGTGATATTTTAGAATTGCTTAGTTATTGCGAGGAGAAGGAAAACTGTACTAGTAAGCCTTTAATTGAATCTACCATTAATCGATTGGAAGTTGCAGTGAAGTTCTTGGAACAAATTTTACCCATCCTAAATGAACGCAAAGAAGAGATGAGCGAAGTTGCTAGGAATCTTAAGATTTTGTTTCACAGATGGTGTCGTAAATTGCAAGAACTCGAGCTAAGAAGCACCCCGAACTGTACACATTTAGCTGTCTACTCAGTTCAGCCACCCGAGAGATGTGAAAATACTGGACCAGGGAGACCTAAGTTCAAAATCGAAGAAGACACCCTACTGCAGTTCAGAAAGCTAGGCTTCACTTGGAAAGATATAGCTCGACTCTTACTCGTGTCACGTTGGACTCTATGGCGACGAGTACGAGAGCTTGGTATTGAGAAGAAAATTGGCT
Source organism: Actinia tenebrosa (assembly GCF_029948245.1). NCBI lineage: Eukaryota > Metazoa > Cnidaria > Anthozoa > Actiniaria > Actiniidae > Actinia > Actinia tenebrosa. The sequence continues at coordinate 5,507,572 of NW_028292569.1, read as the reverse complement.
TTACTGATATCGAAAATGGGGAGCTTGATTACATTATTCATTCTTTCATGACAGCTCAAGGATGTCTTGTTGGCTACTCGATGGTTCGAGTACCACCCCTTCAGTGCAGAATCCAAGATGGCGGGCATATTTAAGGGAGGAGAGGCTAGAGCAATTTTTGTTGAATGAATATTCGCCAATGTCCGGGAACTTACGTAAGAAGTCTTGAACGAGTATTTAGGTCTTGGTCTTGAACATAAATCGAAGGTTGAAGTTGGATACAAGTTGTTGTTGCATGCCGAATTATATAATGTGTATAGATAAACGAAGGCAGCCTTGAATAGAAATATGTATCATTGAAGTTGAATAGATATGATGTGCTGAACATAAATAACGAAGGTAGAATTTGAACACAATTTTGTAGTTGAATGCAAATATAAGTGTTGAATATGAATAACGAAGGTTGAATTTGAACACAATTTTATTGTTGAATGTAATTATATTTTGTTGAATATAAATATACATGCTGTTGAATTTTGCAACATTTGGCCAACCATATCCCTATGCTCTCTTGATTATATAGAGAGAATGTAAAGTCAACTGTCTTAACTGTATTGAAGCTATTCATTCTTCAGTCATGGAGGGGCGTAGAAAGTGCATCTCGTGCTGTAGTTCATTTTGGCGCCGTCTTAAGAAAGACTTGTTGCTTCCACTAATAATATTGGGCTCAATCCTCGGCTTTGTCATCGGCGTTTTCGTAAGTGGCCCGATCAACAGCATCGAGAATCCCGAGGAAAGGAAAACTGTGCTGATGTTGATCGGTTTTCCTGGTGAACTTTTCATGAATATGCTGAAAATGATCGTTCTACCTCTGATTATTGCAAGTTTAATCAGTGCCTTGGCGTCGCTGGATGCAAAAGCAACGGGTAAAATCGGGCGTCGAGTACTGGTTTTTTATCTTTCCACGACGGTATTTGCTGCAATCGTAGGCCTTATCCTAGTACTGAGTATTGGACCTGGTAAAATGAAGAAAGATTCCAAGGATGGCGATAACGCCGTAAAATACCGAACATTGGATTCATTCCTGGATCTTTTTAGGTAAGACTGCTTCAGAATTGAATTTATTTTACAAACACTTAATTCTTTCTCAGGGCCGTCTGGCTTTGTAAAGAAACACGCAAGGGCACATTTTCTTGGAGGGGAGGGGGGGTTAGAAATTTGGTAAGCAGAGTTCGGTGCAAGATCACAAAAAAAAACCGGATTTTTTAGATTTGTAGTTGTTGCGTGTAACATCGCTTTAATAACGTAGGAATATTTATAAAATTCAAAAGTTCCTCCCATCATAGTCTCCTTTGCAGCCGCTGTTAGTGTAGTCACTTCACGCCCACTCCCGTAAGTAGGAAAGTGAGCGTGCGTGACGACCTTCCAGTGCTGTAGACAAAACACTCGAATTCTTCACTATGGATTCCCGACTTGAGTGGAATCACGTAATGTCAACAAGACGCATGGCTAGGGACGATTAATACATGCATATTGTATAGAACGGTCTGAACCAAGGTGAATGAATGTTAATCGAAGTATTATGATCATTCGGGTGGATGTAGTCCTGAGAAGGACTGTTTGATGTGACTGACGTTTCGACAACCTGAGCGGAAGTCATCTTCAGAGTCAAGTGAAGAATAAAAGTCAGATTGGTCATATTTATACTGCCACGATAACAATAGCCTAATTACATGAAGAAGCGTAATTGGCGGCATGACTTCCGCTCAGGTTGTCGAAACGTCAGTCACATCAAACAGTACTTCTCAGGACTACATCCACCCGGATGATCATAATACTTCGATTAACAATACATGCATCTTAAAGTCAAACCAGGTCATGCGTTCCTATCAAGGTTCAAAGATTCAGTTTATTAGACTATGATGAAACGAACGGTGTAAATTTCAGTCCCGGCCTTTACCTCAAAAAAAACAAAACCAAAATGTTCACTTGTGAAAGGACTTTTTGAACAAAACAATACACCACACAAATAACTTTAAAACGGTAGCTATAATGCTATAATTGTAGAAATAATTTTAGCTTTGCACGAATCTGTGAAGAACGGCCCAGAATTCAAATTTACAACGTTCGTTTCATTAATGTCGGGATTAATGTCAGCTTCAAAGCAAGATGGAAATCAAACTTCGAATAATAAACTGAAACTTTGAAACTTATAGGAACGCATGAGCTGGTTTGACTGTAATCATAATAATGATAATGATATACAATTAATATAGTGCCTATCGAAGACTGCTCTAGTACTTGTAGACAAGAGGGCATGCCCTATTATTTAATCATCATAAGTAGATAAGCGCCCAGTTGTTCAAAGCGCGATTAGTGCTAATCCTGGGTTAACTCTTAATAAGACCTATAGAGTTAATCCTGGATTAGCGCTAATCCAGCCTTGAACAACCCGGCCAAGATATCAAGTTTTAAGGATCAAGTTTTGAGACCATAAAAGTCGTCTTCTTGTAGTGTTGAAAATTTTTTGGCACACTTCTCTTCCTTCCTTCCTTCCTTCCTTCCTTCCTTCCTTCCTTCCTTAACTCATATCACATCATATTATATTTTGTTGTATTTCCTAGGAGTATCTTCCCTAGCAATCTTGTCGCTGCCTGTTTTTCCAAGGTATGATATTTCTACTTTCTGTCCGTAAGTATTGAAAAAATATAAATTGTTGTTTATGCAATTTCTTTGGAAACTTTTCACTTGTGGCTCACCATGGAATATTCCCTTGCCACTTGAATTTTCTCGTATATACTAACTGGCACTCAGTTAGCTCAGTTGGTAAGAGCGTCGGTATGTTGTGCTGGAGATTGTGCTTTAAGCCTCGGCCGGACAAACACTCAGGGTCTTAAAATAACTGAGGAGAAGGTGCTGTCTTTGTAATTACATCTGCAAATGGTTAGACCCTCACGTGGCTCGGATGGCCACGTCAATGGCGGTCCCGTCCCTAATCAACTAGAGACGTTAAAAGAGGACCACGAGTTTATCTGTTGAATTACTGTCAAGTGTTATTCTCTATAAACAAAGTTAATTAATTAATTTAACTCACCTAATTCAGATCCATTGTATAACCGGTATTTTTTCATCAATTTGCTATATATTCCACTATCATTTACAATGTTTTGCTATATTGTGTGCTATGTATTCTTCTCTCTCTAGAGTGTCACTCAGTACTCCTCTACTAATGGAAAATACAACTCCTACAACGCCACCAATAATGTCACGCCTAGCTCTCGTACCACTGTTAAGGTGTTCAATAACGGCACCCATAATATCACCATGGTGACGCGCGAGGTATACCCGCCCAGCCAGACCATCCCAGATGGCTTGAAGACCGTTTCTGGTAGCAACGTACTTGGGATTGCCTTGTTCTGCGTGGTTTTTGGCATCGTGCTGAGTCGTCTAAGGGAGAAAGCACGGCCACTCAAGGACTTTTTCGTTGCTCTGAATGAAGCCACAATGAAAATCGTGTTTTTGATCATGTGGTAAGTAAGAGGTTGACTATGATGCATATTACATGTCATGTCGAGCTAAGTTGACCTCCTTTACCAATCGCAAAGCCAAGAAAGGTCAAACAATCTTATTCAAGATTGGGTAGAGTAGTTTATACAAACCGACTACACTATGTACTGAACTGCTCGCACAACACACCACAGCACAGCACAGGCATCATTATATCACTTATGCTTTTTGGTTGGTATGCAATTTTCACCAAAAAGAAATGATTCATGCTAAATGTTTTCGAAATGCGCGTTGCCTTGATGGTGATTGTTGAAAATGATTGCCAAACCTCACAGTTAGTTTGAAATCCATAAACCAAAACAAATATCTATACTTTTTTTAAATATATCTCAGATATGATTTTCACGGTTTCATTTAATGATTTTAAAAACTAAAATGCAAGCGCTTGCGCAAAAATTTTATCCGTGACGTCATAAGATTAGCTTGACGATATCATGCCTTGCGGGTGTGTTTTCTTGACGTCATCATTGTCGTTCCCAGGTTCGCCCCTGTTGGTATATGCTGTCTAGTGTGTTCGAAGGTTGCCCAGATTAATGACATATCGGCTACGCTAGAGATGATTGGTCTGTTCATGGTGTCCGTTATCTCCTCGTTACTTATTCATGGAATTCTCGTTTTGCCGCTGATGTATTTCCTCTTAACTAGAAAGAACCCGTATAAGTTCATGTTAGGGATGGCAGACGCCTTGGTGACAGCATTTGGCATAAGTTCCAGGTAAGGTATCCTATCCTGAGGTTTGGTTCGGTTTTTTTTAGTTCGGTTAATAAACTAAATCTTTAGGTTCGCAAAAAAATATGCCATGCGCCTCAATTATATTGAGTCCTGAAACAAGCTCTGGGCTGACCTGAGTCAGGGCATGGCTAACTCACAGATAGAACCCTGAAACAACCTCTGGGCTGATCTAAGTCAGGGCACGTCTAACTCAAAGATCGAACCCTGAAACAAGCTCTGGGTTAACCTAAGTCAGGGCACGTCTAACTCACAGATTGGATCGAATCCTGAAACGACCTCTGGGCTGACCTAAGTCAGGGCACGTCTAACTCACATATCGAATCCTGAAACAACCTCAGCGCTGCATTATCTAAGTCAGGACACGAGGGATGAAACCTTGAACATTCGCGTACGGATGAATAATCCTCCGGGGGTAGATTCATTCAACCCTACTGCTCACTTGTGATACCAAGTCTACTAAAGAATAAAACCCGAGACCCCAGAGGTGAGAGCTGGGTGCGCTACCACTATACACCATCCTTGATTCCCGCTGGATCTCACGAAATTCTGTTTGTTCGTTTGTTTGTATCCCCAGTGCGGCAACCCTGCCAACGACTATTCGCTGCGCTATGGAAAACAACCAAATTGATGAAAGAATTGCCAAGTTTGTGCTACCCCTTGGCGCAACAGTCAATATGGATGGTGGAGCCATATTTGAAGCAAACGTTGGCATATTTGTCGCCCAACTCAACGGTGTACCCATCACGCCTGCCTTCATTTTCATAAACATGTAAGTTCTTTGGCGTTGTTGACGCTTATTGATATAGCTCAAATGTATCAGTGCAACAGCGATGCGAAACAAATTTTTCAAGAGTAGTGTTACAGTGCGAATTTCTTTCGCTGTAATTTTCCTAGCGACAAAGACTGATGTCAGTTGCACAGGTAGGTGGAGCATTTTTGGCAAACGTTTCTTTCTTTCTCCCTTTTTTCTACTTAGTTTAAACAATTTTTAGTTTCATTCTCTTAGACCATTTCAATTTACGCATTTCGCCAATCCTATGTTCCCGCTCTTCGGTAGGTGGGTCTAGACGCGTTTTCCGGCGAAGTCCACAATTTTTTTGACGAGTACACCATCCGTCTGAACTCGAGTTCTCCTTTTTTAAAAGGAACAATTTAGATCTTCAATTGAACAGTATAGAGTAATTTCTAATCTTAACAAAGTCAAGTTATTTTTTGAAAATAATAGATTTTGTGATTATATATAGTGCCATGGCAACAGCTCTTTCCGTGGGATCCGCAGGAATCCCATCAGCTGGGTTTATCTTTCCTGTCATCCTGCTGCAGTCGCTTGGGCTTCCTGTGGAAGATCTGGCGCTTATTTTACCAGTGGAATGGCTTCTGTAAGTACCCTAATTTATAAACAGTTATTGGACGAGACTGAGCAAACTATCTCGATTTATAAGCGCAAGGCAATTTTTTCTATGATTCCAAATGATATCTGCATAATTCTTATTTTCTTTCATGCATTTTTCATACCAAAAGTCTCTCGATTTTCAACTCCGAGAATTCGAGCCCCAATGTATGTGCACGCTCAAATTATTATTAGCTAATCACGAGTTGTCTGCACTGCGCATGTCTAAATTGTTGATTGCACACAATAATTATTAAATATTTACAGTCAGGACAATATTTGAAACGAGTCAAAGGTGAATTGTACTGCGCATGCCCAAATCGTTACTTGCGCGGCCAAGTTCAGTTAGGACAACCAATCAGAACTTGTGGTTTAATGGAGGCCAAAAGTCAATTTCCGTTATTCTCTCGGAAGCAAGATTTAGCAAGATTATTGTTTCCACAAGCTAATCATATTCCCTTCGCAATTTAGCGCTTGGCTAACTCTGTAAATTTTCAGTGATCGCTTTCGTACAACGGTCAACGTATGGGGAGACGCTGTTGGTGCTGGAGTTGTCAATCACATGTCACGTGACGACCTATTGGCCTTTGATGCGGAAAAAGTCGAAAATGGCGAAGCTGGAGGAACTGAATTGGACAAGCTGGATCAAAACAACCGCCTTAAAGAGTTTTCTTGCGAAAACACCCTTTTGCAGTATGACAGCATTTTATTACCTACGCCTCAATAATATAAAATGAAAGATTTGGAGTCTTTTGTATAAATAATGCGTGTAATTTATAAATAAGCAAGTCCGTTGATTACCTCTTAACTGGAGCGCCCTTCCGAGGCGCGAGATGCCTCTTCTATCCGCATTGCTAATATTTATTTACATGCAACGTAAACTCGTTCAATCTTCTCCTTCTTCTTTCTCAGCTCAGTCCCAGCTGCAGCTTCGTGTCATAGCCTCCAGCAGGTATTCGTAGAATGATCCTGTTTGTTATTCAGCGCGTTTCACTTTTTACACTCAGTTGCAAAATCATTGTCGGGTTGGAAACATAGAACATAGAAGCCGAAACCGAATTGTATTCTGGGAAATGACATAAGGAACCGGCTGTATCACATAGCTTCGTGAAATAAAGTGTATATGTCACGAAAACATTTCATAATTTAAAATGTATAGTCTGTTAGTAGTGATAAATATATATGAATGAAATTTGTTTAAAAAGCTTATTTCTTGAGATATGTGAGAAAATTAACCCCAATGACGTCATTTTGTTGGCACGTACTCTAGATTGGGTAGTAATGCACTAAATATAAATTGTAGTTCCTATAAAATAACAATGAAAGGCATATTGTGTTCAGCTTCATTTGATAGCTTACGTGTACTACTCTTCCAAAGTTGGGAAACTGAAAAGTGTACTACCTGAAATTAAACCTACGTTCAAACATGCTTCGTGTATTTGCAACTAAATCTGGACAACAAGCTAGCCAATGAAATTTCAGTTAGCTTCATCAAGTGACGGGTGAAAACGAATAGGAGTTATTAGAGTTACACTCTATGTTGCCTTCAAACAATTGTTGTATTTGGGTCAGTTCCTATAGACCCTTACATGTGACATTAAAGCAGCTCAATTTGGAGTATCATGAGAATATTCCTTTTTACAGTTCCATTCAGTGACCACGAATAATAGTTCCTAGCCGAGGCTGGAGTTTCCGCGCATGATAAACTGTAGTTTTGCTATGCTCGGAAATCCCAGCCTCGGCTAGGAACTATTATTCGTAATCAGTGAATGGAACTGTAAAAAGGAGTATTGGAAACCTATTGTTAAGTCCTCCAATTAAATTGAGCTGCATTCCGACGTGCTGCATCCGACCTGGAAAGATTGTTTGAAGGTGATTAGTCACCAAAACTTTTGAGCGTCGAATAGAAATAATTAGAAAGATCTTCTCAATGGAAAGAAAACTGCTTATAAACTCAGTTACCCTGGTTAAAAGAAAGCAAGCAAAGAGCCTGTTGATGGTAAGTATTCAAGCGTTGTACTTTGTAGTATATGTAGGTCCGCATGTTATACACGTATTCACAAGTGACAACACACTCTGAAAGCAGTAGATCTAAAGCTTTAGATAATGAGAGGACAGTGACCAAGAATGCTCGACTTAAACTAAACGAGAGAAACCAAGATAGTTGTTCATTTTGTTCGCCATTTTAAGCACTGACTGACAGGGTCTGTACTTGTAGTTGAGACGTTTTGTTCCCTGCTAGCAGAGTCTCTCATCTTTCTCTCCCTTAAAAGGAAAATATGCTCTGCTAGCAGGGAAGACCTTTTGACAATACTATCTAAACATGTGTATAAGAAGATTGAAATTACTTCAGCCTGAACTAAGTTTATATTTACTCGGCATGATGGCTAAAGGACTAATTGTTTTAGTCAAATCCAGCTAGACGGTTCAATATATAGATGCAAACAAAGTTTTGAATCAAAAATAAAATGTAATGTTTTGATTTTCAAAGCTGGCACTTCGTTACTAGTAGGATATAACTCGCAGCCTAGTAGTAACTTATCTTATCCAATCAGAATGCAGCGTTGTTGATAGACCACAAGTCGGATTTGACTAAATAAATTAGCCTGCCTCCGGCAACTATGACTTATTCTTGGTTTGCAATCAATCCCAAGAGAGCACAATAACAAAAGGGATGTCCGCCATGTTGGAAGATATAACAAAAGAATTCATTGAAAAATCTTTTGTCAAATTCTTCCAACATGGCGGCTATGACGTCTATTGCAAACGAAGAATATTTGTATTCCAAAAATGGTTTGGAAATTTTCCTTTAAAAAATGCAAATTGTCTTCATATAAAAACGGAGCATTGTTCCTACTCTAAAATATCTAGATCATTTTTGAATCTTCCCCGTCGATATGAAGCGGATATTTCGAATGATCAATGTTCTTTGCCACGTTCGCAGATGACATTGATTACAAATGAAAGACGAACAATTTTTTTTTTCAAAACATTTATTTCCCATGCATTTATTATAATTACAAGACAGACAAAACCATATAAATATATTCGTGCAATTTTAAACGAAGGTCAGTAAAAATAAATCGGTTTGTATGAGTATCATATTGGCATGTTGCTCTCGATTCTTGTTTTGCGAGTCAAAAGAAAGTCAATAGACAAAGACACAGCGTTCCGTGTTAGTAGTGTTAACAAAAAAGATGAGACCTTTTTTGTCAAATACCACCAACATGGCGGCGATGACGTAACTTGCAAAGACAGAATTGGCCAAAAAGCATTAAAATATTCTTATCCAATCCTAATCCTGAATCGAGATGACGTCAATAAAAACACTCAAATGAGGATTATTCATTGCAATGACGTCACACACGCCAATGCTTGTGTGTATCGCTTCTTTTTTTACCACTCATACAAAACTTTGTAAAGAAGTCGGTAAATCTATGTACAAAATGCTTCCGAGAGGTCGTATTAAGGGAAGAAGTCCGAGTTTCTGCTAGCGTAACGAACACTTATAATTATATAGATTTCTTGCAGGTCAAAATATAGCTTTTCCACATTATATATATTTAAATCACAGCGAACAAACCCATCAGTCCTTCTATGAAACCGTGTGAAATTAAAATGTTTCAATTCCCCTCCTCGATTTATTTTGGGTCTTCTTTTCAAAATAAAGCCCCACAATTCTTTGCGGTACAAATTTGTTACCAGTCTTTCTCAGAATTTGGACAAGGCGATTAGTCGCCAGTCCATCTGCGTGTCACAAAAGTATTCTCGTTTCCAGACCCTACTCATTAGCCAAATCGTATAATTTTAAACCTTCGAGTTGGCTAATAATTAGGGTTTGGGATTAAGAATAGTCACAAAAGATTAATGGTTCATGTTATAGTAATAGAAAACTAAACTTAAAACAATGTCGTACTAAACAAATAATCGTATTAGAGTGATCTTACTTAACCCGTGAAACGAATTAGTGACGAAGGCTGCGGTCAAACGTCGAACTTCACATGAGCCGCACGCATTTAGGTTAGGCTCATGTGAAGTTCGACGTTTGACTTTAGTCTTAGGCTCAGGTCAAACGTCGAACTTTACATGAGCCGAATCTAATTGCAACAATGGATAACAAGGCGGTCTTCTTTGATGTAATTAGGTTCGGCTCATGTGAAGTTCGACGTTTGACTTTAGTCTAACGGTCCAAGTAAAACAAATGAAAATAATGAAAATTGACTATTCTTTCATGGGCGAAGAAAAATCACTTTAAAAGAGATTTGTTAATATTTTATAATGCTAAATCCACTGCTTGAAATACTATATAGCTTACTATCCAGCATCGCCATTAATAATTTTTCGCCTTAAGAACTGTTTGCTTGCCAATCTCGTACCCAGAGCCTGCGTTTCTTCTGGCTTGCGGCGAAGAACTAGGGCTCTGGCATAATCCATATTTTGGCGCATTCGCAATTTTTGAAAAATTGGATATAAACGATCAAAATAAGCAAAGTAAAAATTAAATCGAAGTAAAAATCAAAGTAAAAATCATAGTAAAAATTAAAAATCGGAAAAAAATATTTATAATTTTTCGCAAGCTTTTGAACGCGTGCGCTGTAAATACCGGAAGTCCAAGAAATCCTGGTCTCAAAAAATAAATTATGCCAGAGCCCTCGTTCTTCACCGCAGGCCCAAAAAAAACGCAGGCTCTGGGTACGAGATTGTTTACTTGCATGAAATAGAGGTGTATTGCACATGCTCGGCGTTCGACCAATGACTGAACAAACCGAAAAATTAGATGAATTTAAACTTGCCTTCAAACACAACGGGAAATATCTTCATCATAAAAGAAATCAGGCGGATAAAAATCACGAGATTCAAAATTCAAATTTTGAAATGTCACGCTTACATCACCTTCCCGACGATTTTCCGAGCATGTGCTATATATATTTTATATAATATCTCATCCACCATCCAGCAACTCCCAAGTAAGGTTAATTTAGAGTACAAAAAAACTGTTTTTACTAAAGCCGAATTGGAAATTGCTATACGGGCCACCTTTCGTTAGGGCCGCGTTTTCTGCTAGTAGAGTCTCCCTCGTTGGCGATTCTTGGCAGAGAAAACAGCCTGTACCGGCAGAGTCTTTGCCAAGATTCGCCGAGGGAGACTCTGCTAGCAGGGAATGGTTGACTATTAGCCTCCTTCGTCTTTTGGACTTTGGCTATTCTTTCCCGTCAAGCATTTGGTTCCTTTGCTGCAGTCATTAAAAATTTCCATTTTGTTTTGCATAATAATTTACATGCCTTTCAACAATTCTTGGTCATCAAAGCCAACGGAGAAACTATAAAAATTTACCTATATCTAAAACAAAATTACTTAACATAAAACAAAAAGCCATTTAGTTTTACCTATTCTTATACTAATTACTTAATATTAAAACTATGAAAGCAATACATCACAAAACCCCGAAGTGAAGAGAAGAACCCATTGTATTCTGGGATGGATTTAGACGTTCTCTGCATCCGGGTCTTTGGAACGATAGCGCTCTCCAAGTTCAAGTGTGTGTCCTTCGTCAGCGGCCACGTGGTCCATCATCATGATGTCATCACGTGATAGATGCTCGACGATTCCTGAACCATAAGCGTCACCCATGACGTTGACGATCGTGCGGAAACGGTCACTATGGGAAGGAGAATTATGAGAATGGTTTAGTCGAGTAATTTCAGTGCATCATTTGCCAAAAACCTTGCCCTATCCTTCCCCCCAAAAGTCGTCCTGGGTTTTCAAGGGCTATAAAGAAAGACTAGATATATACTCACATGAACCAGTCGACTGACCATATAAGGGCAATGTCATCAGTTGGGAGTCCTACGGCTTGCAAGACGATCAACATGGTAACCAGGCCTGCTGATGGGATACCAGCCGCTCCTATGGCTGCAGCAGTGGCCGTGAGACTAAAAAGAAACATTTTAAATCTTATTAATGAAAACTTGTAGTTGAATGGTTGTCATCATATATTGGTCTAATTAAATGAAAACGTCTAATGGTGTTGTCAGTCTTTGAATATTATACATTGTAATATGTTATGTATTCACCATTTTCCATACATCGGTTCACTGGTCAAACACAAAGCATTCAGTCGAGGTTGCAGGGTTCACATTTGAATAATCCTTTGAAAGTACCTTGGCGCCTCGCTTGAGCGCTTTGTGTTTGACCAGTGAACCAATGTATGGAAAATGGTGAATGCAGTCTTCTCTCGGTAATCGGGAGGAGACTTGCTATCTAATTGTCATTAGTCTTTCTCATCAAAACTACGTAAAGCAGACTGACAACTACCTATGATCTTGGGCGTAATGTTTTCCCATTTCATATCACGTGTGATAGCTTGCCTTGAGAATATCTCACCTCCTTTTGTTAATCACATGGGAATTAATGAACTGTTAAACTAAGTAAGAAATGGGGGGGGGGGGGGGGGGTCAAGAGAATGGAATGTAGTCCATAAATTATCGTGCCGAAAGTAAAAGATCTACCGTGACGATTTTAGAAAATTATTAGTATTTTTTTTCCTCCATAGGAACTACTTACACAGTAGTGATGATTTCGCTGGCACTCAGATCCATTCCATTCATCTGTGCGATCCATAAACAGCTGATGCCTTCATAAAGAGCAGTCCCATCCATATTAACTGTCGCACCCAGAGGTAACACAAAACGAACCACACGCTTGTCAACAAAGTTTTTTTCTTCGCAGCAATGCATTGTGGTTGGAAGAGTTGCTGAACTAAAATGAGGAGAAAAAAGGTGTGTTAATAGCAGTAATTAATATTCAAGGTCATGGAAGCCACGAGGCTTGTCACATGCATTGCCATTCTTATTACGCATGCTCGTATTTTCTCGTTCCCAAAGTCTATATTTCTCGTGTTGGTTAGGTGACCCAGAGAAAAGTAGGCGCTTCAAACGTGATTGCGGGTATACATAGTAAGAATAACATGACTCTTGGACTGTAGGCGAGTGTTGTGTCCGCGTACGTTCAAAAACTAGCAGATAGTTGGTGTTTTGTTTCTTATGGGTTGCCTGTGGTGTGTAACGCACTTTCTAGTGAGTGTTTACTAGAGAGTGCGTTACCAACGGTTATTGATTTGAATTTAATTGGCTATCAGTTTAACAGCGCCGATCTAATTACAGCGCAGATCTCATTACAGCTTTATGTAATAGGAAATCGATCACAACACAGGAAACCCACAAAGAGCAAAGTTAATTTTCTAAAATTTTCTAAATTTTCTAGGTTTCCCTGTGCTAATGGTCGATCGTACTGTAGTAAAGTTTGAAAAAAAATCAATTTCCTTTTTAAAAAAATAGCGTTCTTTTTACCTTGAGTCGGTACCAAAAGCAGTTATAATGGCATCACGCATGTTGAACATGAACTTGTACGGATTTTTACGGGTAAAGATGAAATAAATTAAAGGTAGCAAAATAAGCCCGTGAATGGCTAGAGCAGAGATGGACGTGACCATGAACATGCCAAGAGCAGCAAATGAGCTTGGGATGTCTTTCATCGCGACAAGATTTTTCGCTATCAAGCTGCATATACCAATGGGAGAGAGCCTGGGGAAAAAGATTGAATACGTTACTGAGCATGCGTGTAAACGAGATTATATATCCAAAGTCGAGCTCCAAAGTCTGCGTTTTTTATGGACAGCAGTGAAAAATGAGTCAGAGTTGTTTTGAGGACTTTGAAAGACAACTGAAGTAAAAATTCCCTTCTATTATCTTAAAGCACAAATTTATCATGCGGATTTCAAATTGTAAAAAAAAATTCTTCAAATCATAGACCGCGGAGAGTTTTTACACCAAAACAATTCCGATTTACTCAGAACCAATGAGAGCGCAAGAAGACGCACGTGGAAACCATCAAGTGTCACGACACCGCAATATTACCGCCAAAACTTACCACATGACTATGGTAATCATCTGCATGATAACTTCATTCATAGCCTCTAGTACTAATTTCAGGGGGGTGCCACGGTCTCCTAATCGTCCAAGCACTATACCGAATACAATAGAGAACACGACAATCCCCAGTACATTCAAGCCAGGTTTAGGAGTAAGACCACTGGGCACGGTATCCGAAGGAGGGTAGATTTCTACTTTTTCTGTTGTAACGTTCGTGGTGGCGTTAGAGAATACGGTTTTCCCGGTAACTGTATTGTTTTTGCTGCGGTCTATAGTATGATTTACGTAGGTGTACTTCCCGGGCTCTGTCTTGTATTTGGTTGTTTTCTAAACGAAAATAAACGTACAAAATTTAATACGGCAACAAGACAGGCGTGGATGACACCACAGAGAACCCGCTAAGGCAGTTGCTGAGCTTCAGTTGGCCTTAACTTTTAAAGTTTGGCCAAATTTGTTTTACATATGTGACGGCACTATATTTCAAATGCCGCGACAGCGCGAGTTCGTTGAGTTAACGCAAAGGAATGAGAACGGAGAGTAACTTTACAAAACAATTTATTGAATCGCATGACTGAATAATTTTAACTAATACAACTTGAAATCGTAAATATCACACGCTAGGAAAATAAATATCACTAAGTAACCAATACCAATCACACATACTAAGCGATGAAATATAGGATATCACACTTCTAAATTAACTCACTATTTTGGTTACACTCCACACTCGGTAACAAGAGAAGAGGTGCACTCATACCTTATAAAGTTGTTGGAAGCGTACCAAGTTGTTGTAGCATTCGGGTTCCCGACTAACACACCAAACTAGCGTGGTAACTCTCCTTTTATAGTCCAAGGATCTTGAAGGACAGCTGCCAGTCTAGCTCAGTTTTATCTTAACAACCAGTATGTCGTGCACCCCCCTTACTTAGCCTAGTTGGTAACTATGCAGTGAGAAATCTTAGTTTTCTTACCACTTCGTAATGAAGCACATAAAAACGTACATACTCCTAAAAAGACTAACTCTTTGTTTACCATCTTATGAAAAGAAATCAAACTTTAACTCAATTTGGTACGGGAATAACTTAGTTAGAATTTCCGAAATGGTAAACAGAAAATATCGTAAACAAGTCATAACCTAAGCTAAAATATTAAAATGATATTTAAGGACAACCCAGATTTAAGCGTCTGTGGCAACCGCGTATCCAACAAAACTAAACTAATTTCTAAAGAGATCGTAGGTTAATGAAGATTTAGCGCTAATGAGCACATGGCTAAACAATACGCGAACTAACCCGAATATTCCCGTGAGATCGTTATAATCGGAACCGATTTGTTAGCGCATTGTTTCAGCCATGCACAATCTATTGCTGCGGATTAACTCGTTATTCTTTGTAGTAAGAAAAGACTTCCTAAAGTTACTATAACTTTTATCCTGCTATTATGACCAACTGGGCTTGAATTTGACTTATTGACTAAATTGAATTAAATATTGAACGGTTGAGCTAATCATTAACTCGGCTAAAATTCTCTGTCGTCACACATATGTGGATGTTGGAGTGATACAAAATAAGCCGTAATATATTTTTGAAATGTGAAATAGCCATTTTCTTAATTTCGTGAAACGTGATTTCGCAGTTTTTATTTTTGTTTATTTATTCATTATTATTATTATTATTATTATTTTTTTGAAACGTGAAATAGCCATTCCCTTAGTTTGTGAACGGTGATTTGACCGTTTTTATTTTCCGTGAAACGTAATTCTCAACATTCCTTTCCCCCTCCCCCCTCCCCCTCCCCCACCGTGAAACGCTTGTCTGCATCAAGAGAATATTAAGTTCATATTTTCTTGTCTGCATTCGGCGATGCCACGACGGGTAGTGTGATATTTTCCCGCCATTTTGTTTTCATTTTTTTCTTCCTTGATCCGTTGCATTCCTGGAGTCTTACCTGTATCATCATTGCTTCAACGATGTTGTTTGGGAAACACATTCTGTTGATAAGAAAGAACAAACATCAAATATTTAAATATTTCTGTGTCAACGAAGGGGCTTCTCACAACATAGCATTTAGCTCTAATACAAGCGTCAACAATTTTCCCGCGCTTCAACCTGTAAATTTGATACAACAAAAATATTCGACTGCATCAAAAAAGAAAACCATTTGAATGTCACAGTATAATCGTAGATTTTCCATAAAGTATATATCAAAAGATCAGTTTAATAGCTTCCTTAGACTACATAATGTAATATTTGGGGATTTAAAAAAACATTTTTTTGAGGCATGAAGCCTGGAAACTTGACAGCTGATCTATGTTTGCAAGCATCTTCGAAACAATACATGTAATCCACGCGAAGTTTAGTAAACGTCAGGGGTGAGGCTTAAAAGCACTACGAGAACTACGGGATGCTATAATACGTAAATATAATACGCTATCAAGGAAGGAGAAACTGAGAAAACATAAAAAATATAAAAACACGCTAGGCAAGATACGTTTTGTTGGGGGACGGTTGGGGCTTCACAAGGTGGGTTATCAGTATAAAAATTGAATTGTTAACAATAGGGTCATGAATTTCTTACTGAATGAAAAGAAGAGGGCTACAACCATTTCATAAAAGTTTTCCCCGAGCCCTCCTCTCCCCTCCCACCAATGAAAGAGTATCTTTCCATACTGCAGAGAAAAGCACCGAAAGTTCCAAAACACTATTTAAAAAAAATGCAAAATGACGAAGATAGCATGCACACTAATATTCCTGTATAGTTTTAAACGGATAACTTAATTTGACGAGACAAATTCTCCGAGAATTATCATCAATAATTTGCTCTGAGGCTTTGAGGTTTATTTGTACACAATAGTTTACTA
Organism: Actinia tenebrosa; assembly: GCF_029948245.1. NCBI lineage: Eukaryota > Metazoa > Cnidaria > Anthozoa > Actiniaria > Actiniidae > Actinia > Actinia tenebrosa. The sequence goes on along the minus strand of NW_028292569.1, from coordinate 5,491,113 downwards.
GCGTAGCACGTGGGAGCTGTTCAAAACAACGTTGTTGAAAAATCAAACAATAGAAGAAAACAAAAACAGCTTTGTGGGAGCAGTTCCAGCAAAATAAAATGTAGAGGAGAGAGAGAAAAAACACTAGTTACACTGCGTGCTTATGCTCAACTTTATTGTTCAACGTTATTTCAGATGCATTAAAAATGCTTAAATGCGCTGAAACTCTTCTAGACTTCCGCTAAGGAAAACAATCTTCCTGTGAGTCCGTTTTGAAGAACGTCAACTAACTGAGTCATCCCATGAGTTCATCAGGTCACCATACCAGTCTAACAGACAAACTACTTCACAGAAATTGTACCAAATGTACCTTCATGATCATACAACGATAAAAAATGGTCACAGTCTACAATATAAAAAAGATGTTTAAGAAAACTAAAACAACGCTACTAAACACACAATGTTTGCAAATGGTGTGCTTGTATTTGGGCAAAATTTCCTGAAAAAGTACACAAAGTGAATAATTCATTTTCAAAAAAATTCAAACAATTCGTGTTTCTCATTGCTACCATACGATTCATGATAATGATGTCAACATTACGTAAGCAATGAGTGCGTAGTTCTAAAACCCTGTTTGCGAAATGATATGCCACTTGTCCAATTCCATCTTTTATAACTGAAGCATTTTAGTTGAGAACAGAACAATTATATTTAGACTTTTTCGCTAATTCGATAACAAAATCGAAAATCTAGTTTTATGTTTTATCCAAGCTAAGTAGGCCGGCATTTTCAAGAAACACTAAGATTCGATTATAAAATAAAATAAAATAAATATAATTAGAATAAATAAATAGTTTACGCGGTTGAAAAAGAAGCTGATCACTCTTGGCCCTTTTGTTTTTTAACAATAAAACATGTGCAAGCTATAGTTCTGATTTTGCCCAACTTTTCTTTCTTTCTGTCTCTCTCTCTCTCTCTCTTTCTCCCTTATGCGAAATCGTAAATCAGAATTTAATATTCACATCTGACTATTTTACGATGCACGTTTACTGCTCTATATTCGTTCCGTACAAGTAAAAAAGCGGTCGCGGTCCAATATTGAAATAGACAAAGCATAACAAAAGTTAAAAGCCAAAAACGGTCATGTTTTGCTGAATTCTTCTTACCTGATTAAATCTAAGAAAGAATCAATATTCCTTCGCGGACCAACTTTGTCTGGTGTCACATCTTGGTTCGGTCGATGCTTTCCGGGTTGAATGAGAGAAACTAAAGCAATCCCTAACAACACGGCAAGAAGTGTTGTACTTAGGTAATACAGTACAGTTCGTCTTCCAATTCTACCGGTTGCATTAGCATCCAGAACACAGAGGGCACATATCATGCTTAGCATTATGAGAGGAAGAATCAACATTTTTAACATCGCAATGAACAACTCGCCGATAAATCCAATAAGCATAATGGCCGTAGCTCGATCTTCTGGGGCTTTTATTTCGTTGACAGGTTTGTTGGCCAGAACACCGATTATAAAACCAACTATTACTCCTAGTACGATTAGAATCATCAGAACATCTTTACGGCATCGGCCACAGAATACTCTACAACAAGATCCACAGCGATTTCCGCCAAATTGAATTCCCCTTCCTCTGGCCATTTCTACGTTTGTAGATAAGAAGCGGATTCTTAGAAAGTCGAGTCTCTTTTGGATCAACGATGCGATTCAGATGTTCGCTGGTTTCAGACTTGAACGACTTCAAATTACAACGACTTAGTGTGAGAGAGAACAAAGCTAGAGAACAGATCTAGAGAACAGAACTAGATCGCAGCGTGAGAACCGAAACCACGTTTTCACTTTAGTAAACAACAACTCGAGTAAACCGAGTCAAAGGAGTAGTAAGCTTACGTACTATAAACAGTGTTACGCGTCGTTGCGTTACAACGTCTGTGCGGGGGGCACAGCTGTGGGTGTGTAAAAATCGACCAATCATAGATAATGATACAGTCACATAATCAATTTGTGATCAAAGTAAACGAAAACAAAATTATAAGATTGGGGATTTCATAAGGAAAAGAAAATATAAATTTAAGGATTTTATTTCAATCTTGAATGAGGAATTCTACAGCAATTTTGGGTCACATTAGACTTATGAAGCAAGTCTTCGGCACTGTAAAGCTTTTATAATACAACATGCAATCCGGGGCGTTCTTTAGATTACCGTTCTTTATGTAGCAGCTGGGAATTCGCCTTTTTTGGCTGGGAAAATGGAATTTTATACACTGGGAATGGAATTCATACGAAAAAATCACAATAATAAAATGGGAATGAGATTTGAGAAAAACAAAGGCTAGGACGATGGGATTTGGTCAAAATGGGGGCATGGAAATGTGATTAGGACCCCCCCCCCCCTCCTTTCAGGACCCTCTTACGACGACAATACATCCTATCAAAGAGTCATTTTCTTCGAGAAATGCTTTTACTTGGAAAAAAATAATTATGAATGTTTTTCAATAATATCGTGATTTGAGCGCAAATTCGTGAAATTTAAATGTCGTAAAATCAGTTCAACCTCCGAAACATAATTGCGGAATTACTTAGATTTCAACGTAACCTAACAAGGGGTTTTTTTACTATGGGACAATAATAAAGCACATGTCCAGGATGGTAAAATCTTATGACAATAGAAGGATTAATTTTACGCTTTCTCTTTTTTAAATCATGTTATTTTACTGTTATCGTTTTTCGTATTATAATACATACCAAAATTGAAAAAATAATTACTCAGTGCGAACGTTTGTTATAGTGTATGCTTGTTTAAATTTTACAAATCTTTGGCAAATAATCACTATAGTGAAAAAGTTTTTGTCGAGATATTCATGGTTTTCAGCCATTGTTTAAATTTCTTAATCTTTTTATACATCAGTTTGGTTTCGCTCAATATTTTATCACAAAGCCGGGTAGAAAAGAATTTCTATTTTATTATTATTGCCAATCAGAACGGGCGTTGTATTACATTTTGCAATAACAAAAATATAAATAATCGCGTCTTTCAAAGTCAGACGATCACAATCAATACTTAAAAGTCTCTACGTGTCTAATCTTCAAAAATTTATTAGCTCTGCGTTAAAACTAGACTCAATGCTTCTAAGTTATTTGTTTTGGATGCTGTAAACGTTCACTGCCCCTGAATGAAAAGCTTTCGATGAACTCCTTGGAAAAGAAACCACAAAATTATCAAGTGATGAATTGTCGCTGTTTATGTTGATGAAAGATGTTCCAATTCGAGAGCGTTCCTGGGGAAAAAGGAATAAAAGCGAATAATTTAGAGTGAAGGTACATAAATAAATCACGTACTGAAAAAGCTAATGCATTTTTGAAGCGGATAATACTGCAAATTGTTTTTATATTTGCTTAAATCAAAATATAAGTGTAAAAAGAAGAAGCGCTGCTTTGATGTTTAAAAGTAAATCTGCACGAGAAAGCAGTTTTAAATTAAGATAGATGAGAATATATGAATAATGAAAGGGAGTATGCTGGGGTACAAATTTACAGAACTATTGAGGACGTAAAAAAAAAAACCTGGCAGTGACCACTCGCCTTTCTCATATAGAAATTTGGGCTCTATATAAATTATAAATCATTATCATTTTCTCTGACGTGCCCACACATGCTGGGGTACAAATTTACAGAACCATTGAGGATGTAAAAAAAAAACCCTGGCAGTGACCACTCTCATGATCGCAAGCGACTTTCCCATATAGAAATTTGGGCTCTATAAAAATTATAAGTCATTATCATTTTCTCTGACGTGCCCACACAGCAAAGATTTCGTTTCCTTGGTTACTGATATTATTAGCAAGAATCTAAAAACAGTTTATCCCTTAACATGTTTTATTGCAAAGTTTAAAATATCGTTTGAAACTGATGTGAATTTTCAGCGTAGCTGTTAGATACCCATATGGAAATGAAAAATAACTAAGAACGTCGATAAAACCATTTCTTTTGTTATAATGCCATGTCTACAAAAAATAACTTAAAAATTAAAACTAATTATTTTTTAAATACAAGCTAAAAACTTACCTCCGGAGACTTAAAGACGAGAGAAGCCTAGTAAAAGAAAAATTCAAACAATTATTTTCTAAATATCTATTTAAAAAAGGTAGCTTTTTAAGAGTTTTGCTCACCTTTTCACCTGGACATGGTTCAATCGATTTGCAACCTCTTGTCGCTTCGCCTGTAGGAAAGTTCTGTCCGCCATAAAACACATACAATTGTCCTTCTTCAGCTGCAACACAACGAGGGGCATTTTTAGCATGTCATCGCTTAGTTTTCCTTACTTTACGAAAAGCATGCATAGACGGCAATTTAAGGTCAAAATATGAGCGCGCACCTCGTGAACCTGAAAATCGCATGCGCGCAAGAATACCACATTTACCTCCTTCGAGCTCCTCTGTTACATCATCAGTTCTAAACGGAGCAGAAAACACAAAATCATCAATGCCATCGAAGTTTACATCCGTCCAGCCGAGTTTCCAACCAAATCTCGCAAAACTGCGGTCACCTTCGAAGACGGTCACGACAGGAAGCTTTGTTACTGGCCAGTTGCCCTTGCGTGACAGCAAATCAGTCACGTTGAGAAGGTAGATGGCTCCACATTGCTCAAACGTTTTTGCAAACTTAAGAACAGTGCCCTGAACAGCTGGAATCGAGAATCAGTTTGTTAAAAAAAATTAGTGAAAAATGGCGCGAAAAACAATCACAACTTTTCATCGCAAACCGCGACTCTACCATGCGATTTTTGTTGCACACGAGTTTGCTTAAAATACGTTTAAAAACTAGGTTTGATTGTATGATACATATTGCAGTGCTGCTGTGGTATGGTAACATTTTTTCCCAGGGTATCTGATCTCCTTCTTCCTTGGCGGTGTTCAAAAGCTCTAGGCTCTGGTAATGAGGATTGTTGAACTCCTACTTGGAATGCGCGTCTGCCCAAGTCCTCCTTGTACCTAAGAATGCCTGCAATGTAAGCCAAGCTACTAACAAATCCCCCCCTGAGCTCCAAAATGCACTTACAAAGTGTCGAGGCTGATACTGCTAAAACATTGTTGCTTTTTGGATTAGGCCTCCCAAATGCGACGGAAGTACCAAACTTCATAAACGTAGCGTGTCCTGTGACTGTAACAACTGGAGATGGCTTCGTTCCTGGCATGACGTCATATACATATACCCTGCCAGCGCTTTGGGTGTCATTGGTGGAGTAACTGCAGTCTGGTTTGGCACATATTCTGCGGAATGGTTGAAAATAACAGCATGAGACCTATAAATTATTGATGTCATGTAGTGGGGTTGTCAATAACTTCCCGGTGGGACGTCGATAAACAATTGAAAAGCTAGCAAAACCTACGTCATCTGAGGTGCCTGTTCGGTGACGGGACAAACAACTTTCGTACCTGCTTTCCAAAAACTATTTCCTCTTTCCAAATAATTCTCAAAATCTTTTTTTAAATGTGAAGCTTACCTGAAAGTTGGTGCAGTAACAACCAGTAGTGGTTTGAGATTGCCGTTGAAAATCAGTTCTATCGAATATCCAAACCAGCTAAAGTCCTGTTCACCAGACGCCGACCAATCAGCATCCAACACCGAGAACTCCTCTCCAGGCTTCCTCGGAGTCTTGGCGAAAAATATCGACACTGAACCCCTCTGGGGACCCCCCACAGGGGCAAAAGGGGAACCTATTATGAGGTCTTTGTGTCCATCGCCATCTATATCTTCCCCCATAAGAGTGGTCCCTAGGTTGTAATATTGGCCTTTTCCTGTGATGGTCAGATCAGGTTTGGGCAACAGTCCTTTGCCTGGTACACCATAATAGATATAGACTGTGCCAGTGTACTGAATGCTGTTGGCGCCTTGAACATCATAATAAAGATATCATTAGATGATTAGTTTTCGATGGAGAAGGATAACCAATAAAGAAATACTGAAAACTTCTAGTTTTGCGCACACATGCACAAGCTAAAATTCCTTACATGAATATACAAAGCATAGGGCACGAAGGGAAGTTACCAAATTGCGCGCACGTTGACTACCTAGCGGGAAAGACTTCCTACCTGTCGATGGAGCACTGACAGCAAGATCATCAACACCATCCTTATTCAAATCTACTACAGCTAACCCATCACCAAATTTCCCATTCTCTATAACACCGTCAAGAATTGTTTGGGCTTGGGTGTCAAGGTCCAGAGCATCTAAAGGCAAGCTGCCATCTTTGTTAGTATTTACTACATATACACGACCGTACTGGCTTCTCCCAGGAGTACCGTAGCTTGGTGCGCCAAGAACGACAGCGTCATGTGTACGATCAAAGTTTCCTTTGGCTAGGGACCTAGGAAATAATATTATTAATTTGAGATGACATTATTTTCTGTCTTTCAGTTCCTTTAAGGTGATCGAAGGTGCATTATCCGCGCATTTTGAGTGAATAGAATACATTTTGTATGACGATACGGCACCGGGTAAGGTTACTGTACTGTACAGCTTGAGCTGAGACGGTACTGTCATGGCACTTTAATTTAGTGCGTTTTTCATATAGTCGTTTTTCGTAGTATTTTTTTAAGGAGACACCTCGCACACCATCATTGGTGTGCGAGGTGTCTACTTAAAAAAATAACGTTACGTTAAAAAATGACGCTAACGTTTCTCCGTGCCGTTCACTAAACCGTTAAAAATGCGCGCACAAAGTTAAACCCTATTTTACGCGAACTTACCAGCCTAAATTTGCGTAAGACGTCTTGGTGGAATACGATGCACTTCGATATGCCGATTCCCTAATGTTGCGATTAAATGTTATTTTACTATTATTTTTGAATTCTCCTTTACTTAATTCACTTTTCCTTTCCTTCAGAGATTGAATAAATATTTCATGGATTAAATTTTCTTTTAGAGAAAGATAGATTCCTTGATCCGCTCTTCTGACTTGGACATCGGACAACTTCAAATTTTCAAATAGTCCTGGAAGAGAAATTATTCCAGGATTTCTTAGGGCTATTTCCTTTGTTTCTGTGATTATTTTTGCTTTGTTGCAACGTATGAAGAGTGGGCTTTTTGGAATGTAACAGAAGTTGGTTCCGTGTTCTAACATGTCTATAGCGTCATGCCAAATAAGTCCAGACCACGCGGCCATATCAGACAAGCCACCTGAAAGAAGTAAAGAAAAGACAACAAGGAATAATGGTATAGGTTTGCGAGCAATCAATAAAAGTTCATTCATAATGAATGTTCTTAACTTAAAGATAGGACGGCGAGGCACCTTGAAAGTGGGCGCGGGATGAATTTTAAAATATAGTAGACTAGTATGTATAAGACTAAAAGCTTTTGGAGCTCGAAATTTGAAAATTTATTTGCATTTAATAGCAAAAAGTGTTGAGGTAAACGGTTCCCAGATACTTTCTCTCTACGGTCCTTGACAAGTAATGAATGAATTGCCCAAGATGGGACCAAAGTTACTTTACGTCACTCAAGCCTGTTTCCAGGGCATTGAATAAGGGGGTTTGTATTCTGTACTTTTCAGGGTTGAAGTGACATTAAAAAGAGGAAAAGAGAGAAAGAAAGGGAGGAAGGGATGTTCGTTTGCACCTTAAAACCACCACTGTTGACATTAGAGAAGGTTGCAGGTCATGAACTTTTTAACACATGTTACGTTATAAATGGTTGCAAGATTTTTAACTTTTTGACTGACATCTTTATGACTGTTTATGACCACCTCTAAAAATTATAGTTTAAACATAATTTTAAAGACAAACCTTGAAAATACTCATGAAGATCTTCCATGAGAAAAGGAGACTTTGAGGCATATCTCTTAAACAATTTGCTGCCAGCGATCCTTTCTCCCATCCATCCAAGAAATAGAATTTTGGTACACATCTCAATCTCTTCTGCTTTGATGGATTCTTTGCCATAATATTCAGTGTAAATGTTGGCAAGCTCATTAACTGGAACATACCTTAGAGACATATTGAGAAAATGAAATCATTTCTACTTACACCTACTTGCAAGAAGGTTGTCATACAAGAATAGAACATTAGTAATTTAGTGAAAAAGGAATACATTAAAAGACAAAAGAAAAAGTTGACCTTTAGTGATCTTCTTTTGTTTTTTAATATAATTCCTATCCCACTAAATCACTAATGTTCTATTTTCGTATGACAATGTTCTTGCAAATAGGTGTATCTATCCATCATACATCCAGTTTACTGTCTGTCTGTCAGCTGTCTGTCAGTCAGTCAGTCATTTGTTCAAAACATTTGTTTTGAAAATTATGATGCCAACTAACCAATTTTTCAAAGAAAATGAGACATTTTTAGTATCTCCTTCAAAAGTATTGACCATATCTCCACCAGGATCCCCCACACTATGAGCCGCTGAGAAAGAACCATGGAAGTTCACTTTGTCCATTGTTTGTAGAAAACCCTGTTGGATTCCAAGACTGTGCCATGTCACGTCAGCAACTTGGTGTGACACAAATCCAAGCATGAAAACAACCAATTTTTCAGTCTCCTAGCAACAAACAAATGAAAAGAAAAGTTAAAAGGTCTTTTGCAACAGTTGGTCACTTGACCCCACCTCCATTATGAAGAGACATGTTACATGTTATGAGCTGAAACTATGCCTTCCTATTAATATTGAGGTGCTCTTTCCATTTCTGAGTTCATTTTAACACAACTGTTTATTTTAAGAGGGTGGGGTCATGTGATCAACTGTTGCAACAGGTCAATTGCATCCATATCACTGACACCTCGATCGAAAGGAATCCCTATAAACTGCTTAAAAAGTTACCTTCCCCTTGAAATTCGTTGAATTCTTGTCCCTCCCCTTTATGTAGTATGAAATACATGATGGCCCACACCCCCCGCCCCCCCTTTTGACTGTCAAGTAAAAATTTGGTGGCCCACCCCTGAATTCCTCTGGTCCACCCCTCTCCTAAAAATTTAATGCTCCCTAATTAGGTTGTAATAAACATTATCATTATGATTATCATCATTATCATCACCATCATCATTCTATTATCCCCCTCTCCACAGACACTCCTCCACAATCTCTCGTAACATGCCGTATCAAGTCATCATGAAAGCATTAAAAACTTTGATACCTTACTCCAAGGTTTTGGATATTTCTTTCTGATATAATTCACCGTAGCATTAAGAAACCCAGTCCAATGTGTATCTTCAGCGAGAGAATGATACTTTCCTTTAAAACAAAAGCTTGAATACATAGCATCGGGATACGGATTACCAGCGATAAAGGCATCTTGATGTGAGAGAATTAGCTGTCTGTAGCTGGTATTCCCTCTTTGATCGTCAAACCACTGAATTGCCTGGTGTCCTATTGCTATGTGTGTACTAATCCCACATTGTAACGATAAAGGAATAGATCCAAATAAAAAATACGCAATAACTATAGAATAACCCATCACTCCTGTCATTACGAATGTTTTGATCGAACCTCTCCGACGTTTTCCGACAAGTTATTGATTTATCAGTTGAAATGTCGAAAGTGAGTTGTACCGAGGCGATCCGACGAAAGAGCGGACACGCTCGACTTGCTAACGGAAATAGTACTGCCTTCGAGACTGAGGGGTCAAATGAACACGAATTAAGCGAGGAATGTTGTATTATTCTCCATTATGACACAAAATGAACAGCATTACAGAAGAAAGTGGAAACCAAAGCCCAAAAGCTTTGGCTACCCAGCGATCTAAAGTGAACAGGAGCGTTGGTTCCCCTTCTCTGCATCGACATGGAAGGAAAATTAGACACGAAAATGACTTAAGAAGAGAGGTATGTCAGTAAGTTCACACTGCGCTTCTTCTGGTCTCCATGACAGTAAAAATTATAAACTGGTGTTTCCTTCTTAAGAATGTAACTTCTTCTGTCCCCATTACTTAACCTTAATCTAAATTAATCGAAAAATTGATTGGTATGATAAGTTTTATCGAGATAATAAAAACTCAAGTAGCCTAAGAAAGCAAAACAGAGGCGGTTCTTCTTTTGCGCGCTGCATTTTGAACACTTCTTCTTGGTTTAATCCGTATCTGGTATCCATCTTTAGAAATAAAACTTGACAGCTTCTTGACCATTCATTCTTTCCTGTGTTCTTCACCGTGTACTCTAAAAACAAGATGTTTATCGAGCGGAACTTCGATTTTATTTGCAAAAACTTAAAACTACAACATTTCTATTCACTCCAAGTGAGATAAATAATCACCATCAACTATTTAAAAACTTCCACCATTATCTTCAAAATACTTATCAAAATAAATAAATAAGATATATTTTATCACTTCATAAAGGTTTCTTGATATCATTAGCTGCTCAATGAGTTATTACTAAATTATTTTGGCACTTCAAAAGCACATTCCAGGTTTTTCTGGTTCCTTAGGAACAGCGTCAACTATTATTATGTTTGAATGCTTGAGCGGTTTTTAATTTCAAAATAAATAAAATCCTTAAACATTTGACAAGTACTTGCTAACTATATCAACATTTAAATTCTTGATGAATATCTCAGGACATTTACAACGACAGCGAACTATGTTGTCAGATCTAAATTAATTTACTCAGCAAAAATGAATTTTTTAAAGGCTATAGATTCACATGGAAATTAGTTCCAAGTTTTTCTGAATTTATTTATACGATTTCATGAGTTATGCTGGTTTGAAGGGATTTAGGAATTCCTTGTTGAAGATGAATATTAGTTTGGATGTTTACCGATTTTTTCGACACTTGGTAAGTTGGAAAATAATGAAGTTTACTTTGTAATTTAAGATACAAACTTATTAAACTATTAGATATTTGATGGTAATTTTCTAATTACTTAGGTGTGGAGTGCATACATGTACTCCTCATGATATTTACATGCTATTTAGATCTCATGTCAGGTTAAAGAATATTTCTTATATAGAAGCAAAGTAAGAAAATACAGTTAGGCAATCAAGAGTAATTTATGAAGATTTTTAAAATAATTGTTTTGGGAATGATCTAACTAGTTTAGAGCTACTTTATATTTTCATACATTTTGGGTGGCCCAATTTTTAGATTAAAAACGTCTACAAAAATCTAAGATTTAAAATATTTTCAATATCTACTTCAACTTGGTAATTATACTTATTGTAAGATATTGATGATATACTGCATTAAAATATCTGCATTTCATTAACTTATACCTGTACTGTATTAATGTTTAAAATGACATTTCATACTATAAGCATTAAATGAGTGCATTTATACTTGACACTTTATGACAGGGTGCCGACTTTCCTTAAATTGACTACCTGCCAGGTATTTCTGGTGGTAATGTGTGTTTCAATACTATTACTGACATATTTTTATCAATTTTTTACCAGTAATAATATAAATTATACTGAAGTTACTTTTAAAAATATTGTTGTAAGCTTGATATTTGTTCGTATACCCCATTTTTAAAACTATAGCCTGTATGCACTCTGTAAAAGAGATTTTCTTATAATTTGAATCACATACAAGCATTTTCTACAACTAACTTTTTAGCATTTCTGAGACATTTTATAAATTTATTTTTTACCCAAACAACCATTTTATATTTGTAATTTCAAACACCAACGTTGGGATTTATTGTTGGGAATTTCCTTCTAATACCCAATAGAAAAACAAAATTCCCAACAACCTAAGATTGGGAATCAGTGCCACATTCCCAATTGCCTTCTCTCTGGGAATTGGATGGGAATTCGTTGGGAATTCAAGGAAATTCCCAACAAATTCCCAATTTGGGAATCCGGTTTTTCCCCCTGTGATAATGTGGTGAAAAATAAAAAAGTTAACAAATTTTTTTATTTTCTCGGACCTTAAAACTATAAATGTTATTTGTTATATTTCATTTCTATATGATGCATGCGTGTTCATATACCTAAAAATTAATGTTGAGTTGCCATATAAGGTATTTGATATCATATAGATATTAGGAAGTAGAAAGCACAATATCAGATGTTTGGTCTAGTAAGGATTATTTCCAATCAAATTTTATGGTTATTTACCTTTCCTATCCAATCCTATCTTAGGATCAATATGTAGTTTCGTCAATGACATGATGAAAAAAATAGTATCAGCAAATTAATATAAAATGCATTTATTATAAAGTTTATATAATATATATTATACTTAGAACACTCTATATAATATATATTATACTCAGAACATTTGTCATATCTTAAAAATGTTCAGTTTAAATTTCATTGTTTTGAAAGCAAATAGAGACTAAATATTTAGTTACTAGAGTAATTTTTTCATTTATTTTGCTAGAAAAATCCTCTTATCTACGAAAAAATCCTCTTGTTTACATTCAAAAGCTCTATTTTCGGCAAAAAAGTAAGAAATTTGTATCATTCTATTTTTAGATTTTTTTGCTATTTTTACAATTTCGTGCCAGCAATGAATTAATTTTTTATGTCTGTAGCACTTCTTTTTAATTATAAACAACTAAAACTTTCAAAATTGCTTAGCTTTACATGTAATTTTACTTCCAAAAGCATAATTTTCTTTTTTATTTAATATGTCAAAAAATCTTTAATTCAGCGATTTAATAATATCCAAAAATAACCAAACCATAATTTATTGTTTCTTCAGTTTTCTCCAATGCCACATCATCCTTAATAACAGGCATGAATTTGTTATGATTATTACCCTTGCTCTGCATAATTAACCATGTTAACCATGCCAGACACTGAGATGTTTTGTGTTTTACATATTTTGGTTTCATTAGATATTCAAGGACATGCAGTCTTGTGTGACAGCATTGTCCACTGAATAATATAATTCAAAATTATGAAACCCTTCAGCACAGAAAATGGTTTCTGACAACAAAAATGATTAATAGATTTTACAATTCATATGCTGCTCTTTCATTTTGGTGACAAAATATGGTGCTTTCTGTAGAATTCATAAATCAGGAGTCAAAATACTACCAAAAATCTATCCATTTACAGTACTATGACATATTTAAGTTAGTCTGCAAGCAGATTTGATACTTTATGGTTTCTAAGATTTTCCCATTCATGGATACTCCAGAGAGAAAAATCACTAGAAGAAGATCTAGAACCTCCAAAGATCTAGCCTATTTGGTGAGTCATTTAGGCTGAAAATGGTTGAAAATCAGATGCATAGTTTTCAGAACTTGAGCCTTCTTTAATACATTTTAGGAACAACTCCAAGCATATACAGCATGGGTAAACTCTCAACTGAAGAAACGTCCTGGAAGTCGCTTTATTCAGGATCTCCCAAGGGACATGAAGGATGGAGTGGCTCTTATTCAATTAATAGAAGTAGTTGGTAAGTGTAAATCTTATCAGTAAACTTAGTTTAGTTTATTCTAACCTACAGTACTGAGATTTGAATTCAAAATTATGGAATATGTTATAGGTATTATAACAGGTACTGGAGGGCTAGAACGTGGTCACGTACATGGTTTAATTTTCATAATGATACCCTCTGACGTTTCACAGCAAATGGATATTTTCACAGTTACAATTTTCAAAATCATAATAAAAGTGATTATTTTTAGTATTGAAGATGTACCATTCTACCAAAGTAGAAATATTATTCTTGAATTCCTAATAATAGTTTTAGTGGTAGAAAAAGATAATTTGATTCCAGTGTATCCTCTGTATAATCCACAGAACATTTTTTATAATTTGACCACTTTAATGTAATATATAAAAGCTAGTATTATTTGTTTTCCATTTGCTGGTGTATATTGTTATAACCCAGTAATAATTAATTTTTTTTACCCCCACTAAAAGCTTTTATCACTATTACTTGTAAAAATTGTCTGTCTGTTGGTACCAGTACCTTATAGATTCATTCAATCTCAGCTCCTAAACATAGCATAAAATCAACAAAATATGCTTCCTTAAATTAATTTTTTTATCAACACTCGTCTGGTACCCATGGTTTATTTCTTTTAGTCTGAAAATTTTCCCTTGAATCCATTTTATAATTGATCAAAAACATTTTCCTTTAGAGCCAAGTGGATTTATTTTTGTACTCATATCTCAATTCTTATTTTTTTCTCACCTTCCAGCTGGTGAAAATCTCCGAATTAATGAAAACCCTGCCACCCTATCCTCTATGAGGGGAAATGTTGACCAAGTTCTTCATTTTATGTCTGTAAACGAGATTAAAATGCACCATACTTCTGCTAAAGGTTAGTACAGCTGAAGTAAAATTATTTTTAGTTTTTTTGAATATTTTAACTTGAAATCATTTTCGTTTTATTGTCTGTAGTAATCATTATTCATTGTTCAATATTGACTTTTTTGCTTAACTGTTATCTCTTTTTGCTAGTGTTTGTTTACAAAGATAAAAGTTTGGTATTTGTTTCTATGAGGAAAATTGTAATGATAATTGTTCTTGAAAGCCTCAAGAGTTTATGGAAAATTTGGACAAATTGTCTTGAGAGGGATAAAAAGCACTTAAAGATGTACAGTCACATGGTTCCTGTAAACTGATTATATTTATAGATTGAGCACTGCTTGTGTAAATTGAATACATAACAGCAATAAAAATAGAATTTTCTAAATGTATAGGATATATTATTGTGAAATACAAGCAATAGCAAACTGTTTACCAGAGGATGTATAAAAGATTATGTGTCTGTAGGTTATGTTATGTTGATTTCTAACTTGTTCTTTGTATTATCATTATCATTGTGACCAGCACTGTTTATTCAGCTCCAGATTATCATTATCATCATCCACTACCACCATCATCATCATCCATCAGAGGGCCTGGTTGTATGATGGATGGATAAAACTATCCAGTGGATAAATCCTAATCCAGTGGATATAAGTCTATATTGATATGCAATAAATTTCACTGGAAAGGATTTATCCGTCAGATAGCTATAATCCAGGCTTCATACAACCATGCCAGGGCCATCATCATCCAGCACTACAATCACCATCATCATCACCCACACCACCAACACCATTACTAGCATTTTCTTTTTATCATCAACAACAACAACATCATCCATCATTAAAGTTTGGTATTCATGATTTTTTACAGAAATCCTGGATGGAAATCTAAAAGCAATAATGAGACTTATTTTAGCATTAGCAGCACACTTCAAACCAGGAAGTGTAAGGCAGTCATCACCATATCAAGTTGGTGCTGTCCCAACTACTGGTAAAAAGATTGCTCGGACACCATCGGCTGCGGCTGCGGCATCTGAAGCTGCTGCTGCAATAGCTGAAGCAAGTCGTGCTGCTGCTAGTGTTGGGAGGCATATAAATTCTAAATACAGGTAAGTCTTTTATAAAGTAATGTAATGATTTTTATGATTATATTTATTTGGTCATGCTTTCTACTAAGATGTTATGCAGACAGTCTTCTTCCTAGTCCAGGTTGAAGCAATCTCCTTAGTTGTAGATCCTTGTTAGTTCTGTGCTGTGACTGTACTTGTGCTAATTAAGTTCTATGTAGATGCATAAAGCAGAGAAAATATCGTATACCCAAGAATTGCAGGTTGGGTTGACAGTTTGCTTGCTACTTAGTGGTCTTTTAATTGGCCAGGCTTCGACAACCATACCCTTTTGGATACTTTGAGTTTATTATGGAGAGTGATTTCTCATATTTCAAATTCAAGAGTGTCAGACCAGGTTAACATCTAAATAATACCCTAATGACATATTTATTATAATAAACATAAGCACCGCCTGAGAAATAATTCTCAAAATAAGATTATTTAATAGGTAATAAGGAATAATCTCTTGTTGTTGAGGTCTCTTGCAACTTAATTTCTTTCAGACGACACAAAGATGTAACTAGTACTCCTCCAAGAGAAAGCTACAGATCCTCTAAGTCCACCTCTGAAGGTACCCCAATATTATCAGCTGATTCTCCACTCCTAAGTACCCCAAGAACAGGTAGCCAGTCCAGCCGAGAAGGAAGATCAGGTCGATCCACACCAGGCAGTGGCTCAGCAACGCCTAAAGGTCAAATATTTTATGATGGGTCAGAGCATTCTGGGTCTGACGTTGATTCAGGTTTAATGTGCTCACAGAATAAATCCAAAGAAAACAGACTTTCAGGATTAACAGAAGATTTTCTGAATGAGTTAACTAAAGAGCAAGATGCATTACATGATGAACTAGGAGAAGCAAAGAGTGTGATTCTTGGTCTTCAAAAACTAGTAGGTCAAAGAAGTTAATAATATGAACTTATTGACTGAGTGGGAGGGCCGTACAGGAAAATATTTGGTATTTGGCTCAAGGTGATGCTGTATGGACCAAACGCAGCAAGGTCTGTACAAATGACCGAGAGCCAAATATTTTCCCATACGACCCGACCTAACTCAGACAATAAGCATTTTATCATATGACCCTAAATAAAAAAGGCTTTTTAAAAGTTGCAAATTATGTCAATACGGTTGCAGGATTCAACCAGGGCCGTGCATTTCAGACCATGTGTCATTCTCTTGAGAATAAAATTCTTTGTTTGAGTTGTATGGTATTCATGTATGTTAATTCTCATGTGCAACCATTAAACAAAGAAATCATACTCAAGGGAATAATGTGTGTACTGAAATGGCAAAAAAATAATACCCAAGCTAAATAGGTCTATATATCTGTAAAACTGGAGTATTGGTTCCCTGGGTGAATGGTTACCCTGTGTTTTTTTTACCACAGGTATCCCATTTCATATGAATATTGTTCTTAATTATAGTTACTAGATGGGAGAATTGAACAAGATGAAGTACCAGATGAATATAGCTTCCTAGAAGGAACAGATTCAAAAGAACAGCTTGTTATTGTTAATGCTCGACTGTGTCAGCTTAGTGCTGAGTACGATGTCTTGAAAACTGAACGAAACAACTTCAAGGAGGAGTGCATCAACCTTCTTGGTGTCAAATCAGGATTAACCTCACGTTTATCACAGCAAGAGGAAGTCATTATGCAACTAAAATCAGAACTTTTAAAGTCTAGTTTCACGCAGCAGTCCCAGGTTGCAGAAGCAAGAGAATTAGAGAGAAAAATAGAGGAAAGAGATGCTGAGATATCAGCACTAAGAGCAGAACTTTTACGGCAAGAACGAACTATTGATAGGCAAAGAGCTGAGTTAGAAGATACACTAAGAGATATGGAAAATATGAGATATGCAGAGGTAATATAAATCTGGAATTATATAAATCATAATACATTTTACTAGTGAAAAAATCTCAGAAAAAGTCCAGGGGTCCCTACCTCAATTTTATGAAACCCTGAAACAACCTTTGTGCTGATCTTAGTCAGGGCATGACTTATATTACATTGCTACATAGATGTGGCATACACTGTGCTCACCTTTCACTGCTCTGCTTATGAGTTTAATCCTTAAGGCGCGATTACATTGAACAATTTTCTCTGCAACTTGTCTTGTAACAGCGTTGCAACACAAGCTGCAAGAGTGTCTACATGGTGCAACAGATACATAATCGTTGCCAAAAGTAGAAACGAATTCGAACGAACTTGTCTCACAACATTTTTCAAATTGCGCTGTAGGTTACATGCTGCAATAGTCCATGCAACTTGTGCCTTACAGCTGTTGCGATACAAGTTGCAGAGAAAATTGCTCCATGTAATGGAGTCTTCAGACTTGCCATTATACCTGAGTAAAAAAAACAAGAATCATGGTTTATTTGGTTTTATCTTGAGTGAATATTTTTATTCCAGGCATCTTCAAGTAAACATCCCAATGACTCTCAAGTTTATGAACTACGAAAGAGAATAGCCACACTACAAGAAAAATTAAGGAATGTAGCTTCTCATGAGGTAATAAAGGATTATTTTTTCTAACAACAAAATATTCATTACATAGTCCACACTACTCAATCAGGTCAGCAAGCACCTTCAATTTTTGGATACGTGCTTGCGCTTGCTAATTAACCAATAAGAACATGCATTATATCATGGCTATGTTATAATCTGGGGTAACCATACAATCAGCATATACTTTAATATACGCCTAATTAAACCTTGTCATTACGTTGTCATCACCAAAGGCAATAGGCAATATCAGATAGACGAAAAGCGATAAGAGATAGGTCATTCCAAGATCCAAGAATAGCTGGAATGACTCGTTTCTGCTTCTTATTCTCGTCAAGAATACGGACATTAGTGTTGAGACTGATTCGATGTTCTTTGTATTCAACGAAACCACCATTTCCATGTTGGGATGACAACATTTTTGAATTAGGTGTATATATCTAAATATATATATCATTTAATAATGGATAAATTATTTTATATCCAAGGCTGATATTTCGTCAAGAATAACCCATCAAGATCATAAAATGAAATCATTAGAAGAAAAGATACTCTCTCCACAATCCACACAACAGACAGAACTTGGACCTCCAGTATGTATCTCTCGTTTTCTTTTTTCATTTTCCAATTCATTCATTCTTTTTCTCCTAAAATAATGGATTCTTGGATTTTTTTTAACATTAAAAACTAAATCTGTATGCCCTTCTTTAAAAAAATGTCTTTGTTTTTGTAGAGAACTGAAGAGCTTGAACTAGTAAAAGAGACAATCAAACACTTAAGAGATTCCTTCCATTCTAATGACCCTCAGCAGCACACTTTAGATGCGTTAGAACAGGTGAGGACTTGTTATCACATCATTATATGTATTAGTTATCAAACACCTTTTTTATGTTGATTCTTTCCTTCCTTTTCCTTCCTTCCATCCATCCCTCCCTCCATCCATCCATCCATCCCTCTATCCATCCCTCCCTCCCTCCCTCCATCCATCCATCCCTCCATCCATCCCTCCATCTCTCCATCCATCCATCCCTCCATTCATCCCTCCATCTCTCCATCCATTTAGTTATGTTCCTTCCTCTCTCACCATACCTCTTTCTCCCACCCTCAATTATCTTTATTTCCATATATCCATCCATCCGTCCATACATCCATTATTCCATCCCACCCTCTATCCCACTATCCCATTCACTGACTGATCCCTCCAATCAGTTATCTGTATATACTATAGACCATTTTTCTTTCTGCCACCCTCAACTTTTCCTGAGCCATATATCATTCCTTCTCTTCTTCCCTCCACTTATCCACTGACCCATCCATTCTTTTTCCCTTCCTTCCATCCTCCCACATGTCTGTTTTAACATTTCTTCAAAGTTTATGCATCCAACCTATAAATACACGATACCTATTTTCTATCAATTGCTCATCTGTCAACTCATTTGGTATGCAATAATCCATATTACTCATTTGACTTCAGACTTTTACTAGTCTAATAATGAGACAAACTGGCTCTTGTGTTGAAAAACAGGTAAGCATTAGCTGTTACTTGAAGCTAGACTTTCTTAAGAGCAGGGTCCTTGGTTTATTGGGGTGATAACAGCATATATATCTTGGTTTTTTTCAAGATGAATGGTGTTGAATATGATGATGTGTTTGGCTATGTTAGGCCTGTGAAGAGGAACCTTGGTGAGTCTTGGGTTTAATAACTTAAAGTAATGATTTTATTATTAATAATGATGTTGATACAGTATATTAACTATAGCTATACTCTAGTACCCAACATGAGCATAAGCAAGCAAAACAATCCTTCAAATTTAAGCTATTTCCCCTGAAACAACCTATGGGCTGATCAAAGTCGGGGTGAGGGCATGGCTAACTCACAGATCAAATTAGACTTTTATGGAAAAAGGAAAACCTTAGAAGCACTAACACATACTTTACAAAGTGGGGGCTAATCTCTGTTTACTCAAACTAAGAGTCATTCTTGTAAAATGTGGGGGGAGGGGTGGCTACAAGCATTATTTTAATCAGTCCATGCACCTCTGTGTTCACGGTTAATAGTATTACTTAACTAATTAGCAATTATTCACCGAAGGCGAGGTGAATATCAGGGAATATCTACCGAGACGCGAGTCTTCGAGCGGCGAGGGAAATATTAGCCATATTCACTGAGCCTGAGGCGAATAATTGTTTTAGCATATACCAACTTGTGTACAGAGTAACTTATTTTTATATACAATAATTAAATAAAAACAAACAGAAACTTTTAGTTTGCATGACAAATTCATGCAAAACTTTTAGCAAAATGTTTAGTCCATGCTTCGTTGCCTTTTTAGTATTGATAGGAATGGCATTTACTTTCATTTTTTCAATTTCCTCATCAGAAATTGTAGCAAAACAATTGCCGGCAGATGCCATTTTGTTGCCAACTCAATATTCTGAGATTCAGAGGTGAATATTGTACAATATTCACCTCCAATTAACCAATGAGCGCATGCATTCTTAGGAAGTACACAAGTTGGTATTTGCTAACAGTTATTAGCTAGTGTTGAACACATAATATTCTGTTAATATTTTAAACTGAAGATAATGTTTTGAATTTTCGCACTAGATGGTCATAATTCCAGATTGTTTGAGAAGGACAGTTCAGGTGCATCCACCAAAATACTTTACTTTACTGAAGATACAGTGACCCCCTTCCTGACTACCATTCCAAAGAGGTAAGGATTCAATACTCCCTTTTTGTTATTTCCTTTATCAAGTTATATATCAAACATGTGATTTCCAAAAACCAAGAAGTGAGGTGAAAAAAATGAGGAGCCAAGTAAAATGTAAATGATAAAATGTAAATATTTAAAAAAAATAGTAAGTATAGTAAAAACAACCTGTTTAATTTCCCATTCAACTCTTTCAGTCATTCCCACTTATTTTATTTTATTTATTACTTTTGTTCTGCAAGATTATAACTTGCTTTCCCTATATTCATTCACTTTTTTTACCATTCATTCCTCTAGGCTATTTTATTCAGCAAAAGCATGCCATGAATGCTAGATGTTTCCCATTCAATCCTATAACTATTTCCCATCAATTTTTCAATTCTATTCATCATTCCTAAACCAGTTGTACAATTTATTTTTCATGTCTCTATTGCTGTTCGTAATGACTCTTTAGATGTTCCTGATGACCTTTTCAGACAAATTTTAATTGAAATCTAGAGATTTAAAGTGCAGACACATTCTGCTGAATCGTTGAAGATAAAAATGGTTTGAACGTTTTAAACTTTTTTTGCCCGACTTAAGATTGAAAATGAACATACATGACACTAAATTATCAAAATAAAATTGAATTTTTCACTTTCTTTTTTCATGCAGACATGATGGCATTTCTATTATTATACCATTTGATTTTTTGTCATTAAGTGTCAAGATTATGTAGCTATATTTAGTTCATTTATGACATTCAAAATGGAATCTCTGCCATCTGGAAACATTTTAAATTTCTTCATGTTCTAGCTGAGATACATATCTTATTTGACATTTTAGGGTACAGTTCAGGTGGATAATTTTGTCTGCAGTACTTTATCTAGCTTGTCAGCAAGTAATCTTGATGGTAATTGGTGTTTGCTAATCGTTGATCCCTTATAACCCTTTATCCTTTGTTTCTATCTCTTTTCCAGACTTGGTAACATAGCCCTTAGAGATTTCAAAACACTCTTTAATCGTCCAGGGCCCTATAGATTTCACTTCAAGGCTCTTGATCCGGAGTTTGGAACTGTTAAAGAAGAGGTAACCTTTGTTATACTTTCACAATAAAACCTAAAAATCCTCTTAAGGGGATCTTTTATTCCAAATCACAACCATCATAATATACCCCACAGAGGATAATGTTTACACATCTAACTGTGGCCACTCAACTTTTTTTTACTAGTTAGCTAATCAGGCAGCAAGTATTTGTGCATTTGCATAAGAACTCACTCAACGTGACATAAAATATTTAAAATTATTCCACTCTTTGCAACAAAAACTTAAATAAATGGCTAGGAATTTCCTAGGTGATACTTATTTTGTTCCCTTTGCTGTCTAACACTGAAAATGTTTTTGTAAAATGTCTTAATTGATTGAAACACCTGGCGGGAGAGGATTCAATGGCATTAGTAAAAATAAGTTGGGTGGCCATGGTTAGGTGCTGTGCGCTATAAGTATACTACACCCCAAACTCATGTTGATTTTTGGTGGGAGAGGAGAATATAAATTTATATTGTAAAAATTTAACATGCTTATTTTGGTTGTCTTTACAGTATTCTTGCTATTCCAATCATGGCAATAGCTAATAATTTATAAATGATTAATTGATTTTATTTTTAGGTAATAAATGATGATGATATCATTCCTGGTTGGGAAGGTAAAATAGTTGCTTGGGTGGAAGAAGATCGAGGTTTGATTGCACTGAATCACCATGACAACAATAACTATGATGTCAACATGAATGAGAATTAGAATAAAAATATGTGTTAAAGGAATATATTTATGATATTATTGCCATTAATATAGAGTGTACATTGAGCAATTCCTAAAATCCTAACAATCCTTGGAAATCCAAGGATAGAACATCTTATCTAAGTATTACTACTAGTAGAATAAAAGCATAGGAATATTGGGGGAGAGAAAGCTTTACAGGTGGGGGAGAGGGAGGGGGTCATTTGCGGCATAGGGAACACCTGGGTCCAGTTGTACAAAGCCTGGATATAACACTATCCAGTAGATAAATCCTTATCCAGTGGTCAGGATAAGTCGATGCTGTTAACCAATAAATTTATCCACTGGATAAGATTTATCCATTGGATAGCGCTATCCAGGCTTCGTACAACCAGGCCCTGTAGGATTTCACAACTTACGCTAGCCATGGTTGTATTCTTTGCTTCTATCCATCAAGGTGAATAGCCATTTTTTCTAAAAGTATTATATTTTAGTTACTGTAGAGTAATTTTACTTGGCTAATAAAAAAGTTATATTAAGCATAATGCATAATTTAAGTAGTGGACACTCATTTCTGTGTTTTCTTTTGTTTCAATAATAGCAGAACTTAGAGTTACACTCTTTTGCCTTTAAATGATTGTTTCAAGTTGAGGCATAAAAACTGACCCAAATGCAACAATTATTGTTTGAAGGCAATAGAGTGTAACTCTCCTAATCTCTCTTAATATATACAATTTAGTTTCACATGCCAAGTAAAATCACTCTAGTATGTCTGGTAGCAAAATTAAAATTCTCTATCCTTGGTTTTCCAACTATTAACCTTAATCATTAGTTTGAGAAGACATGGAATTGGATATTTGCAAATAAGAAAATGTTTTAACAAGTATTTTAAAAGTATTGAAGTATAAATTATTTGTTTATTCAATAATTCCTGCAGCGAGCAAGCTTTGACTGCTTTGCTTTTCAGTTTTAACTTTTTAAGGAATGGAAAGAACAATTGTCAATTTCTTAAAAGAAAATTCATTTATCAAATCTTGTCTTACCTTGTTCAAATAATCATTGATTTGTTTATTACAGGTACTGCAATATTGGAACTCTCCAGATTGAGAATGCTTTTCTATTTCAGTGAATTTCATTTCCTTTAGTGATATTACTTTATTCATTATTAATTGAACAAGCCTGGCATAACAGTATTGTGCTTCTTCTCACTTTCTAGGATCTCAGATTCAATTCCCAAATTCAGCATAATGTGAGTAGGATTTTTTAACTTTCCCTTGATTGAAAGGCTTTTCTCTGTGTTCTTCAGTTTACCTAGCTTTACAAAACCTAACGAGCAAAATTCCCATTTTATATGTGATCAACCTAGAGGTTGTTTCAGAGTCACAATAAAAGTCTTTAAAATAAATTCTATGTAAACAAAAAAATGTATTCCTAGGACATTTCAATTAGGAAAGCATCATTCTCAACCCAGAGGTTTATTCAGCCTTTAAAATTGGGCTTTAAATAAGTGATCATTCAGATGTGAAAGATGTAGGCATTCAAGATACGATTAACAATGATTACACCATGTACTTATGGTATCAATAAAGACAGGGTTTTACAACAGGATTCAGTTTTCATAGATTTAATACTCCTATTGTTCCCTATTTGATTTTGGTAAATCTTTCTGGGGCAGGTGCAAATCCAGAGGGTGTCCTGAAGTGCACCAGGCACCCCCTAATGCTGACTATTCAATCTTTTTTGATGTGATGATGTGATACATACAACTTTATTTAAGAAGGGTGACACCTAACAGTTTTCATTGACAAATCTGTGGCCTTCCATAATGCATAATATCTCTATATACATTTCTTCATTTGGGACAACCCGCCCCTAACAAATTCCTGGATCCCTTCTATCTGATCCTCGTAGAGTGATTTGGTTTGGCTTTTTAAGCATAACATAACATGTTTAATACACACCCACTTTTCTATTCTTTTCATTTTTTAGAATTAAAAATGTTCTTTTGTATTTTTTAGCAAAAACAAAACTAACCACAATCACCCATTTGAAGTTTATGTTGTTTATTTTCTCAAGATAAATCTTTTCACTTCAATGGATCTTATTTATAAAAAATACTTTTTTACATTTTTACAATTCATAAATTATTAAATTTCATACAAAACATTTGATCTTTCTTTTGAAAATTTTGTGGACCAGTGGCCCACAGTTTATCCTCCTATAAAATGACTTTGTACATATTATATACTTTTATTCTCTATTCAAACCCTATAGTATATAGGGTTTCCATTTAATAGAATCAATAGTTTGGTCAGGACTTCAGTCTGTCATCCCAAAAGCAGTTGCTCTTCCCTGAAACAAGATAGTCAAAATCTCGACACTTGCCACAAGACTTGATGCCACAGCGAAACTCTTCCCGTTTGCTGCCATCAACACTATCCTTATGGCAATACTTCACATCACATGGATACCAGCTAAGACATAGCGGTAATCTACAGATACATGGCTTATTGCTTTCACTGATGATGTTACAGCGTTTCTTTGTTCCCAGGGTAGCTGTTAGATTTTGAACAGCATCTCCTTTGTCAACTGCTTTAGAGGAATTACCTGGAAAAGATTGGATTTAATATAATATTAGTTATCTTTTCTACCAGGTTTCTCCAGGTTTTGTACTTTTTGAGAACTAAGTATTATTACTAACATTTTATGTTTTTGTGACCTAAAAATTCAAAATGTGGAATTTCTTTTATAAAGGCAGTCTGAATTAGTAAATTTTGATGGAAAGAAGCTAAAAATCTAGCTATCTGACAGTTTAATTTTTCCTCATGTTGTATCAACTTACTGTCAAACAGAGAATAGAGGTCTTCCCCGCTGACATGTACTACATCAACGTCCCCACACAATTTCCTGACGTTCTCATTCATGTATCTTGCTTTGGATATTTGTACTGAATGGTCCAAGACTATTTCTTGAGTCCCTAGGTCTATCTCAGGTATGCGAACTGTGTTGGGGTTTTTCTGTGAAGAAGAAAAAGAAAAAGAAATCAGTCTTTGCTAGGCATGAGGGAGAAAGGCAGTAGAATTTTCAGGGTGGACATCAATTCTTATGTATCCCAAATAGAATGAGTGCATCCAAATATTATAGTTGGCTAAGTCATGGGCTGATATTAGAGAAGTGCAGCTGAACAAAGGCTAAAATAATATGAACAGTGTAGCAGGTTCCTATGTGTAAGCAAATGACCTAAGGTAGGGTTGGTAAAAAAAATTATACTAAGGTAGGCAATGGTCTATCCAATAGTTTCCTTCTATTTCCTACCTGTCTCAACTTGGACATTACATCTGGCGATATATACTCATCGTCCAGCAATGGTATGGCAAAGCATGTTGTTTTATATGGGTTCTCAGCTAAATCTATTTCACCAAGTATGACAGTCTTGAATATCTGTAGTTTCTGGTGATAAAACATTGATCAGATTAATTCAGAAAATCAATTGCAAACTAAAAGAGCATGGGTGCATTGTTGGTTGTTTGCTTGCAAAGCAAGGAGCAGAAAGCTGCTACATATTTAGACCAAGTGCAACGTACAACCAGTTACATTTTCCCCTGTGCATAATGATGGTACGAGAATATAAAATTTTGAAATAACTGCCTTCCCTCTCCCCAACATTTTCACTATCCTTAATATCCCTTCTGGATATGAATGGTGATAAAGGAATGAATACTATTGTGGTCAATTTTATCTGAACCGCATTATTTTTTAAGTTAATGATTGGCCAGGAATCATCATATGGTACGATAAACACCCAGGCCCAATCTGCTGATTTCCATAGTAATGGGGAGAGAATGGTATTCCAGATAAATAACATGCCAATAGCTCGATCATGCAAATATCAATGTACAGCAGCCTAACTTTCAAACTCAAAATATAAGATTAGATGTATTCATATGTCGTATCTGATTTAAATCAAGCCATAGTAATAAGGTTCATCGTCAAACTTGATGACTTGTTTGTGTAATATGTGAATAATCTTCAACTCCCATTGTCTTCAAAGGAAAATTATATTATAATAGCTTTAAAATTACTATTTCTGATAACATCTCGAGAGCGGCTTGATCAATATTTCAAGTTTTTCTTCCCTGACCACAGCTAGCTACATCGTAAACCTTCGGAATGCTTTCTATTAAATAATGCAGAAATAACGGTTCAAAAATACTACTTTCCAAAGCTATAGTCTTACAACTCGCACAAAAGGAATCTGAAAGTTTTGTAAAATGACAGAAACCAGTCATTTTTGATCATTAATGCTATGAATATGAGATATCGAGAAATGCAAACCTTGTTGAAATCCAGAAGAATGTCGACAAACCGATAATCATAGAGATTGTAAGAAACCGCAACGAGTCCTCTGTCTGGAAACGACTCGAATTCCTGCTGCGTGATGCTACCACTTTTGGATCGTACATTCACCACAAGTTCTGGGGTGCTTTTAACGACAAAAACAAGGAGCAAAGTGGTTGTAATTCTCAACCAAAGAGACGCCATCTTGCCTTGACATCGATCTAATCACATTCGTGACGATCTGGTGACTACTGAGTGACGTCACTTCCGGATTTTTTCCTTTGTATTTCTTTTTGGGGGTCATTTTACCCTTCGGTCTGAATTGAAATTGTTTCTTTTTCTGTAGGATTTTTCAGAATTGTCAAAATAAGGGTCTTTTTGAAGAATCATATATTTAGTTTTGTCAAGCAACTTTTTAACAGTTTTTCATTATTTTGCGTAAAGTATTTTATTATTAAGAATATATAATAGTGAGTGAATAGACCCGTTTCGAATTCCAAATTACCGCTGTGTTTCTTGATTACAGGCTTGTACGGGGTTAGCCTCGAGTTTGTGCAGAATATTCACGTGTTCCAGTCAAGGTCCGTCGAGTTTCAAAGTGTTCATATTGTTGAAGTTGTGCATTCTTTACTTTACCGTTGGTATTTGTGAATATTTAAACACTGATACGAGGCTAACCCTGTGCAAATGAGTCTGTAATCAAGGAACACCGCGGTAATTTGGAAT
Source organism: Actinia tenebrosa (assembly GCF_029948245.1). Taxonomy (NCBI): domain Eukaryota; kingdom Metazoa; phylum Cnidaria; class Anthozoa; order Actiniaria; family Actiniidae; genus Actinia; species Actinia tenebrosa. The sequence goes on along the minus strand of NW_028292569.1, from coordinate 5,463,773 downwards.
TCGAAACTGGTCTATTTCTAAACCTGATATTATTTTGTCCATAGCTGTAGTAGTAAAAATAGTTAAAAATAGTTTTATTCGCGTGACGCAAAGTTATTCAACCAGATTCAACTGAGCGGAAAAGCGTTACGTGTCTTATAACCCCCAACAAAAGCTAGACGCTGAGACCAATGCGCACAGGTGCATACAGTATATTATCTTCTAATGATTTTAAAGTATTTTCAAAATTATATTATTCCTTATATTATCTATTTTATTCTTTCTTAATGAGGATATAGAGTGATTTCGTGATGACAGACAGGCATTTTCCATTTCCGGTAGAATATCCATAACGAGGCTCCCTACTCGATGACCACCTCACTCACGTACTCGCCATTTATTTTTGTCTTGTCGGTGGTGAAATAACTGGTTGTTTTATATTAAATTTTCCTAAATTTATCCATATTGGATAGAAATGGAGAACTCTAACACAAGTCCTACGGGTTCAGAGAACGATTTAGAAGGTGAGAAGAACTGAAAATCTCCGTTTTGCTTTTTAAAAAAATCGTAGTTCAGGGCTTGCATAACAACACAAATTCTGAGCAATTTATTCACTTGATACTGAGCTTGGGCGAATAGGATAACGTTTTGATATACCATTTATGAAAAAACCCTCATGTTTTTCTTGTTAGTTATCTAATACCACAAAACATTTCACAATAATTGTCGTGTGGTAGACAAAAAACTTCATGCTAATGGCTAACCTTTCACAAAAGGAGGCCGAACACTTAAGCCATTTTCTTCCCAAGAGATGTCAGATTTACAACCTATTTCTCTAATATAATGATAGGTAAACGTTTCTATTGAATTTAAGTTGTATTTTGTCAGGAAAATTTGGTTCATTGGTTAGATATTTTTTGTTAAATACACACAACTTTTGATCGACAAAAGCAGCTGGGTGCTTGGGCAAAAAGGATCAAGCTACTCGTCTGTAAAACCGCTCAGAAAGCTTAGTTCTTTTTATCCCTTTTCATTATTGAAAAGGATTTTAGTATTAAGACCTAGGGTTTAAAATTACTCAAGGGATAAATAAAGACTTTTGTTTTATTGATCTGATGACATTAGTTTATGCACTGGTTTACACCATTGTGTAAACACGACGGGGGTTACTAGATCAACCAATAGGAATCATTGTTATATTTACCTTCTAAAGTACTTGATCGAGGTTTGGAGAGTGAAAGTTGTACGAACTCAAGTTCAACGTTATGGCGGAAAAGACGGGAAGTAGGTCTTCTGCGAGACCAATGCTTCATAGACAGCGAGAACGAACCCAGAGCGTCCCAGAAGGAAAAGATTGTGAAGATCTGTTTTCTTTTCCCCCAGAGACATTGAGGCGCCATACGTTGCTATCCAGCGAGTTCCAAAATCGTCCCAATATGAAGACAGCCAAGAACAAGAAACATGACGTTTTTTCGACACTACAAGAGACCTTGGAAGTGCTCAGAGACGAAGCTGGTGCTAGGTCTAGGGATTCACACAAGAGAGATGACTTGTGGTGTCATCCGTTTGAAATCCCTGAGCATCCTATAGGACAGAGCGAAATGAGACGAGATGAGATTGACTTGGAAAGGCAACAATCGAGAATCATGCGAGCAGGCTCTACGACTACCTTAGATGAAAAAATGTTCTCTTCTACAGACGGCAGTCATGAACAGTTACCAATCTTTTATCAAAGATTATCAATTTCTGGAGAGAATAGCAGCGGGGTGAGTACAAGTTTGCTGCCAGACAAATTTTCAGGATTAGCAGAACTGATTTAATCTTGTTGGCCTAAAGTAATTAATATATTCCTCTCAGATGTAAGCTTTTTAATCAATTCTTAAATTTATCAGTCGTTGTTTAGACATTTTTTAATTGTTTATAATGTTAATTTCCCTGCTGGTAAGCATTCCTTCGTTATCATATCTGATCTGCCTCTTTTTTTTGGTCTTGCATTTAATTTATTCCTGCAGTACAAAGTGAAACTTTAGGTACTAAGAAAATGCTACTTCAGAATGCACACCTACTTGATCACGCTCATCAAATCTGTGGTTGAAAAAAATAAATTATCCTGCTGCTGTGCAAAGATTATAGAAAGGTCAAATCTGGAAAATACAAAAATTAATGACTAACTATTTTCATGCTGTTTTGTAGGTTCCAATAGATGAACTGAAACAAGCTTCCAAGCTACTTGTTGAAGCCCTTTTCATACGTTTTAAGTACATGGTATTAAGTATGCAGAGTTACTGCCCTACATTAGCTGAGTCATTAAATTCTGTACATGAAGACTACAACTTAGATAAGTTTATGGCTTCGCGAAATATGGACAAGCCTAAACCTCCACCCAAAAGAGGTTTGTATGACTTCTCATTTACCATGTTACTGTTTCAACCACTTAAACTTCTTTATTTGCCAAGTTTTCAGCAAATTTTGTACAAAACAGTCATGTACTTTACAGCAAGATAATTAAAAACAAAATTAATATCTATGAATATGTACTAATACTGAGAAATATACACACACGTTAGCGCACACACACAATATGCACATGAAACATGTACATATACATGCACACAAATTACATATATGTAGCGTCATACACATATGTAAATATATTCTGTATATATATATATATATACAGCCATTTGCAAAAATTATGGCCGTTTCAAATATAAATACAAGTATATCGAAAGTATATCAGACAGGGCGGGATATCTTTCTTGATATTTTTTTCAGAAAGCCCTAATGATAGACAACTCGAAAAAAATATAATGGAGGATATCCCATAACATTTGATATGCTTTTGATACACTTGTATATATATTGGAAGCGGCCATAATTTTTGCAAATGGCTGTGTATATATATATATATATATATACATACTGCATGCATATACAGATATAAAAGCACAAGTATATGTCCAGTATAATGATAATGATATAAAAATATAGTATTAAAATAAGAAAAATGCAAGATAAAGAGCTATAGCTATGCCTCTCTCAAGTCATCCAGTCCATCCAATCACTATTTTGTCTTCACTTTATCAAATTCTGTAAAGCCCAGGAGCATGGAAAAAGCCACTCCATTTGTTAACTTTTCTTCTCTTTTTCTAGATCTTGAGTTCTATAATTATTCCAGTCACTCTCCATTTGACCAGGAAATCCCTGGTGACTGTGGCTACAAGGTGAAGATGGTTGATGGTGTCATACAAGTGATGTCCAGCGGTAATTCAGACGGTAGTGAGAAGAAGTGTGAGGTCATTCATCCCTTTCCTGATCTTCAAGAGTTCTTTGACGATCAAAATGTTTTATTTGCTTTGTCGACCCATGGACCTATGTAAGTCATGGTATACATTAACATACTATAAATATTTCTCAAAAAAAGTTATCAAAACTTGCATACTATTAGAGTCTATTTTCTTTGGTATTATTGAGGAGGAAAATAGACTCTGCTGATATAGAAGAGTACTTTTGTTGCACATATATGCAGTAACTAGGCAAGACTGTCTATTTTCAATTTATTTTATTTAGAGGCTTTCATCACGCTTAAGTTTTAACAACGAAAAAGAAAAAAGAAATTAAAAATGACAGACTCTAAGCTGACGGGCTCAGCATTCTCCCTCCCCACCTAAAGAAGGGAGAGAGACAAGAAACTGTGCTCACAGCGAATTCTAAACACACTAAATTCCAATTCAATCTTTGGGAGGCAAGGGGAGGGAGGCACGATTTGTTTGTGTCATGCCCCTGTAACTTAATGACGTAATCTTATACCCATTCTTTATTCACCAGCAAATCTTTTTCCTACCGTCGCCTGAAGTATCTAGAGTCTAAATACAACCTTCATGCTTTGCTCAATGATTTGAAGGAGATTGCAGCCATGAAGGAGGTACCACATAGGGATTTCTATAATGTTAGAAAGGTAAGAAGGCTTGTCTTTTTATCTTGCTCTAGATTACTGTTATAATGATGGCGATGATGAAGAAGTTTGTGACAACATTGATGGTAATGATAATGGTGTTGTCTGTGATGTAGATGCTACAAGTAATGACAGTGATGCTTTGGATGTTGGTAATAAGTGGGTGGTGATGATGCTGCTGATGATGATGACATGAAGATAGACTGATCAACTGTGTTTATAAATCAAAGCTAAAGACCAGTCAGCTAGCACTACATAATACTTGCTGTTTATTGTTATGATTTATTTTCTCATTCAACTCCATTTTCTATCTTCAGGTAGACACTCACGTGCATGCTGCATCCTGCATGAACCAGAAGCATCTGTTGAGGTTCATAAAGAAGAAGATGAAGACTGAAGGTGATGTTCCTTGCATCAAGATCGACGGCAAAGTGGCAACATTAAGAGAAGTATGTACTAAAAAATTTCAGTAATAACATGCAGCCTGTTAGGAATATTAGGAATATTTTCCTCTACCTACGTTTCAAACAAACCTTCAAATTGTATTGATACCCTGAAACAACTTCTGAAAGTCAGAGCACAGCTAACTCACATATCGAAATTGGAATTTAAGTTGTTAAGTTTTGCAGAGAGAGAGAAAATACAGGAATCCTGGATACTGTAAAAAGTGCTGACAGACTCTACTCAAATGTGATGCACAGTCCAGGAATCAAACCCTAGACTCCTAGTTCCATGCAATCATGATTAGGATGGTGGTGAATGAATGCTCTCTTATTAATATTATCTGCTAATCTATGTGCCACCTTTTCGCATAACTGGCCTATCAGCCAGGGTGGTACAGGGGGAGTCGCCATCACATTTCATGCATCAATATTTCTAAAATTAATGCATCATTGATAATTTTGAGGCAAATTAATGGATCACAAATTTTAACGTAATTTTAACTGGATTTTAACTTTCCACGACATCTAATAATTAATCATTTACGAATCATGCACAATTTAAGAGAAGAATTTCATGCATAACACTAAACCTGGAATTCACAAATCATCTTCTACGTTTTGCTATATTCACATATCATGCACTTTTAGCCTAAATCATGCATAACCCCTGCGCCACCCTGACTATTACCTACGAGCAACCTAATGACACTACTGGCATTATGAAGCATTTGTTTTAAGGCTTTTCTATACAGTGGTTGAGAAATTATTTACTTTTCCTAGGTGTTTGCCATGCTGAACTTGACACCATATGACTTGAGTGTGGATACGCTGGACGTCCATGCGGTAAATAAGACCTTCAGTCATTCTTGGGGGGAGGGGAGGGAAATTAGTTTTTTTGGTGAAAGAGAAATACTCATTTTGGAGTCAAAAGAATATTATTATATCTACCATAGATGAAGTGTATTTTTCAGAAGAGAATCTAATATTTTACTTTCTTGGAGATGCTTACCCATAATTTTGAGTTTCAAGTAAATTTTACTTGGTTTGGAGGGGGGAGGAGGGGGATTTTGGTGGCAAAAAACAATGATCGATTATTATCTATAATATTTTTTTAAATCATGGCAGTTTATCGTAATTAACAAATTGGTTGTTAGAGAGTTTTAGATTGACTTTTTTTCTCCCCGCAAACGGCAAACGTGACCACGTTTTCATCGTTTTCTTGTATTTTGCTTTACCTTTTACAAACCTTCTCACCAAAGACAAACATTCTTTGTTTTTCTACTACTTGGACGTTTTTGTGATTCTTTTTAAGATATTTAAAATATTTTTTAATGGTCAACTGACATTTCATGTTTGCCATGAACTTAAATCTAAAACTCTCTATTACTGTATTCTAAATTGTAGGTTATGTTTTTTTTGTAGAAAAAAAAAAGAGATTTTCAAACCTTAGTTTGTTTTCTTTTTTGTTAAACTGTGAGTCCAGAAAGTGCCAGATCTGAATGCAGACGATGAGCTGGAACAAAAGATGTATGACTCTAGACGGGAGCAGTTGTGTAGTGAGTGCAATGAAACATGCTTTTAGTGTAGAAAGCTGTTCATTCACATAACTGCATCCACACACTTTGATTTTTTCAAGATAGAGTAAATTTTGTATTAGTGGGAAATTTTATTTACTGACTTGGAAGCAAATGGGCTTGTCTGATTGGCTGATTGTTAACCTTTAATTGTAAGACCCAAATGTTACCCAATGACAAATTTGTTGCAGTGCTATTTGTTGCAGTGCTTTTTCCTCCACTCATATAAAATTTACTTCAGTTCACTTGTGCATCTATGCTGACAGTCAGTCACTATTGCAATCATGTCGATCACAGCACCAATTGTTCCTATCCTTCTCCCTATTCACAGGACAGTAACACATTCCATCGTTTTGACAAGTTTAACTCTAAGTACAATCCTGTCGGTGAGTATCATCAGCACTCCACATACCTGCATTTGTACTTTTGTAATATTGCAATATTTTGTATCACATGCTTTGTCGAACATGCTCAACATGAATGTGAACATTGGTTTTTTCCTGCTTCTGGTCAACTAGTTGAAAGAAATGAAATGGGATGGATGGATTTAGCAAAAGCATGGGTGAATTAATAGGAATTAATCTAATAATTATACAGCTTCTCATTAATCCCATATAGGTAACTGTCCAATTATTTTCTTAATTGGACAGGTCTTGTTGATATGGGATTAATTAGGCAGCTATATAATTAATAGGTAATGGGATTTCATGTTCCCCAATCAAGAAATAATTAGACTCAAAAAATTCCTCTGACTGCCAAATTGGACTCGGCCTATTGCCTCATCCAATTTTGTCAGTCCTCAGAATTTTCCTCGTCCAATTAAGAGCATGGAGTCCTATTACATATACTTATTAGAGGGTAGTAGGGATGGAAGGATAGGGTGACAGATGGACAGACAGATATATTTTTTCTATCTTTTATCCCATTCACAATTTTTCAATCATCTACCCATTCTTGTAGCTTTATTATAGGTGATTATTCGAAAGATGGAAATGAATAAGCATTTCAACGGAAAATATTCGACAAACCAGCTAGCAGCCATCTTGTCTAAATGCTATAATCACCTGTAAAAAAATAAATAAATAATGGGAAGTTTTTAATGAATCAGTGTGCTGGTTTTTTGATAATCACCTGTGATATTTTACTAAAACCAAATAATGATAACATTAAGCAATATATAGCCACTTAGAACTAATGATTTGCATTGCAACTTTCAAAAAAATAAAGATTTTGAATTAAGATTTGTTTTTTTTAAGGTGAAAGTCAACTGAGAGAGATATTCTTAAAAACGCAAAACCACATCAATGGAAAGTACTTTGCCCAGCTATTGAAAGAAGTATTTGCAGACCTTGAGGAGAGCAAGTACCAGAATGCAGAATATCGTATTTCAATATATGGACGTTCTAGGGATGAATGGGACAACTTGGCCAATTGGGCTGTAGAACATAAAGTATACTCCCAGAATGTACGCTGGCTTATTCAAGTTCCAAGGCTTTAGTAAGTTGATTTGAGCTATCCATTTATGTGATTTTCTTACTTCAGGGGGTGAAAATTCCCTCATTTTTTTAGCAATACCCTGAAAAGGCCAGGGCATGGCTAAGTCACAGGTCAAACCCTGAAACAACCTCTTGGCTGATCAAAATCAGGGCACAGCTACCTCACAGATCAAACCCTAAAACAACCTCTGGGCTGATTAAAGTCAGGGTATGGCTAATTTACAGTTCAGATATTGAAATTTAGCATGTTGGGTTTTGCAGAAGGATAAAAACTGGAGAACCCTTGAATAAAGGGAGAAATGTACCTATAAACAGACTCTACTCAAATGTGATGCTGAGTTCAGGAATCTAACCTGAGATTCCTGAGGAAAGAGATGAATGAACTAACACTACTTTACCCTTAATTCCCAATAGATATTAAAAACATTCATTAACTACGGGACTTGCTGTAATTAATTTATCATGTTATCTCTATAGTGATGTCTATAGGTCTAAGAATTTAGTGCAGAACTTTGAGGAGGTACTAGAGAACTTGTTCATGCCGATGTTTGAGGCAACACTCAACCCACAGTCTCATCCACAACTGCACCAGTTCTTAACACAGGTAAAACACCTCTCAATATTCTTAAAAATCGATTGAAGAAGCCTAGATTTTTCAGCATCAATTTAGAACCAAGTGTGGCTTGGTTGGTTAATGTGCTGCATGCTGAGCAAGAGGACCATAAGAATTTGTTTAAGATCCTCAGTGACCTAACCCATTAATCTATTTCACCCCGGCCTGCTCTCAGTCTGACCTCTAGCTCAGCTGGTAGAGCATCGGTAGTACAGTTCCGAAGGTCGTGGGTTCGAATCCCAGCGAGGTCGGAAATTAATTTTTCCGAATTTAATTCCAAGGGCTTTCGCCCGGAATAACCTCATTCCCAAGCACTACAACTTACCTATATTATCTTCTACTATTTCATTAGTGCCATGCGGTCCACATACTCTCTTCTTTGCATCATAATTACCGCAACCTAACATCTATTTCACCCCGGCCTGCTCTCAGTCTGACCTCTAGCTCAGCTGGTAGAGCATCGGTAGTACAGTTCCGAAGGTCGTGGGTTCGAATCCCAGCGAGGTCGGAAATTAATTTTTCCGAATTTAATTCCAAGGGCTTTCGCCTGGAATAACCTCGTTCCCAAGCACTACAACTTACCTATATTATCTTCTACTAACCCATTAATGCGTTAACTGATAAGGAAGAAGTCCATTGTTTGATCCTTGATGTCCACACACTTTGGTTTTAAGCAGCAAGTGGGTTTGGTCAGTGTGCTGCCTGCAAATGAAGAGCACCATTTTTTGATCCTAAGTGACCTCCCACACTTGTTTTAAGGAGCAAGTGTGCTTGGTTAATGTGCTGCCTGCTAAGCAATAGGTCCATTGTTTGATACTCAATGACCTCCCACACTTGTTTTAAGGAGCAATTGTGGCTTGGTTGGTTAGTGTGCTGCCTGCTAAGCAAGAGGTCCATTGTTTGATCCTAAGTGACCTCCCACACTTGTTTCAAGGAGCAATTGTGGCATGGTTGGTTAATGTGCTGCCTGCTAAGCAAGGTCTTACAGGTCCTCAGTGATCTCACAAACTCGTTTCACCACTTGCATTATTCACCAGGTGATAGGATTCGATAGCGTTGATGATGAGAGTAAAGGAGAGAGTCATCTGTTCAGTCAGAACAGCCCACTACCAGCCAACTGGACATCAGAGGACAACCCTCCCTACTCTTACTACCTGTACTACATGTATTCCAATATGGTCTGCTTGAATCATCTTAGACGGTAAGACATCACAATAAGCAATATAATATAATAATATAAGCAATATAATACGGTACTGACTCCCAGCACACGGTATGTGATGCTGTAACATTGAATTGGCTTGAATGAACATGGCGCTACTGTGGTAAAGTTAAAATCTCTTCGTACTTAATGTAATAGTATCGTTTTTTCATCCAACATGTAGAGAGCGAGGTTTCAATACCTTCAAGCTTCGTCCACACTGTGGTGAGGCTGGCCCCGCCCATCATTTAGTGACAGCCTTCATGTTGAGTGAGAACATTTCCCATGGCCTACTGTTAAGAAAGGTATTGAGTGCGCACATTTTCTTTCATAACTAACATAGTCATCTAGTAGTTATCTAATGATCAGGGGAGGGGGTCAATTTGAGGGGTCGTTGCAGGAACCTAAATGTAAAAGAGTGTAAATTTGGCAAAAGATCCCCAAGCATCCTAACCAAGTTAATAGATCTTGATTTGGATTCAAAAGAATTTTGGAACCTCCGCCTGTTCGGTCCCCTTTCCCTTTGCCTTTTTTTATAGAGATCCCACGGGTACAAATATATGGAAACCCTAGGTTAATATGTGCTTCCCTGCTAGCAGAGCTATTTTCCTTTTGTTTGCGCATGCGTGGCGTAACTTAGCAACGCTGTCATGATTTTGACAGCCGCCACGGTGTGTTACATTTGCTCATGCGCACTACATGTAATCGGTTAAAACCGGTTTTGTTCGTGGACGGCGGTGTATCAAAGGAAACGCTCTACATCGGCAGTCTCCTTCCTCCCCGCCTGAAAGAAGGGAGAGAAAAGAGAAGACTCTGCTAGCAGGGAAAATATGTGCATACTTTTTCCTACATATTTTTTCATACTTTTACTTTTTGTCAGGTTCCTGCTCTCCAGTACTTGTACTATCTAGCACAGATCGGAATCGCCATGTCACCGCTCAGCAACAACTCGCTGTTTCTCAACTACCAACGCAACCCGTTACCAGAATTCCTCTCAAGAGGGTTGTTAATCTCCCTCTCTACTGACGATCCCCTCATGTTTCATTTCACCAAGGTATAGTAACAATTAATACGCACTAGGGGGTCATTTGAGTATTTTTATGACGCCATGTCTCTGTTAATGGCAAGCATGTGTGGCATGGTGATGAATGCACGCATCTCACCAGCCCAGGGGCTGAAGCGAAGGTTCATAGATTTCCTCCCTCCTCAAAAATCAAAACTTCTAGATTCCAATCTTGGATAAAAGAAGAGCCTCTCTGAGGGAACACTGCTGGACCCCTCTTTATGTTGTTGTATGAGCATGTTGCACAGCGAATATACGGCCTAGATGTGCGCACTGTTCTTAAACATTGTCTTAAATGTTATTGTTCAAACAGGAACCACTGATGGAGGAATACAGTATTGCAGCTCAAGTCTGGAAATTAAGCCAGTGTGACATGGCGGAACTGGCGCGTAACAGTGTACTGATGAGTGGCTTCGAAGACGAGGTAGGAGTCTAGAATATTACACAGAACGCGAGCATGTTTTCTACTTTTGTACTACGCTATTATGGCTACGGTCATGCTTCTCCAAACACTTTTCGGGTGTTCTGCAAATTCCTGCGTGCTTCATCACTTCACAGTATTTAGGAGAAGCGAAATTTCTATTTCTTCACGAGTGCACCTTAGCAAGTAAACAGCATTCTATTTTAGTTGTCGTTGCAAAGTAGGGCATCTAAGTTATACAAAGATGGCGAAGAAGCTGGAGACAGTTCTTTGTACCAGGCTACGCTCTTGATGTACTGGATGTCGTTCACGTCCTTTAGGGAGGGGGATGGGTGACGTAATTGCGCATGCGTACCTTCTATCTTCAACACGTTCTCGTGTGTTTTCAGATTAGTCATCACTCAATAAAATATTCTTATTCTCATTTCTTATATTTTACCCAGGTGAAGCATCAGTGGATTGAAAACGCGACTGGGGGGAATGATATCACAAAAACTAATGTACCTAACATCAGGGTGGCGTTCCGGCAGGAAACTCTTACTGAAGAACTGAAGACAATTTGCGAAGGAGCACGCGATTAGAGCCATGTTCCGCAGGAAAATACTCCAGGGCGTGCGCCACGCAAGACAAATGGCCAACGTAAAAATGTGATTAGAATTACGTGAGTAAGACAAACAAATAAGAAAATGATGAATTTACGAAATAAATAAAAAAGAGAACAAGATTTAGTAATAGATAACGTAGTCAGCTTAGCAATCCAAGCCGAGTAAAGGAAAGAATCCCTCTGTTATCGCTAAACATCGTAACCCAATAGGGAAACGCACGGTACCTCGACTCTCAAATGGTTTCCCGCTTACCCAATCGCAGTTAAAAACTAGGAAACCATTTAAGTGTCACGCTACCTCAATTTGTTTTCGAAATCTTCATCTTACGAGTAATATCATTTTGCTTTCTTAATATTTCAAACTTCACTTATAAAATTAAAAATATTACTTTTCATCGTCCCTTCAAGGGATTTAAAATTTTTAAATTTTAAATGAAAATCTGAATATTCCTAAACATTTCAAGTTTCAATTATAACAATTTTCAATATACAAATACATTTATTCAAATTCTATTTTAATGCCTTCTAACAATATAACATAAAATTAACAATCTATTATTGGTCATTATGCTATTGGATCTTGATTGGTTTCATAACTATTAATCTGGTCACTTGCAAGCCAGCATCTTGCAAAATACCTGGCAATATAAAGTCATGTAGATCCACAGTTTATTTGACAGTCTTTAAAATTTTAATACCGTGTTAGTCGAAGCCTGGAAGCTTTTTTCTTGTAGTATTTAATGCAGGAAAAAAACAAATGTGGTTAAAGCTGCTGTTGGATATCAAGCTCACACTTTTTTGAGGCGCCGTTGCGCACAGTGATTTCTCATTCAACTTGTCTCGCGAAAAAAATTGTACCTTAGTAAGAGGTTTTATGGGTGTGCAAATAGGATTGTCCGACTTTTTGTTGCAGGAGTAGAACTACCTTGTACTCTCTGCACCCACCTGTAGCAATTTTCTGATAGACAAGTTGCAAAGGAATCCGGTGCGCAACATAGTCTTGAAGCAACCTGAAATTTTTATCGTTTAACACGCTATTTAGTTTGTAAATAATTTCTAAACATTATTCGGGTAACATGTCAATTTATTTCTAATGTTTTACATTAACTATTATACGTAAACCCAACGATATATCTTGGTTGGTAAAAAAAGTATCTTACAAATTATTTTCCCATTTCTTGTATCCATTCGTTTCTAAATGTTCAATGAATAAAATAAAAAATAAAACCAAAATCCTTGTTCTTCATTGTCTTTCTGTTACAATCCTGTAAAGAAGATACCAATGGACACTTCTCAAAATTGTCTTAAATGCAAGGGTAACATGGAAATACAAAAGAAATACCAAATTCCATTGAAAGAAAGCGTGATTTTTTTTTTTGTATTTTCATGTCCTCGCATTCAAGCAAATTTTGAGAATGTCTAGTTTAAGGAGCGTTTTTTCAGATGAAGCTCCCTTTTTGGAGGGGGGATAGGGTGAGGTGTTTCAACCTCTTCTTCGACCTTTGTCGACTAACCAAAAGGTTTGTTAAATTTTAAAATTAGATTGTCTAAAAGGTAAATGGTGTTTAAAAAAAGACATTGTTATTGGGCTTCCTGTGTAAAATATCCCAGAAAGCGTATCGAGTGTCGACGTAAACATGGAGGACCTTCCAGATGAGATTATTTCAAACATTCTTGAATATCTTGATCCTGTGACTAAACTAAGGACCGCCCTGGTGAACAGAAGATTCCTTGAAATAGCTACAGATCCGCTCCTTCACAGGTATTATGCATGTAAATGATAATTCCTTTAAGACTAACTAATGATGCCATCTATTAACGTCAAATCCCTTTAACTTTTGCGAAAATTTACTCTGTGCCTGAGACACACTGCTAGTGTCCATAAACAAGTGTCTATGTGAACATACACGAAAGTGTCTATGTGTATATGGTGTATATGTGTATATCGTAGGTGCCTGAGACACACTGATGGCTAGTGTCCATATACAAGTGTCTGTGTATATGATGTATATGTGTATATCGTAGGTACCTGAGGCATACTAATGACCAGTGTCCATACACAAGTGTCTATGTGTACATACGCGCAAGTGTCTATGTGTATATGGTGTATATGTGTATATCGTAGGTGCCTGAGACACACTGGTGGGTAGTGTCAAAATACAAGTGACTATGTGTACATACACGCAAGTGACTATGTGTATAAGGTGTATATGTGTATATCGTAGTGCCTGAGGCATACTCATGACCAGTGTCCATACACAAGTTGTCTATGTGATGCCATAAATATATATAAATAAAAATATATAAATACAAATATATAAATACATATACATTGTATATATACAGTTATGTGCATAGAGATATTTGTGAATATTGTCATAAAATAATATTGCAATTGATTTATAAGACAATTCTAACCTGTGTAAGTGCTAATTCACCCTTTTTACCATAGCAATGTAAAATATTTATTTTAAGGTAGAGAGAGTAACTTTCGCAATTTGAGTTCAATCAGTTTTCAAATTAGTGGTGATAACTAGTAGAGTACTAGCGTGGACTGCATCGGTGTTTCTGAATAAAACCGCAGGAACTTGTGGATAACTTGAATCACTGTAAAAAGCTTTGTGAAATGACGTTTCAGACGTTAGTCCTTCGTCGGACGACAAAGCGTTTTACAGTGATTCAAGTTATCCACAAGTTCCTGCAGTTTTCAAATAATTGTTATTTGAGCTACTATTTCTTTTATTTAAAGCTTATTTAGTATTTTTGGGCACTATTTGATTTAAGCCTTAATTTTTTTAGATTTTCTCCACATTTGATTGTGTTAAATACCCTAGGTAGTATAAAGATTAATTACTCTAAACTATAAATATGCTTTTTTTATTTGACAGATATTCAAAATTTAAAAGCTCCTACTATCTTCCAGAAAGATTCATTACTACATACATCAAGAAGTTTGGGGGCGGCTTCAAATATTTGAGTCTTCAGGACTGTTACTGGCTAAAACTAGCAGATATCTCTGTGATACAACATTCATGTTCTAATCTGACTAATCTGGACTTATTAGGCTGTGTTGAAATTCCTGTGAATATTGTTCTCATCTTATTTAAGCAGAATGTTCATCTTCGGCATTTTGGTTGGACAGTTAGTTTGGATTTGCTGTCAAAGTTGAAGAATGTCAACTCTCCTCAGGGTCAACATGCTATAGAACAAATCAATGGATTATCAGTTTTATTTCACAACTTAATCTCTTTAAAGGTTGGACTCCAGGTGTATTCGGCAACAGCTTATAGAGATGCATTTGAGCCCGAAGCTGCACTTTTCATGCATATGATATCAAGGATTATTTCACCTAAATTGCAAAAATTATCTGTTATTTGTCTTGAGAGAGGACAGCTTATGCTAGTGCCAAAGTTGTCTAGAGTCGTACTTAAGATAAGTGTTGAGCTTAAAGAAATTAATAAGACCTCAATTTCTTGTAATGTAGACATGAAAAATTTCTTTGCTAATACAAGAAATGAGCTTGAGATAGCGGCAATATCAAAACCTGATGGCATTATCAAAGGATGGTTGAAATACGTGCTGGCACAAAAGGATTACACAATAAGAACATTAGTTGTTCCGGGTCCTCCATTTCTCAACTTCTGGATTCCACTGCTTGGAAATGGCTTGAAATCCTGTCAACTGAATGAAATTCAAACATTGGACATTAGTTCATCACATGATATTCCTATTTACTGGATGTGTTCTGTGCTGAAGGCAAATTCATTGAGATTTTTGAACTTATCCAACATGGAGTGTGTGAGTGGAAACCTTCTGCATATTATATCAGAGAGCTCTCCACATCTGGAGAGTTTGAATCTTCAAGGATGTCATGACTGCCTAGATCCTGTATGTACAGTCTACGTGAAGGGAAAAGATTTTTGGTAGCCAAGGGAGGACCTTCTAACCAATTCGTTACAGTCACTAACCCTCCCTTAAAAATGACACCTACTCATCTATCTACCAACACTGTTCCTGTGTGCCTGTGCATTCATTCATCCACCCACCCATCCTATTCATCCATCCATCCATCCACCCCATTGAATCTCTCCATTCAGTTCATTCCATTCATCTTTAGAGTTAGTAGTCCGACATAAGAGTTTATTCTGGAGTTCATTAAAATATAAGGTTAATGTTTAACATTCTGGTTTATTCCAGATCTCAGGGCTGAAATCCATAGCAACGAGTTGTCCTCGCCTGCGGCATCTCAACCTAGGTCGAATACATTACCACACATCAACATCAAACAATGAACTAATGGAAATACTAACATCGATTAAGTACTTGATATCATTGAGCCTATCAGGATGCAGCGTCATGCCTTTTCAGTGTTATACTGAGAAACAAGATGAGTTTCAGTCCAACAAAGATGATTCAGGAGTGATGGAATCAAACAAGGAAGAAGCTGACTCATTGTCATCATCATATGATTCCTTATCATCACATGATTCCCTGTCTAATGGCTTTTTTAAAGATGATTATGATTATGTATCATGTCAAAGGCAGGTTGAGGAGACACTACACTGTTTAAAGAGCGTCATACTTACTTGTAGCTTTCTGCAGGAAGTGGAGATAATTGCTGTTGGATTTCATTCTGTTTTGAGGAAAGGTTGGTCAGCCAACAGACCACCACCTGAAAGGTATAAACCTACCTTATCCCCTCCCTCTCCTTCCTCTCTCCTGCCCCTACTTCCCTTCACCCCCTCCCACTCCTCTCCTTCCCCTCTCCTCCTCCCACTCTTCCCTCTCACTTACTCCATCTCCCCCTCCCAGTGCCTTGCCTCTGTGCCACCAAACTACTCTGTTTTCATTTGTGTTTTTTAGAGCACATCTCATATGGGATTGCCCAGATCAGGAAAGTGAATTTCTTGAAGCTTTGGCATTCTGTACTTGTCTTCAGAAACTAACTCTTGCAGGTAACTCAATAGAAAAGTTTGAAAACTAACGAGTAAGGTAAGGGCACGCCAAGCCATGTGCAGTGCTTGTGTGCTCAATCCCTGTGTGTGTAGAGTTGATTGTTGTTTTTCTCCTTTAATTTAAGCGTTTTCTCCTGGTTTACTGTTACTTTTCCCTCACAACCTGAATGTAATACTCACAAGGGCCTAAGGTGCAAAAGAATCTTATAAATTTCATTAAAAATCATAATCTTTGTTTTGACTAGCATGCTTTTTATTCAGGCCTAGATATTCGATGTGGGCTGGAATTCTTGGTGAAGATTACTTTATCTTGTCAAAGGCTGCGTTTCTTGTCATTAGCGCAACTCAGAGGGCTGGAGACAAATAGTGCTTTACCAACTCTGACAAGAGCTCTTGAGAAATGTTACAGCTTGAAGCAACTAAGGTCAGTCAATGATGGATGTTAAAAAAGTAATTTGCCATGAAGATCAAATGAGATTCATCACACCTATTTAGTGGTGTGCACTGCCAATGCACTGCCTCCATGTGGTAATGGGGTCAATCCTCAGACACTCCATCATACACACGTGAGTAGAGTTGCTTGCTGGTTCCCCTTCTGTGCTTCAAGGGGTTTTTCTCCAGGTTCTTTGGTTTCCCCTCCCTCTGCAAAAATCAGCTTCTAAATTCCAATTTGATCATGAAGTGAGGGCCACAGGTCACTACCTATGAGGTGCTACCCTTGTAAAACAAAGACAGTCAAATGATATTTTATATTTATTTCTCAGATTCGAGCAATCATATTTCGCAGTGCCTCAGTCATTCATCATGGCTTTATTCCATGCAGTGAATCTAGAATCACTCTGTATTATCACCAAGGGTGGAAGCATCGCCGTTTCTGCTATTCTACCATTGTTTGAAAAGGTGATAAAACTATACATGTACCATTTATTAATTCCTACTGATGTTATGGTGTCATATACCATTAATATGATCACTACGATCCCTATGTTGACCACTCCACAATATATAGAGACCACTACCAAAGAATGAATATTTCACTATTAGTGAAGGTACATTTCTTATGGGGGCAGGGGGGGGGGGGGGGGAAGGGTTGCGCTACAGAGTGGAGGGTCATGGGTAAATATTTAAACTGGAATGGAGGGTCAGAAATTTTAGTTTGACAAAAGCTGTTTCCTTATCAACTTATCAAATGCGTCATTGATTTCTTACTGAGTGTTAAAGGGTGAGGCTACAAGTATTTTTTAAAATTTATTAGGAATTCCTCAGCCCTTCTCCCCCACACCCTTCTCCCCCACACCCTTCTCCCCCACGCCCTTCTCCCCCACATAAAGCAGTACCTTTTCTTTTTTTTAGCAAATATAATACTGATTGCAATGACTATGGTAACCATTACTATTACTGTGGTAACCAATTAAGATCACTATGATGACCATTAGGGTCACTATACAAACCAATTTATTGCTAAATATTAATTTTTTAAATTTGATTTCTATGAACTATTGCTATGCAAATTTGTCACCATGGTAATTAATCACAACTATAGTTATTGACAAGCACATTTTGATATTATTTTGCTTACAACAGTGTCGGAGGCTGCGCGTTCTCCAGATTTGTGCTGATGCCTCATCATCTGAAGAAACCTTTCGTAACATCACAAGTATATTGAACAACAGGTATCTCACAATATACAGTTATGACTATAGGACTGGGTGGGGTGGCTGATGGGCTGTTTAAATAATACTAAGTCTTTCTTTCTTTCTTTCAGGTACAGCAGTGAACGACCAGGTTTAGCTGTCTGTCTATTTCCATATGACAGCAACACCAGAGATCTGCATGATAAACTATTCAATCACGCCCATGAACAATCCTTTCCCCTCGTTCATCTCAGGAATTTATCCTTGTTTGGATCTGAGGTGGCAACCTATGTACCTTTGTGATTGAAAAGATAGAGTTGCACAGCAAACTAGGGGCAAAACCGTAGCACATTTTTTATTCAGAAATCATGAAAATCACTAATAAAACAGTGTGAATAACACTCTGATATCTGATATTCATAGCTACAATTTTTACAATTCCCATGCCAAAAACCAATTTTATGAAACGCTCCTTCTCCCTAACGTGGTGCTATTGCCTGGAATAAGTTGCCCAACGAAATGCAAGAGCTCGATTCCTTGGAATCCTTCAAAAAAGCTCTGCAGCTAAAAACATGCAATAGCACCCTTAAATAATTAGTTCTATAAATGAACCTGTTTATTTTACATTTTTACATGTAATTAGGATACATTATTAGCATAGGTAGATAGGTAGGTAGATATTAGTATAGGTAGATAGCATATATAATTATATATTATTAAATATGTAAATAGATAGTTTTATATTCCTTATTTGTATTTATTGCTTAAAGTTTAGCACGGCACACCTGAAAAGCAGTGTAACTGAGTTGTTAACCGTGGATAAATAAAGTTCATTCATTCATTCAAATCTTCACCCCTCCATCCCCCTCTCCCCCTCCCCCTCCCCCTCCCCGTTTCCCCCTTCCTTTTCCCTCTCCCCCTCCCCCACAAAACACCCATTTTTAAAGGTTTTCAAAATACAGCCAAAATTTCAAAAGGTTTGCAAAACACTCAAAATCGATCAAAACCATGGCCTATAGTCCATGCTTTTTAGCCAAAAACACCCATTTTTCAAGTTTCATAAATAATTCATATTTTTGGAAAAGGTGTGAAAAACGCCCAAAATCGTTGAAAACCGTGGGCTATAGTCCATGCTTTATGGCCAAAAACACCCATTTTTCCAGTTTCATAAATAATTCATATTTTTGGAAAAGGTGTGAAAAACACCCAAAATCGATCAAAACCGTGGGCTATAGTCCATGCTTTTTGGCCAAAAACACCCATTTTTCCAGTTTCATAAAAAATTCATATTTTTGGAAAAGGTGTGAAAAACACCCAAAATCGGTCAAAACCGTGGGCTATAGTCCATGCTTTTTGGCCAAAAACACCCATTTTTCAAGTTTCATAAATAATTCATATTTCTAGAAAAGGTGTGAAAAACGTTCAAAATCCAAAAATGAAGCCGAAATAACCACGATCGTCCTTTTCCTTACCGTGGTTATTTCGATGCCAAAAATGAAGCCGAAATAACCACGGTCGTCCTTTTCCTTACCGTGGAAAAAATGAAGCTAACTGGTAAAAAAAAATACGATCATGGTTATTTTAGCTTCATTTTTGACTTATTTCACTTTTGTTTGTTTTGGGGGGGGGGGGGGGGGAACGAAAATGAAGCTACAATAACCAAGTTATACCACTCTCTGTAACTTGGTTATTGGGGAGCGAAAATGAAGCTATAATAACCAAGTTATACCACTCTCTGTAACTTGGTTATTGGGGAGCGAAAATGAAGCTATAATAACCAAGGTTCCTTTATCTTGTTACCTTGGTTATTGCGGAACCAAAAATGAAGCTATAATAATCAAGGTTCCTTTGCGTTCATACCTTGGTTATTGGGTTGCCAGCAATGCGGCTATAATAACGAAGTTTACTTTGTCTTATCATCGTGGTTATTGGGGTATCAAAAATTAAGGTATAATAACCCAGGTCTTTTTCTCTTCTTATCGTGGTTTTTGTGGTACCAAAAATGAAGCTAAGGGAACGGTCATTTATTAGAGGGGAGAGGGGGCACTGGGCTGGTGCATTTTCATTTCCAATGGCATATTTTCTTGTGGCCCTGTTTTTTCGAATGCATAAAGTAACGTGGCACCAGCAAGAATGAGAACATAAAATAATATGACCCACTCCCAACTCAGACCCAACCCGGGACCAAGAGTCTTGAAACACGTCGATTTCCTTCGCTATCTTGCAACTTCACCCCTGATGATAGGTCCAAGATAGCCTGGCCGCTAAGTCTAACATCCATACACATTCGGTAGTACCTACACATGAGCTCATCATACAAATTTACAAGCAAATTATTCTTCAATACATCATATCAACACTGCCCCCTCCACTCGTGCCATGGTCATATGCAGCATATTTCCCCCATTCCCTGTGTTACCTTCAAATTAATCCTTACAAATTTAATATTTTCCTACATCTCTTCCAATCTACAATATTCATGAGTCTTTTACATCGACCAAATATAATAATAACCAAGATTGATTTGTCTTATCCCCTTGGTTATCGTGGATCGAAAAATGAAGCGAAAATAACCAAGCTCCATTCTTTTTGGCCAAAAATATACATTTTTGATTGTCTTTGAAATGTACCAAAATGTATACATCTACTTGCAAGAACGTTGTCATACGAAAATAGAACATTAGTGATTTAGTGGGATAGGAATTATATTAAAAAACAAAAGAAGATCACTGAAGCTGAACTTTTTCTTTTGTCTTTTAATGTGTTCCTATTCCACTAAATCACTAATGTTCTATTCTTGTATGACAACCTTCTTGCAAGTAGGTGTAGACTTGAAAAAATACCTTTTGGGATTGTATCTGTATTAAAATTTGATGGAGATGTAGTATTTTTGGACATGCATGAGGGAAGCTTTATGTTTTATGGGCATGGAGGGCTAGTAGGATTTCTTATGACTGGTAAGAAGAACAGATGTATGACGCCTTACGAAGCATAATTTTTTTGACATGACCACCCATTAAAACAGCATAAATTTTCTACTCAGCTTTTCTTTTTTTTTTGGGGGGGGGGGGGGGGGGGGGGGGAGGTGGGCCCCCTTTGAAATATATTTTTTTATGTCCCCCCCACCCCCTCCCTAAAACCAACAAACCCCTCCCCCAATGCCTGTAAAAAAAATGAAAGGTACCTGATTTAGACAAAACTTTATACACAAATAAGGGACAACATAATTCAATGATTCCAATGATTTTTAATAGTGGTTTTTGTAAAATTTAAAAGAACTGGTCTCTGCATATAAATATTATTAATTTATTTTCAACTTTTTGGTATCTTTTCAAACTTAGCGGAATTCAGCTTTCGCTTCATTAATGGTGTAAAAAAGGAAATACAAGATTGATTGTCTTTTCGCTGTTGTTGTTGAAATTGAGGAAGTTTCAGCGAGAGTGAATACACTAATTTGAAGAGTGCTGATAGTTAAAATTTAGTTAGCCACCATCTTGAAATGCAGCAGGGCCTATGATTGAAACCGAGTAGGGACTGGAATCTTTTTTTTTGTGTCTGTGGCCTTGTCACATTTCAAGAAGCTGTCACTTGATTTAATTGGTTTGTAGGTATACCTACGAGACAGTATTGCCTAACAGGATTTAACACGTTCAATGTTCATGCAACCGTTACAGCACTCTAAAGACCAATAAGTTGAATCAAGTGTTACATTTAAATTAAGTCTGTGTAAATAATCAAATAATATATTTTAGCTGGACGATCTAGTATTTATCACTTTCTAGTACCCAGGGCATGCTCAAATTGTAATACTGAAAGGCCCTGGAGACCAGAAAATAATTCACAAAAATAAACGAAAAATCTAGAACAATCTATAAGAACTGATGTTTATTTTTGTCAAGTGATGGAATAAATAATATTTTACAGATTGTAATAGATTTAGCTCTTTCATTTGGTTTTTAAGTGACGTCATTAAATTAGAACCGGAAATACGTCATCACTTAAAAGCCCAACCCTCAGCTGACCATTTATCCAATCAGGAGGTTTTCTTCTTAAATATGCTATTTCTCTTTCTTTTCGCAAAATATTTTACCATAACAAATTAATCTACGTTTTAAAGCAATAAAATCATGATTTCTAAACTTTATAATAAGCATTACTCTTTTAAAACCATGGACGTGAGAGACTGGCTGCAAATCTTTTTAAAAATTTCGCACCAAGGCTCTTACATTCCTTGTACAAAGCGAAGGAATTAATCTGGATTTAAATAAATAATATAAAATAATGATCTTCTTAGTTTAATATAAAATAGCATATAGACTATACATCCTTTAAACTTTCTTCTTTTTCATTTCATTGTAAATTATTTGTATTTTTAATTCATTGTGGTATTTATCATTATTTAACTGAATTAGTATATTTTTTAAGGTTGATAAACCTTGACCCAGGCTGTTCTGATGTACAGGCCGAGCAAGAACGGGACTTTATGAAATTGTAAGATATAGACCAAATTCAAAACTTGCACCAATATGAGGCTTAAGTTGTGAACAAAGGGATCTGGCGTGACTCAAAGTAATCTGGCGTGATTCAAAAGTCACGAATCATGCCAGATTCCTTTGTTTACATATTAAGCCTCACATCGGTGCGAGTTGTGGTCTATAACTGTCTCGGTCACAGTAGTCTCCACAATAGCTTTGCCGACTCATATCGCAGTCAAGGCTATACATTACATGAATAAAATTGCAGAGCCAGATTGAAAAAGTAAAATTTGACTTGAGCAAGTCATTCAATTTACTGTTTACAGATTTTAGGAATCCATGTACTTACTTATCTATCATTTAAGCTTTAGGGAAAGTCATTTTCCTATCGACTTTCCTCTTTTTTAAAGTTTTTTTTTTGTTTTGCAGCCAGCTTGCAAAAGCGTAATAAATTGATGCCTATATATGCAAATTATATAACATTTTAAGGATTATAATACACTGTGTGCATTTTGTACATAAAGAACTGCAATATAAAAATAATTTAATCTGCATTTGGGTTGTGTAACGAGACTTTTCATTTGATTGACAGCTAAGCTTGATGTTGATTTGTTTAAGGATTCGGCTAATGGGTTTCCTGTGGTAAAGTTATGGCATAGGGGGAATGGGCTAGTAGTTAATTAAACTACTCGACAAACATCTTCATGCAGGTTGATGCAATGAGATGAAATGTTTAAATTTTTACATAATTATCAATTAGTAAGGATAAGTTTTGGAAACTACATCAAGTGCTTTGCTCTTATGAAAACCAGTTTCCCTCATCCATATCTTACTACAGGGAACCCACAAATGTAATTAAAGTAAATCAATTACTTGTCATAAACTACTTTTTTTAAAGGCTCCCAATAATCCTTAGAGAACCATTATTTAAGAGTGAAGAGTCTTGTAACAACAACTTGGTAGCTTCTATTCGTCACGGATTCAATTAAATACAGTGGTTATAGAATTAACTAGAAAAGCCAGCAAAAAATGCCTATGTATGCAATTAGCGCTTCTAAGAGGATTTACTCATTTAAGTTGGTGTTCAGATAATTTAGTGTAGTCATAGATATTAACTATGGTGTAGCAGATCCTATGAAATTGAAAACAAGTGCACACCTTGAAGTACAGGAAAACAGATATCTGGTTCAACAAGCATGGTATCAGCAAAGCAGCGATGTAAAGAGCTCCTGTTGCAGACACTAATGTTGATAGCAGATTGTGGCAGGTCCAACAAACATTCAGGTTTTCTTCTCCTTAGTTCTAGTCATAAAAAGTGTCCCTGATGTGGTTGCTTAGCAACTAAGTTTCTGCTACACGAGCTACTTTATTCTTGAATTAGCGGGCACTAGTCAATTATCTTAAGCAGACAGACAGACAGACCATATTTTGTTGAGCCAGAGTATGTTACTTCAAAGGTGCACTTGGCTACTCATCTAAATTATTCACACTATGGACTGTTAGCTGAATGAGAGACAGACACACAGACTCTATACTTGACTAGACATTCTATGACTGACGTAGTGCAGATATATTCACAAAATGTTACAAGACTCATTGTTTTTCAAGTCATAAATTCAAAATAATTTGAATATATGTTAACATTGAAATTCAGAGCTAAGAATGTAAACTTGATAGATTTTCTCATCGGAGTGCCTAATATTGTATTTAGTTACATCATATATACTCATTTGGTGCTGAATTCTTACAAAATGCTTTCTGTGAATGCCATAGTCATGTTTGATTATTTCCGCAGTGAGAGAAAAAAGCAAAGATTCAGCTAGTCCCAGTTTCTTCTCTTTGCTCATTCTTTCGCCTGGGTACCATGTCTCTTTTGGTCTCAACCTAAAGGGAGGGGACAGATGGTTCCATTTGCCACTGGTATTTTTAATTGGCTAATAAAACATGTTATGAAAACCATGGGAATATTATGCCCCATGAATGTTTTCCCCCGTGACTGGTTTCTCAGAAATCTGGGACCACTGTCTCCTTACTTTCAACTCACCACTGCTCAGAGTTGTACAAAAATAATTCAACAGTAAAGTGTGTAGATAGAGATTAAATGTTTTAGTTTTGGAACTCACCCAGCCTCGTGCTTTATTACTGGTTTTAAGAGAACTGGTTTCCAAATTATGCTTCTACTGTGCATGCGTTACAACCATGTGCAAAGTGGAATTATTTGGATTCTGGTATTGCAGACAGCAAAGTTATGGAGAGTAGATTTCTTCAACTAGTAATAATTTAGTTGACTAGAAAGATTTCATTTTCATAGACTGATAACGTGCTTTGCAGTGCACCAAACCCTGGGCACCCATGCCTTATGCAGACATCACAATGAAGGCATTGCCCAAGGGATGAAAATGTCTTTCAACTCAATAAAAATTTGATCTTTGCATATGCATGTTGTAAGCTTGGGATCTGGGCAGGTGTGACAACAAAGCATGTATGGATTGTGAGTCACCAAATCTAGTGTAGTTTCCCAAATCATCCCCTAATGCTTTGCAGTCACAACTCGAATCCAGGTTCGCATGACGAAATGTTTGATTTTTATTCTCCTCCAAACAGTTTCCAAAGAACAAAATTCAACAAATTTCTAAAAAAATCGGAACTGTTTGCAATCAGTTGATTTTGACCAACTATTTTGGTGCGGAATATTCCATAGCAGTCTTAGTCATAATTTTGGTTTTGTAAAGAAAAAATTAGAAAACTGCTTTAATTGCTTTGTTAAGAAAAATATTCATAGATAGTGGGGAAAATCTCATCCAAATCAGAAAAAACAGAAAAATTGTGAGACAAAAAAGAGCGCACTGTCTGGAAGCTAAGTAAACCTTTTCTTACCAACCACATGGAGATGGATTACTAATTATCCAATCAGAATCCATAGACTATAATAAACCAATCATCCACTCACAAAGCTTAGCATCCTATCGTCACGGTAACAATGCCACGAGCATGTGGATATTATAAACATCGATACACACACTCCTTATAATCTACTCTATCTTTAGATATTAATAGGTTGGTTTAAAAGGTTGAAGCATAGTCTTATCTTGGTATGACTACAGAGTGCTCTCCGTATTTCTGCAAAAACATGATGCATTGTGGTCTAGCTTGGATACAAACCATACCATATAAGGTTGTGAGTAACAAAATATATAAGTACCCAAGCTAGACCATGATGCACCATGTTCTGGGACCTTATCTCGAGACGTCAGGGCTTCTGCATTCTGCCAATCAAGAAATTACTAACAGTTATGTCAACTTGATGGACTAAAACCAAGAAAGTGTGTCACCCCTCGAGTTGTCTGAATTGCAGAAATATGAAGGGTACTCACAGCATGGATTTTTGAAACATTATCACATTACAGGTAAAAGCATAATTCTCATATGAACTAAGGATTCTAAGAATATCAAAATTATGACTAAGATTCAATAATTATCGTAATATTCCTCTACCGAATGCATGGGAAATTATCCTCTAGTAAATATGTATATCATTATTCTTTCTACTTCCCTGAAAATACGTCAGCCCATTGATCAGTTCTTGTCCTTGTATTGGGAAACTTGGAGGCCCTATCTTGTAGAACTTGAAGATGCTGAGGGAGAGGCATGGTAGTATTTGCAGTTTGATCTCGTACACTTTCCTTTACTGGCATCCCGGCATATCGTTACATGTCCATTTACAACTTCCACATTTTCTGGTAGGAAGAATTCAAAGCATCCATGTGAAATACAAAGGGAAAATACTCTGGAGAATATGCTGCTGAAGGCTGCGAAACACCCATGTCAATGCCATGGATTCATAAAGTTATCATAGTTCACTAGGACCGCTAAAACTTGTGTGAAAAAAATCCGATTCTGTAGAACAGTGAAGATGAAGTTAGAATTCTATGCAGAACGATGAAAGGTGTTCTTCAAATGGATTTTTGCACTCAAACTAAAGTTCAGTTTCTACAAGCTTAAAAATTCAAAGTCCTGGTTATTTCAGTTGCATTGAAGTTTGGACCCAAAGTCAGTTATTTTGTTAATTCTGAACACTGCACTCGGAAAAAGGATGGTAAGATACTGCAAAAAGCTTTAGTAAAAGTTGAAATGAAATAGCATCTGCCTCCGACCGAAATGATGATGCTGATTTGCTCTGGTTAACTCTGAAGTTGGGGGCACGAAGCCAATGGTGCTTTCCAATAAAATCCAACCAATCTGTTGGGCAGCCAGTTCTCAAAATGGTATGCGTCAGTTCTTAGAACCAGTTCTGAGAATTGATGTGTACCAGTTGAATTCTGGGTGCTCAGACCATTGCCGGGTTCAATTCAACGGAAAGCACCCTAAGTTGTTGCATTTAATCTTACTAGAGGAAAGGAAAAAAAGGGAGGGCTGCCTGGGCATCCACACCCTATAAAAAATGGCTATACAAGGCAAAGAGGTTTTCAAGGTTTGAAACTTAGAGTATATGCAATTCTTATTGGATTTTCCCTATGAATGTGGAAAGTGCTGAAAACATAAAAACCTCAAAAGAAAACTTCTCTTTGCTTTGAGAATCATGAGTCAAAAAGCTGCAATTCGTGATGAGTATATGGCAAAAAGGGTTCTATATTTAATCAGTTATAGGCCTCGCCCAAGATTTTTCATTACCCTTACCCTCCCATGAAAGGGGCAGGACACAATTTCCTCAGAATATCAATTATTCAAAGAGGTCAAAAATGTCAAGTTCAAACATGGTAAGGTCAAACATGATTATATATTCATTTACTGTGATAGCTTGGGTATGACAATCTTTTATCTTGCCTTATCCTTTGTCAAACTCAGAAAAGACCAATGACCTCAATCAACAGGGGGTAAGAACTGTCAAAACAGGCAAAATATATCATGGTGGATCTGGAAAGGAACCTATATCATACCACATTTTTGGCAAATATGGCTGTTTTACTTATACAGGTTTGGCCTCGTTTAAGAGCAAATCATTCCAAAAGTCAATGAATAGGATGTGCAACTTCAACAATATTTGTCTTAGGAT
Source organism: Actinia tenebrosa (assembly GCF_029948245.1). Taxonomy (NCBI): domain Eukaryota; kingdom Metazoa; phylum Cnidaria; class Anthozoa; order Actiniaria; family Actiniidae; genus Actinia; species Actinia tenebrosa. The sequence goes on along the minus strand of NW_028292569.1, from coordinate 5,436,307 downwards.
CCTGCAAACTTTGAATAAGTATTTATAAATAGCTGACTTGAACGAGGCTAAACCTGTATGAGCCGGCAGTCTTGAAAAGCAGCCGCATGAATATAATCATAAGAGGAATTTCCAATGCAGCTCTTGACTCATGAATTAAAAAGCAAAGAATGCCGCAGCATTAAGATTTAAAACAAACAATAAATAACTCATCTGGTCAAAAAATAAGGCTTACTGGTCCTGTGTCCATAGTGAAGCCTGTCTTCCATGAGCCAGTGCTGTGAGCAGCCAGCGGCAGCAGCAGGTGCAGATGAATGTTTTACATTAACTTTGCACATTAAAATCTACTTAAAAGTGCAGCAAAGCTAGAATGAGATTCGAAAAGAAACTACCAAAGAATCATACAAGTTTCTGCCTTGGGCAACGAATGAGATATATTGATTTCTCAGCTTTGATTTTATCTGTATGTATGCTTTTTTTATTGTTTGGGATGTTTTTTTTTTTTGGTTAATGTTTGTCATTAAGTAGGTATGTTGGTTGGTAGCTTGTTTCCTAGGCCTGTGAAAAAGATTTTTAATGCTAAACTGTTCAAAAGTTGGCAACTTCAACACATACTCCATCGACACAATTTTCTGAGTGTTTTCCATCCCTTTATAAAACTGATTGTTGTCTTAAAGAACAGCAAAGAGAAACAAAGGAATATTTTAAAAAGGCTAATACATTTCTCCAGGCTTTTCTTTACTTTCCGCATCTTATAGTGTTTTCTAAAGAGAAGTCTTTTTAAAAAGATTCCTAAAACATCGACAGTAAGAATGAGCGACTTCTTGAACCCTATATGGTATCAATGCCTATATTTTGACCATTTTGCAAGATTTCAAGTCTTGTAATTTTTATTGAACTAGGATTTTAAGAGAGATACTACAAAATTAATACTGTCGAACCATCTTTAAAAAAACATTATTCCATGGCGACATCTTTCAATACAAGTCATAAAACAAAACAGTTTTAAAAGCAAAACTTGAGAATGATCGAATAACTTTAAGGAAATGCATAACAGATGCATGGGTGTCTCCGTAAGCAGCAATCAAGCATATTGTGATGATGGTTTCATTGACCCTAAACTGTTTATCCAATGTGTATGTAACACCATAAGGATTACAGTCAGGTCAGGAAGTACTCTTTTTTTGTGTGTCATCTTTATGTCCCCACCTTTTTGAACCAAGGAAAGTATGGTAGTTGCACCTTTTGTAAGTTTAACCATGTAAATTGGAGCAAATACAGCCAATCATAGTGTTGAGACTGGGTCTATAAAACCACCATCTAGAATAAACAGCAAGCATCTACTACGAACAGACAACAGACATGTAAAGAGCTAGCAAGCAATCTGCTTACAGTGTGAATTTAGCAGTTTCCATGACAATAAGCACACTGTTTGCCAATGGTCTTAGAATACCAAGAACCACTAGAAAAATTTTCAACATGTATTTCAAATAGCACCAATGAAGTGAAATTCCAAAAAGATGTTTAAATAGACGTCATTGGTTGTGGTGTAATGTTTTCCCATTTCAGACCACGTGTCCCTAGAGAATAAGATTCTTTGTTTGAGTCATATTGATTTGTCTTCTCATGCACAACTGTTAAACAGAGAAATGATCCTCTAGAGAACGAAACAGTCTGCATTGGGAAAACATCGTACCACAGCAAATTAGGTCTAATACCATGAAAAGTGAGCATAGGTTGATTTCATACTTTGGTGGTGCTTTTGGTTTTTTTTTTTTTCAAAATGATAGAAATATTTTTGTGTGCTGATTCTCTCTGGTTGTGCCACAGCTAGAAGACTGCCAAGCAAACATGTGCATGATTATCAAGCAGCAAGCAGCAAATGCTTGTCTACCCAGACCTTTCATCTACCTGTCAATCAAATTAAACCAGCCACGCCCTGAATTAAACATGCTAATGACTTCAGTCATGGGGTATCCCATAATGCAAAGTTCTTTTAAAGACAAATTCTCTGATTGGTCAAAATAGTCATTACTTCACTAATGTGTAACAGCTGCCAATAAGCATCCAGCATCAATAAAAGTCTAACATCAGTGATTGCCAATGGATAACTTTTCTCAGGTCTGGATTACTCAATCAGAAATTGGATAATTTTGGAATTAAAAAGAGCAGAAATCTTCAGAATTTTTTAAATATTAAATACGAAAGGGATTCACTTGCAAGGCAATAACTAAAAATTTGGTTTTTTTTTCTAATTTGTGGCCTGTAAAGCTTTGATACACATAAACAGCCTTGAAAGAAAGGTCTACTAAAAAGGTCTAAAAAACTGCAAAATTTTTGGTGGCTGGTGAAAAGGGATAGCAAAGTTTGGAAAAGGTCTGGGTAGTCAAGACAACAAAGCAACAGCAAAATAGAAATGGTATGCTCACTGTCTGTTATGTGGGCATAACGACAGGCTTCCCTGTGGCACTGGCCAGAGCTAAAGTCCCGACAAACAGGCAACGTTTGCTGTTGAAACAAAGAAAAACAAAAATATTCAGCTTCTGGAAGAAATTTATATCTAAATAAAACCCTGAAAGCAAAAAGAATTAAGCAATTTAAAAAGCATGAAAACCAACTTGGAATATGATTGTTCTTCCATTTAGAATTGATCAATTAATGAAACTTATCAAAAACATGACAAGCTGGAAGAATTTTTAGGGTGTTCAATCTCTGGAGCCTTTGGATGGAAATTGGATGGGAAAAGTGAAGTGAAAAGAATGAAAAAGTGTAAGGATGACACCTGTTGAACAAAGATGAGTCAATTTTCAACCTGTTTGGAAAAATACAAAATATATCAAAAAACAGCATTGGTTTAAAATGTTAACAGAGCTGTTCTTACAGATTGAGGTTGCTTTAGAAGAGAAAAACATTAATGTTGAAGAAATCAAGCTGCAAAGCAAAAATATCTCTTGCAACAAATAACATAATAGAACTTTTGGCAGTTTTTAATGCTCTTTAGCCAGCAATTTCTAAATGAATTTCAGACAAAAAAAAGGCAAAGTGCACTTGGGAATTTTACAATATTTTCCTATCATTTACTTTGATTTTTTTTTTAATGTCTCACTAACTGTTCTGTTGTTGTTGGAGAAAAATAATCGTCTTTGAAGCAAAAATTGTTTATAGCAGGTACGTGTATAAGGTAAGGCAGAACAAGTACACAGGCATCTAACCCAAGAGTTCTTTTGAGAATGCTGGTCAAAAGCAATATCCAACATCACAGAGTTGAAAACATTTGCATAGAAATTTCTTACTTAGTGAGAACTGATTCAAAAGTGCTTGAATATGAGGGTACAGGGGGAGTTGAAATCTATTTTTCCAGTCAAATGCATGGCTGCTGCATGAAAAAAAGCATTCACTATAGGGCAAGACACTTTGAAAGCCATTAATGAAATCCTCTCAAAATTATCTTGGATGTTAGGCTATCACCAAAATATGAAGGAAATTAATCACATAAACCCTAGTCAGTTTAGATGCAGCAGACGAAAAAAGTTTTCTAAGCCTTCCCATCCAATGCTGCTACACTGACTTAGGTTGTTGTAATCAACACACAAGCGCCATCTGAACCAGTAACTACTAGTCATTAACAGAATTGGTGTTGGCATCACATTTAAGATAATTTCGATGGGTCCTATATTGTTAGCTGTTTTAACAATACTTGAACATTTAGTTTTTAAGAAATTGCTGGCTAAAATATACACTGTTTAACCAAAACTACCAAATCACCATCAGATTCATTAAAACAAGAAAACCATTCTTTTTTCTGTGACCTGATTTAATCAACATGCTTCTAGAATATTCAGTAACATGATTATCAGTCTTTGTAAGAAAGAAATTTTGTGATTATATTTAAATTTGTTGCAGAAAACTGAAATTTAAGTGATGCTTAAGGGAGTGGAATACATTGTTACATCTTGCACATCTAATTATAAAGTCAAGCTCAAAGCCGACAACCCATGCCGAGGGAAACTACTGCTAAGTGAAATTTTCAGCAAAAATTCGTATTAATATTGGTTTAAAAAATCGAAAAGAAATTTGGCCAGTTTTTCTGCCTCGAGTCAAGAAGCACATTTTATTTTAACTTCAGTTGATAGAATTCTGGGATTGATCACTTAAACTTCATTTTTCTGATTTTACTGTATTTTTTTCTTTTCTTTCACTTGTGTGAGTGAGATACAAAAATTGTAGTTTTATTATTACTTTGTAATAACTTCAGCTGTGTTCTTTTTTTTGTTATCCATACAGCAATTTCAAAATTTTGGCTTATTCTTTATTATTTTCATTCATTTATACTTCATCAAAAAAATCATTTCATGGTATAACTTTTCCATTGTTTTGACAAATAAAATAATTCGAAGACTCTTCCATTGTGTTTTAAACCATGCATAGTACATATTCTAAGATCAATTGATGAATTGCAAGCATTCCCAAGAGAATCAAAAGACAAAGACATGGCAGCCATCATGGCTCCATTAACAATGGATGCTAATGAGAAATCTTTTGTTAAATGGCACCAACATGGCCACACTGACGTAACATGCAATCAAAGAATTAAATACTCTTAATAGCATGATAAAATTGTACCAGGGCAGGCTGCAATAATCATTTATTAAATTTTTAACAATAATTCAATTCATCATACTGAATATCTCTGGTTGATAGTTTAAAACAATTCATTTTTTAAACTTTTCTATTAAGTACTGCAACAGTAGAAAAAATCGATATGTGCTATGCATAGTAGAACACTTTTGAATTGTCCTTTAAATATCTTATTCAAATCAGCCATGATTTTTTTGAAATTGCTGTATTCATAACCATATCTTTCAAAGTATTTTTGTGAAATAAGTAATTGCTACAAATAATTTAATATGCACTTAAAGTACAAATTAATCAATTGGTAATATAAAAGGACTAAGCTACATCGTAATAATCTTAGAAGTACAAATTGTTGGTAAAATCAATAAATAGATTTAATCATGTTTTCATATATAGAAAATTCTCTCTCATTCTGTTCCTTCAATTGATATCATTTTTTATTTGGTGAGATTATTTAATTAATTATTATTAATAATTATGGCATTAGAATTGAATTAGAGAATGCTTGCCCTGTTACAGATTTGTTTGTCCAGGGGAGGGGGGTGGGGGCAACATTCCAGAGAGTCAGTTTCAAACTTTTCGGCAAGCACCCCTGCCATATTCATAATGCGGAGGTATACCCAAGAATTTCTTTCCTGGTTTAAAAATAAAGGTGACAGTACTTCAGGGGGTAATGGTAAAAAACATGAATACCCAAACTAAAAGCTTTAGAGTTTAATTGAAGTCTTTGCATTTTGTTAAAAGTTGCTTCAGTCGAGGTGGTTGTCCAAATCGATCGAACAAACAGGTCTATTTGGCTGAAAATTTGGAACAGATTCTTTGTGGAAGAGAAAACTTTTATCAAGTTTTGCTCGCGTATTGTATGCAAGCACACTGTGATCGCGATCAAATCGTGAACATCAATAAAGAAAGGTGCGAACAAATTGCGAGCAGATCGTGAGCACTCTGTGCGATCAGCTCGCGATCTGCTCACGTAAAAAAAACGTGATAAATGTGCACGTTTCTGGGCTGTACTGTAAGTTCACCCTTTTTTTCTGGAACCAGAAAAGTGTAACGAGGCAAACATTTTCTAGATGAAGTTTACATGATACAATGTCTTGTATTTTCTGACCAATTTATTAATCATAATTATTAATTTTATATTACAGTTCATTGTATAGTTATTAGTTTAACCAGTATTACGTTAGGTTTTTTTCTATTAACAGGATTTCATTGAGGTGGAAATTCTTGCACTTATAAATTATGGGTTCACATTGGATCAACTAAGCACATAAAGGATGAAGAACATTCAAGTGAAGGGAAGCATCCTAAATAAGATATAGCATTAAGGACAAAAAGATTCAGCACACAGGGTACAAGACAAGGAACATGGGTTACAGGGAAAATGTACAAGACATAAGAGACCACATATGAGGTGTGTGTGAGCAGAATGGAATACGACACATGAAAGGTTATAGTATACAGAGCATAGAACATGCACTTGGGTAAAGATTTCAGGACATGGATTACAGAGGAAAGTTCGAAAATCGTTGTCACACCAAGAGCCTCAAGTAACAAGCCAAGGCTCCAGAGAATGTCGGTACTTTTAATTATATAATTGATTTATTCATGGTTCATGCAAGTGGCTATAGCTCTACACTAATTATCATCTCAAGCAGCCTTGCTTGGAGCAATTTGTGAAGTCAATAAATAAAAATGTACCATGACCAAACTAATTACACCTAAAAGTACTAGTGTTCTCTCTGGTCTTTGGCTTGTTGCTTGAGGCTTTGGTGCAACAATGATTTCTGAAATAGGTGTATAATGAGAATACGATAGGGACAGGTCACAGGACATGGTGCAGAGAGCAAAGGTTAAAGGTTACAAAGTGAAAGACATGTGGAAAAGCATGCAGAGCACAAGATACAAAAAAGGAGAGCAACAACTACAAAAAAAAGTAAAAGTACAGGCCACAAAAAGAAAGATTTGCATAATTACGCCCACATCTGAAATACATCTACTCGGTAATTATATTTATGTTAAGATCATTTTTTCCTACCCAAATGAAATCCATGTTACTGCACACAAACTAGTGAATTTATTGGATTAGTTGATGATGAGTCATGAACTGAAGGATATTTAATTAATTAGATAAATAAGAGTGATGAGATAATATTACACAATATTTATATTATATTCTAATAGTCACTTATTTTACTCAAGGTTACCATGCCCAAGTGTGAAATGTTCCATCATTCTGTAAAATTCCATCTGTCTTTCTGCGACTTTTCTTAGTTTTTTCCTCCTCGTACCGCAACTTTTGTCCATATATTTCTAGTCCAGAGTTACACAAGGTGCCTCATTGACTCCTCCTCGTCACCTCTTTTACCTATATCTGCTATATTTCATCTTTCTGTCAACCATTTTTTTCAGTTTCTTTCCAGAGCAACCACACCAAACTTGGATAACCTTTCTATCTAGATGCTGCTGCATGTGTAGTAGTGACAACAATGGATTACTTAGTCCAGAAGAGCTAACAAAAATGTGGAATCTTCTTAATTTCAGTCTGAATAGACTCAGAATTTTTTGTCAAGATTCCAGGGCCACGGCAATCTCTAACTAAGTTACGAAGTTGCATTTGTGCTTTAATTTTCTACCATTGATGGTAAGAGATCTTTCTAAGGAACCTTAACACCTTAGAAGAAATGATCACCTTCCTCAAGATTGCCATTCATTCACTCCCAATTCCAGCTTGGGACACTCCGCATACTGTCAACATGCAACACCTAGTTCGTATAAGCACCAGGGTCAACTGGAGGCCCTGGAGCTAAGGTGTAGTAGTACCCATTATACCCATTATACCCATTACAGTACTGCATGTCGTTACACTGCCCCTGAGGGGTGAGCATCTGGTACTGATATGGTTCATACATTGGTTGTGGTGGAGAGGGAACCTGCGGCTGATGAAATGTCTGAGGTTGAGGTGGTGACATATTTTGAGGAGTAGGAGGTGGTGTTGCCATTTCCACGGGCATATAGTTAGCAGATGGCACTTGCTGCCACTATTGGGACAGGATGACCAAAGATCACAATATTAGAAAATAATGACTGTATACTGCTACCTTAAAGATACTTAATGTAACTTTATACCAAACAGTAAAGAATATCTAGTGAATAACACTAAATAAATGAATAGTTGGTTTTTACTCAAAGTTGAGATCGCTCCTGACCATTATTAATAATAACAAAGAAAATTCTTAATTTGATAGTAATGATTCATGGGCTGGACTGAATAAACTCATGTTAGAATTTCAGAAAGAGGCCTCACCCTGCCACCTCTGATTGTTTTTCCTTAATAAATAGGACATGGAATTCTAGTATCATGAAGATTGTCTCAATCAGTTGCAATGGTAGTGGAAACTCTCAACAATTGTGAAATTGGAGAGGAATAAGAAGGAGTAAAAAGGAATGTTTTTTTAATAAAGTAGAGTGCAAGTCTGATAGACCTGCTAGTCACGTGACAGATGTAATGGCATGAAAACCTGCATGAGATATAATAGACCTGCCCAATAGCATGATAAACAACAAGTCATGCAGCAGCCCTGCAGGCCACATGGCAACTTATATATATCACTTGATCTGCTGGTGACATGACAGACCTGCACATTAAATGACATCACTTGACCTCACATGACATCACATCACATCACCTGACCTCACATCACATGACCTCATTTGACATCACATGACCTCACATGACATCACATCACCTGACCTCATGACATCACATCACATGACCTCATATGACATCACATGACCTCACATGACATCACATGATCTCATATGACATCACATCACATGACCTCACATGACCTGCTGGCTATATGACAGACCTGCACATTACATGACATCACCTGACCTCATATGACCTCACATGACATGACTTCATATGACATCACATGACCTGCTGGCTACATGACAGACCTGCACATCACATGACATCACCTGACCTCACATGACCTCATATGACATGACATGACCTCATATGACATCACATGACCCCACATGACATCGCATCACATGACCTCACATGACCTGCTGGCTACATGACAGACCTGCACATGACATCACCTGACCTCACTTGACCTCACATGACATGACATCACATGACATGACTTCATATGACATCACAACCTGCTGGCTACATGACATACCTGCCCATCACATGACATCACCTGACCTCACATTACATGACCTCATATCACATCACATCACATGACCTCACATGACCTTACTTGACCTCACATGACATGATATCACATGACATGACCTTATATGACATCACATGACCTGCTGGCTACATGACAGACCTGCACATGACATGACATAACCTGACTTCACATGACATGACATCACATGACCTCATATGACATCACATGACCTGCTGGCTACGTGACAGACCTGCACATCACATGACATCACATGACCTGCTGGCTACGTGACAGACCTGCACATCACATCACATCACATGACCTCATATGACATCACATGACCTGCTGGCTACATGACAGACCTGCACATCACATGACATCACCTGACCTCACATCACATCACATGACCTCATATGACATCACATGACCTGCTGGCTACATGACTGACCTGCACATCACATGACAAAACCAGGGAAATAATTAACTGCCTAGGAATGCATCATTATGGGGGGTTCAATTAGCATCTCAGGATAGAAATACTTATCATAATCAATCATAATTATTAACTATTAATGATAGTATAATATATCTCAGTACCTGTTGTGTTTGTTGAGGTAATCCCAATGGATATCCCATGATTGGAACTGAAAGAAAATGTGAAATTAAATTAAAATAAAGGGAAATAGAACATATATGTTATAAAATAGGACACTTGCATGATGGTGTCATTTACTACCACTACCTGAATTCCTTGAACACTTTCTTTTCTTCACTCAAAGTTGTTTTCTCACGAGTGAATACAAATTTGAATAAGAAAGAAAATTGAAAAGACATGTTGGTAGTGGTAGTAACATGACGCAATCATGCAAATGGCCTAAACTGGTTAGTAAGCCGCAATTATAAACTAATATCTCAACTCAGGGAGGGGATGAGAGGGTGTAGAAATGCTTCAAACATCAACAAAACATTAGTTTTGCGTAACCATGAAACAACCTCTGGACTGATAGAAGTAGGATATGACTACCTCACAGATCAGGTTTTGAGAAGGGAGAAAAACTAGAGTACTCAGAGAAAAACCCTTGAATCAAGGAAGACACCCAACAACTTTACTCACATTTGATGACCCAAGAGGTGAGAGGTGAGTGCACTACTGCTACACTATTCTCACTGAATAAATTATCACCAAGCAGTATAAATTAAGTCAAGACACATGGCTCATTGCATACCGTCATTTGGAGCTTCGGAAAAGAGTTTTGCGAATTGGTGTTCTCGTTTTCCCTATTCTTGCTGTTTGCCTCATCATAGTCGCGGATCTCGCCCCATAACTTAATCATACTGCGACGTGATAATGGCTTCAGTGAGAATATATTACCCAAGTATTAAAGCAAGTATTACCTGTAGGTAGCCCTGTAAACTGCATTGTTGTAAGACCTTGATGAGGGAAGCCAGGAGAGATTCCACCAGGCACGATGATAGGAACTTCCATTGCCTGTTTTCTTAATGGCTCACCAACAGACTGGAAAATGTATTGCAAGTAAGAGTAAGTAACTTTATACACAAGTTTTACTTTAATAAAAATATTTTTAATTCCTATTTCAGTTTCCTTAATTATTTTATAATTAAAAGTATTAGAAAATAAATTTCCTATTCTTGGTTTTCACCTACGTCATCATGAATTTCAAAAGGGTAAATTTGCTTTATCATAATATTGAAATAAAAGTTTTACAATCTTGTAAAACGGTGAAACCTCATATACTAGCCCAATTTTAAGGCTGTAAAGCATTTCGTTGTGGAACTATAGGCAGGTAAACATGACTCAATCTTTGGTTAAAATGTATGGAGTGGCCATCTTGGTGTTCCAAGTTGGTACACCATCATGATGAATGAAACTCCAAAGGCTTTAAATGATGGAATATTTAATATGTGACTATATTTCACTTAAATATACTTTAAATAGATATTTTAAATGTGTGTAAGGGAAAATCTTTCGACTAGAGTAAATTAGTTTAATATTTTCATTGCTATTTAGATAGACATGACGGTATTAGTGCGACATAAAACTCAACCTTCATAACTGTCGGGACCCAAATAACTCAAATTTTTTTCTTGTGACTTATAACACTGATTTCTAAAACATACTTGAGAAATGAATTTATACGATTTATAGTTTAGATTTTGATGTTTTGATGACATCATATGAAAACTGCAAATTTCTTGATTAGTAAGAAAACATTTTTTCATTCAAAAGAAGGACAGAAAAAGGAAAATTTATAAGAACCACAACAAAATGATCACAAATCAACTTATATCAAATTAAAATAAACTAAAATAAACATAAAAACTCAATATTACGAACATAAAAATATACAATAAAATAATATAAACTGATGTAGAAATGACATTCCACCAAATGGCCCAGATAAGATATTAAACATAACAGGATAAAATTCTAACTGATTTACACAGTACAATTCAGCCAAATGATTTTTGTTGGTTGGTTATTAACTCTTTTGCAAAGCAAGCAATAGCAAGCTATGGGTGTTAAGGGTAAATGAGGTCTAACTACAGTACAAGCACATAGCTATAAAGCAGAATAGTAGAGCATGGACCTATGTTTACTCCAAGCCACTTGTAATAAGTGAACACTTGTTCATTTTTCTCTTCCTGTTTTAATTCCATTTGAAATAACAACTGAAAAAAATTGTAATGCCCCAAATTTAATTTTCTACTAAGCAAAACAAGGGTTAGAGAAAACAAGCTTTTACACTATGTTTGGAAGATTTTTTTTTGTTACAAACACAATGCAGACAAAAAGTGGCTTTGGAAGAAAAACATTAGACCAAACCCTGGATTCTATACCAGCTCTGAAATAGCTTCATAAGCCCTCTTGCGGGAGCCTTCCTGCTAAGATGTGAGCAAGAGCACATGGAGAAAGTGCAGGCAGCAGTGGCGATGAAGTAAGCAGCAGCACCATGAAAGAAAGGGCAAAATGCTCAATCAATGCAAAGCAATATGACAATCAGATATCAAGGATGTAGGAGGTAGGAATCATGTACTGGTAAAACCTTCACATTTTATTGATACCTTGAAACAATGTCTGAGGTGATCAATGTCAGGGCATAGTAGCTCTCATATTGAATTAAAATTTAACATGCTAGGCTTTGCCGAGGGCAGAATCCCAGGGAAGAACACTCAACCTAACCATGCATGCTTATTATGAGAGCTGCATTTTGCATGCAATTTTTTGGGAAATCTGAGAAAGAGGAATGAAGTTCCCCTAGCCTCCCAGCTCTTACATCCATGATTATCTCTACAGTTGTACAATGATGTACCATCTACCAACTGAGTTGACCTTTAGAACAAACTCAAGGTCAACCAATCAGAATTAAGGATTCAACATCATATTTTGATAAGCATTTCCCATGCTTCTGCCAAGAGAATCTGTGAGATATGAATTTTTCATTCTTGAAATTTATCGTAAAGTTGAACTCATGGTGGAATTCTAGTTTATTCAACATGAGAAATCTACATCATACTCAGCCCCTGTTAGGAAAATGCTAACCAAAAATAATTGACCCATAATCTTTTTGGGGAATGCAGTCAACTCAGCTGGTGAAATATTCTATCTTGCCAAGAACAATAGATCATACATGATAGCAGATTTTGCTTGACTGTAAACAATCATGGTATAGGAGTGCCATACCAAAGGGCTAGAAATACAGTTTGTCAGTCACTGGTCATAATGACAGGCCAAATAGACCCCTTGCATGTGACGTCAAAACAGTTCAACCTGGAGGACAAAACAAAAGAATTTCAATCTCATGAGAATTGGAAATCTATTGTTATGTCCTCCAAATTGAGCTGTGTTCTGACACACTGCAATGGGTCTATTAGTTGTTACTCATTACTGGCTCAACATTACTGGTCAAAATGACTGGCAAGGCAAAGATCTGACTGGACAAGTTGCATTACTTGCCAGACATTGTCCAAAGACTGGCTTTTGTTTTTAGTCCTGTGTCAGGATCACTGCTGTGCTGTATCTTTGTTAATGAATGTTTACATTGTGCGTTCCGTATCACAATAACACCATGAGCCATGCTGTTTCACAGTCACACAAATTCTACCTTATTAAATGAATCAAGAAACAATCCAAATGGTTCGATAGACAGTAATTCAATGTTGAATTTTTGGAATATTATTATGTATGAAATTCGCTCATGCAAAAAATGTTCTTGGTATACATGTAGTATATGCAGTACTTTTGCTTGGGTGAGCATTGTTTTAAGCAAAAGGAAAGCAATGCAAGCACGCAATCCATGACAAATCCTCAGCTGACATAAGTGCGTTTACAACAGCACAGCTATGTGATTGTCATCAATCAATTTGGGCTTTTTTAACATTGCTGACAACTGCAGGTGCAGCTGGAAACACTAGGGCATTAATTGCTGCTGTAGGAGGATGGCTAAAGTGGGTCACATGAAATCCTACACAGGATCAAAAAATCTATGGAACAATCAAGAGATTAAAGTGCTATTACGACGAAAATCGCTCAAACTTGGATTCAGCTGAAACTTCCTAAAAATACTCTTTAAAGGTCCAATAATCACTGTATGAAGTGTTTTCTCGATATTCAGTACGAAAGTATGATATTTTTACGATTATTTTTTGGAGTCTGTGACGTCATACACTCAACATCAAACATTGCTACATATATTTCTTTGTATATAAATCCTTAATTTATTTTATTCCTATGAAGCCCAAAGGGTGGCTAGTGTGCTTATTTCACATTACTTGTGACTATAATTTATATTTTGGGGGTGTTTGGGTATTTCTTTCTCCCTTTACTACTGATATTTTGATCATAAACTACAAAGAAATGTATGGAGCGATGTTTGATGTTGAGTGTATGACGTCACAGACTCAAAAAAATAATCGTAAAAATATCATACTTTCGTACTGAATATCGAGAAAACACTTCATACAGTGATTATGGGACCTTTAAAGAGTATTCTTAGGAAGTTTCAGCTGAATCCAAGCTTGAGCGATTTTCGTCGTAGTAGCACTTTAAAATATCTATTCAATTGAACCCTGAAACAACCCCTGGGCTGATGTAAGTCAAGGTACAGCTAACTTGCAGATCAAATTTAAATTTAGTGTGTTGGGTTTCCGAAGGAAGGAAAATTAGAGAACAAAGAAAGCAAAAGGGAGGCCTAACAAACAATCATAGTCTATATTCATGATGATAATTAAGTCCTAGAGTTAAGAGCCTGAGCCTTGATCCCCCCCCCCCCCCCCCCTCTCCAGGAGATTAAAAGGTCTACAGACACTATCTATCTTAAACAGACACAGCCACCAACCGCTACCTTTAGGAAATGCAGACAGTGAACTATAAGCAAGTAGAATATCTTGAAGCCAAGCAGGAAGCAAGTGGAATATAGAGGGCAAATAGTTCTAGTTTTTCTAATGCATTACAGGAGAGAAATGATTTGCTCCTGATAAGAAATCCTGAACAACAAGAGACTGAACACTTGTCAAACACTGGTATAAATTGATAAAGAAACTCTTGTTGTCATCGTCCTTCTAATCAGAGTGCATATGGCCCAAATTTCCCATAGCTTATAGCTTATTAGATTATGCGACACATTTTTAGCAATTGAATGCAGTTTAAATCATGTACCATTGAGTTCCAAACATGCCAATTTTGACAAACATTCAATTAATAATCTTCATCGTAACTTTCAGTAGATGAATGTATGACATTTCTATAAACTAATTATTAGAATAATGGATATTAATAACATGCATACCATGCCAGATTGTAACGACATCTGTTGCTGTTGCTGCTGGGCTGCTTTGACTTTTCCTTGTAAGTGTGAAGGAGGGTGGAAGTATTTACATGACTCGCGCTGGCATTTTCCTTTTATGAAGTCCATACACACTGTAACCATCCCATCTGATGTGTCCATATTCAGATGTCTGGGTGGGTGGGCATAGCGGCATTCTGATTCATCTCTGGAACATGCTCCTCTTTGGTACTCTCGACATACCTGAAAAAATCAAAGATGTTACTTTCTTAAGATATTTTGGAATCATTTCCTATGTTTGCACATGCTAACTTGACAATTTCCTTTGCTTCAAGTCCAACAATGTTTCTTAACTTATATTAAGGTTTTCTGTACCAAAAGGCAGTGACATAAGGCTATCATCCAACAATATTAGGATAATATTACCTTATATTCATTTGAAATCTTAAGGGATAAGGAGCATGTCTTTTTGGATAAATACAGCTCTTTTGGGTATTCTGATATTGCCACAAGATAAGAGAAAATTTTGGACTTGTTGTTCTAGTTTTAAAGTTTTTAAAACTTTACTCAATAACTTGCAACCTCGCACAATAGGATCACCAAAAAAATTTGTTTTAGTGTGTAAACTACACCCAGCCCAACAGAGAATAGACCTC
This sequence comes from Actinia tenebrosa, assembly GCF_029948245.1. Classification (NCBI taxonomy): domain Eukaryota; kingdom Metazoa; phylum Cnidaria; class Anthozoa; order Actiniaria; family Actiniidae; genus Actinia; species Actinia tenebrosa. The sequence goes on along the minus strand of NW_028292569.1, from coordinate 5,421,043 downwards.
CTTCGCCATGGTGCAATGTTTTCCCATTACAGGCCATGTTTCATTCCCTCAAGAACAAAATTCTTCATTGACTCGTATCCATATTCACATGTCTTCATACACAACCGGAATGATACTCTTGGGAATGACATTGCACCACAACGAATGAAGTCTATTACAAATGAACAGCCATACCAAGAAATACATAATAACATTGATTGAAAATAATGAAAGATTTTCTCACCTCTAGCTTATCCGACTTGTCAAGCCGTCTTGGTCCCCCTGCTAATCCAGGATCAGCTAAGAATGCTACAGGTTGATGGATTAATGTGCCATTTGATGTCGGAACTGTCAGACTTTGCCATGTTGGTAACTGATATATTGAAACAATACCATAATGATCAGTTAAGGTGCTAGTAAGAATAGATTCTGAAAACTGGCCAGAAATCATAAGATACTAGGAAGCAGGACAAGTGTGGAATATGGGAATCAATCTAGCAGGCATAAATACAAGGACCTTTCTTATGCAGCAGCCATGACTTGGCTTCATTAAATTTTTCCCCTACATGCACAATTTTGCATTCAAGTACCACCCCTCTAGAATTCCATTATTTCTGGCTGTCTGGAAATTCATTCTCTCCATAAGCAAAGGTATTGATACTAGGAAGTTGATCAATAATATCTTAGTAAAGATTGTGAGAATTATTTTAACCATGACGATTGATAATCACGTTACGTGCATCCTGGAAATGCAATGATTACAAAATGATGGATAAGATTGAGCAAGTAAGATAAGACTATATCACAACCAGATTTAACTCTGATATATAGTGCTCAGCAATATGAGGCAATATCTTGATAAATGAATTGAATTATTGTCCTTACCATCAACTTTAAATGACAGCACAAAAATATATTTGAAAAACATAACTTGATATGATTTAAAGCTTTCGTTACTGTGATTTTAAGCAATCCTAAAGTCAATAATTACGCAGTTTATATTTTTCGGAAAAAATTAGCATCTGCCAAAAAATTAATACTAGATGAAAAATAATAAAAAATAATAATAAAATTGCATGTCAAGTAACAGATAGTCATTTTTTTTCATATGGCAAAATAGAGAAGACAAAAATAATGGATCTTTAGATTATGTAAACCCTATCAGAAAAAAGACAAACAGAATATTATATTTCCTTTTATTTTTCAACTTTCCTCAACAAATATTTCCTATATATTTCTTTGGCATGTTTTTAAAAATTTTTCAACAAAAATTAGCATTTTTCAAAAATTGTCTTAAAATGAATAAACATTAGCCTTCAGGCAGATGAAAACACAGTGAGAATAAATAACAAAACCATCAGATAATATGGAAGATTGAAATATGTGCTTTTCAAGAAATAAAAAAAAGAAGTATATTTGGTAAACTTTGATTGGATGATGTTATTAGAAGTACCAGCCAATCAAATGTTAATGCAACCAAAATAACTTCATTTAATTTTCTTTTCTTGAGAATAAGTGCAATAGGTGTAGCAGATGGTCTATGTGAATAAGATGGAGTGTTTTTAACTTTTTGATCGGCAATTCAAGATCAGAGAGCTGAATTAAAAGTATACTAATAGGATTGCCTATTAGAAATTAAATAAACTAATGTAGTAGCATTTGTCTCAATGTCTTTTTTGTACCCAATAAAGACTTGCTACCACCTAAGGTTTTGAGAGTACATCTTCCGTGACAAATCTCTGATTATTTTATGCTTCTTAATCTGTGCTCCCAGACCCAAACTAGAGGCATCAGACAAGCACAGTGGGGAGTCTGTGACTCAGTAGGAATTCTTTGGGTACAACGTGCCAAGCATTTACATATCGTGATAAGATATGCCTGTCTATCAAACTCAAAAAATATTATAGCAATACTAACGCTTCCTTGAAGAGATTTTTTAGACAAATGTAAAATTTAAACAAACTGAATTTGGGAGGATTTTTACAGGTGTTTTGAGAGGTTAAAATCCCCAGACTCAAGTGGTGGTCTGTGAGTAATAAAAACAAAGAATAACAAAGTGGAAATAGCATGCAATCTAAATCAAAATAAGAACTAAAGAACTGACTTTTGGATGTCAAAGAATTCAATGTTAATATCTTATTGAGTATAGGGAACTTTGAGGGTTAATTTTTTTTCAAATTTGAAGCATTTTTCCAGTATTGCATAGACCGTACATATTCAATCCTACTGCTTTGTTATTCCGTGTGGGCCCCCTTTGGTTTAGCACCCCTGCTGTGAGAAAGAATCCTCTTTAAAATAGGTCAAGGCCAGAAACCTCATGCTTCATTTCTTTGTCATTTCTCCCTATAATCTACATAAAAAAAACCATCAATACAAATACACTATAAACTACACTTCATCTCTGTACTTTGTCTCAAAAAACTAAATGCAGTTAGAGCATATTGGGCTCAAAAAAAAAACAAGACAAAACACTGCCATGGATATAAATAATTTAAAATAGTTGCCACAAAAATTGCTCAAGGCAGAATTCCCATGGAGTCACAACTATCCCCAAGGGGTCCTTTTTAGTGGTAATCTACTTTTTTAAATTAAATTTTGGTCTTAAAGATTATTAACCATTAGATTTCAAATTTTTTAGATTTAATGAAGAGCGATATCAATCTGTCAAAGTTGAATTTTAAATCGTTTTAAAATATTCTCTTCGTACTTGATAGAAAGGCTTTAAAAAATGGGAAAAAATCATCTGTTCAATATATTTTTAGAGCTGAAAATGTTGTTAGCTTTTCAAAATGATGAAGATCAAAATATAGCTGACAAAACAAGTGTAGCTACATATATATATGTATTCTTTACAGCAAAATGTTCATTTTCAAAATTTATTATTCAAGAATTATAGAAAAAACCTTGGAAATAAAGCTGTGAAACAAAATTGCTTTTTATAGCAAAATTTAAGGAAGGAAGTCTTAAATTGCTTTCGCCAACAGACATAATCTCTGAAGACTAGTTGTCAGCACATTTTGACAGGTTTTTGATTGACATTTTTAATTTTTGGTATTTGCCTAGTCGTGGAATATACAGTGCTTAATAGCAAATGACGTAAGCTTTGTAACATCTTGTCACAAAAGATAAACCTCAAAAAACTGCTGTAAGATCCTTTGAAATACGCTGAGTGTGCAAGAAAAATTTTCAGAAATTTATTTTACAGAATGAAAAAAGAGAAATAGTTGTAGCCATGCAATCATATCTGTGATAGTTATTTACCACAATATAAGATGTTTTAGAAAATACGACTTGAAAATATAATATTTAGCTCAAATATAATAAAGCAGAATACATGCACAAATAATTCCAGTACATAATTGGTCAACACACAGTCGTTAATTGTCAGGGAATTTTTTTTGTAAAATGTCGTGCAAGAGATCTCAGATTTAGGTAGGCCATTAAGAATGGCAAAATGTGCCACAATTGAAACTAAAAATAGAGATATTTGGAAAATCCATAAGAGCAGAGATTTTATTTTTTGTAAGAACGAAAATCATTTTAAGTAGTTGGTATCAATAAAGGGAACTGAGTAATGTTGAAGACACTTATAACACAGATCACAAAGTTAACTCTCACGCCAATATTTTCTTGATATTAAGTAACTATATTCAATCCTTTCTTAAAAAATCAACATGTGCAATATAGCAAGACCAGCAAGAAGAAGTAGATGCTTTTTTCTGCTTCTTAGGGAAGGTATACGCTCTCAATTTGGGGGAAGAGATGGGAATTTGGAGTAAACATTTTTTAGAAAAGTTGTAACCCTCCTCTTTCACTCAGTAAGAAATTAATGACCCTCCTATTAAGTCAAGGAATTATCTTTTGTCAAAATAATAAGGTTTTTCTCCACAAAAGTTCAAAGTTTTACTGATGACCAGCCCCTGCCCCCATAAAAATGTACCTTCGCTTAAAATAAATGTTCCTTCTATTATGTTACCAATGTTCACACAATGCTCCTAGTCAGATGATTTAATGGACATAAGATTGCAGGGCTTAAAATAACGTCTGATCAGTTGCCAGTCATGAACACAGGCCAAATTAGTTTTAATAGCTTAGTCATACCTCATTTCTAGCTAAATGTTACTGGTCAAAGTCGCTGGCAAGGCAAATTCTTGACTGGACAAGTCTCAGTTCTGGCCAGACATTGTTTAATGTCATTATTTTGAGCCCTGAATTGCAAGCATGCACAAAACATATAGTGATAATTTTACTTGGAAAATAAAAATCCCAAAAATAATTTTCAAATTTGAATCTATAATACTTACTAATGAAGGATTTGTCATCATTTGTTGTGTCAAAGGAGCAAGCATTTGTGGCTGTAATGCCATCTGTTGCTGCTGTTGTAGCATCCGTCCATTGTGTTCTAGTTGTGCTTTAAGATGTTTTGGTGGGTGGAGATATTTGCATTTTTCCCTCTGACATCGACCCTGAAGAATATGATGACGTCATTAGCATGTGTCTTATCATTAGATCTTATTGTCATTTGAGTCAGAGCTAAGACTAACAGCAAATCAGTCGCCAGACATGATGACCAGCCAAATAAGTTTAAGCTTGATTATACCTCCTTTCTGGCTCAACATTAATGGCCAAAATAACAAGCAAAGATTTGATTGGAGAAGTTCCAATTCTGTTGGAACATAAATTGCCTGACAACCGGTTATTATTTTTTAGCAGCACTATTCATATCTACTATTTTGCTATAACTGGTCTTTCTTTGGTGCCAAAATACTTCCTCATTCCTCTAAAAAGCTTCTGATATATCTACATATACAGGGTTTTCATTAAGGGTATGGGATCGGAGAATGCATTGGTTACGGAGCAAAATTCTCAGGCTTAAACTACCATTAATGGCTTAGTAATTCATAAGATGTTCACTTGGTCCCCAGGACTCTCTGGCAGTTCTTCTCCTATTATTTCCAAATCCTCTTCTCCTAATATTTCAAAACTTAATGAAAACCCTGCATATATGGGTCATTTGGGATTCTGATAATAGTCTTGTGAGAGACAATTCTTATGCTTTCAAAGAATTGTGTTACGAGGTACTTATGATACATTCAGTGAATAATGTTACTTATGTCACGCATGCACTATGAAATTGATAATTGATAAAATGATATCATTTTCTCAGAGTGCAGAATCTTATTACATGATTATAAAAAAGCATATCTTGCATAGCACATCATGATGAAATATCAGTAATTATTTTACAATTACATCTATGGCTATAATTATAAGATACTTTAAATACAGTATCATTATAACATCGTTATTGTCTCAATTGATAGAGCTAAACATTTAAACCGAATGAGTTACGGACAGGATGTCTTAAAAACCTTATACTTTTATAGGATCCTTTTATCCCATGAATGTTGAGTACTTTAAATATAAACCAATTAGTTAATAAAGCTGGATAAAAAATGATATTGTGTGACGTTTTGATGTCTAATCTTACTGAAAAACATGAAGATCTTGTGCATAAAATAATTAACCTTTATTGCCAGAACAACCTTATACTTTTAATGGAAAAATGTCATATTTATTCCTAAAACAGCTTTATCCTAAACAATTTTCTATAATAATCAAATCTAGCTATGTTTCAGTGTGTGAAAACAAGAAAGCTGTATCATAATTGGAATGAAAACAGAAAACCAAGGTCAAATTAACATTGGGAATACAGACTTCAAAATAGAAATTATGTGATCAAAATTAAACAAATATGAGAACAACAAATTTATGCAGTACACAATCTTTGCACCGTGTTCGAGCAGATAAATGATGTATGTAAACATACTACAGATATCTTGGAATAATTTACCAACTACTTGTAGTATTGGAGGAAAACAATAATGTTGACTCCATAATCTACATGCAGATATACATGTATATATATAAAGTTCAGATCAAGATTAACCTTTAATCTGGAGAAGCTGATAGAAGTGTGTGTACGTGAATGACTGCGTAAGGTATTATCATCAAAACGGGAACTAACAGGCATGAGCAAAAGAAAACTTTTGAAATTGATGAAAAACAAAGTGTCGCAAATTAATTTCAAAAATGTCCTTTACAGTTACATTCATCTTCTTTTTTGAACATTTTTCAAATATTTGGTAAAATATTATTTCAATTTTAATAACACTGAAATTTGATTTACATAATATTTATATTGACACAAAACAAATATTACATAAATATGGAGCTAGTATTGAATTTATAGAATGAAAATATTATAAAACATGGAAGAGAGAAACCAATACAGTGAGAGACAATAGGAATCTACTGGCTATCCTTTAATATGATTTCTGTTTTACCATTGCCGATATAATGATCAAAAGCAAGTTACTGACAGACAAATTAAAAACTTAATGAAAGCTTAAACAAACTATATGACGATGTCCCAAAAGCTGATAAACAGAAAGATTAGACACAGTATTCTTAGTTTTGACTAGACTGAACTAACAATCATTTTTAGGAATTTGAATTCAGTAGGAGTTTAAATGATCGACTGTTCCGTTATATTGGGAGGAGGGGGAAAAAGTATATTTTCAAGAATCTTTTTGTAAGTGTAACTAAAGTTTCTGAAAATAATACGTGAAGTTCAATGAGTGGAAAATATGACTAGTTGTAATAATATTTAAGAATCTATTTTTTTTATTCTTATATGGATATCTTACGGAATTATGAGAAATTCCATCAAATTTGAAAAATATGTAGTTGAATCTTAGATCTGCTTCTCATTTACATAAACAAAGGGAGACAACAGCATAGGGTGATTGAAGGATAATATAGCAGGTTCCACACATTTATGAGAATGAACACCAACAAACCAACATTCCTAACTGCTGGTGTCACAAAGAAAAAAAAATGAGGGGATTTTGAAGTAAAAATTTTAAAACAGGTTGTCACCTGGATGGCGTTACATTAGTTACATGGTAATGACTTCGTAGGGCTATTGAAACATTAGATTTTTGTCCTGAGGAGAATTACTCTCAAAACAATAGAACTTTTTATATAATTTGCTATTTACATTCTTTGATTTTCATTTTGAACAAAGAAAGGAAAGGTAGTTAAGATCTTAGAATGGATAGATAGCAATTTCAAAGTAATTTGAGTGAAACAGGTTTAAGTCTTTAGGAACAAAGAGACCAATTACGAAATGAATAAATAAAATTTTTTTATGATGAATTGATCACCAAACTTTGAATCATCAAACATTCTCGAAAGTAGATAAAAGAATGGTTATCTTTTCTTACTAGCCTCTTTCCTTGAAGAACTTTTTAAGCCTTTGCTCAGAGATATTTATAACCTACAAGGAACTCGACTTTCTGGAACTACCGTAGCAGTTTGCTTTGAGCAAATGAAAAGAGAAAATCCCCCCATATGGAAGCTTAGATGGAACAAGTTTACTGATGCAACTAAAAAAATCACTTTTTAGCATTGTTCAGCTTGAGCATATATAAAGCCATTTCTGAACATCTGTGGTATCCAACTAACTGCCAGCAAATTTTTAGTTCATTTAAAATTTATATATATTCTATCGAAATTCTAAGAAAAACTTAGTAAGAAAAAACCTTTCATCCATATAATTATTGGCTAAACAAAGGTAACAAAAGAAATTTTATAGAGAAACTAAATTAAATGCTATAAGGAATAATAATATAGCGTCACAAGTGTCTGAATTTGTTTTCTTTAAGGATTTGCGTTTCTAACTCAGTTAATTTTTTCGTCTTTTCCTCTGTTGGCTTACATGTATTTTACCTCAATGTACTGTACCTGCCAAACTGCGTTTTTAAAAAATTATAGTCTTTGTTCTTTCGCGACCGCTACTTTACTCGATTTATCATAGACTTAGTTTTTGATTTCTAGAATACTTATTCGGAACTTCTCTAAATGATCGTGTAGAAATATTTTCGTGGCGCATGTAAAATTGTGCGAACATAAAAAATTGAAATATGAGTTGCACGCGATTAGAAAGTAAGTACGCAGTAAGAAAATTGAAGTCCCCGTGTGTCACGAAATCTTAAAATCAAAAGCCAAGGTAAATTAGATTCAAAGACGGCACTCGGAAAAATAAATATAGGAACAATTTAGCGCCATACACGCGGGGACTGAAAAGAATATTATCTGTCTTTGGAGACGTCAACATATTTTTTTTCTGCACGAAAGGAGCTTTACCTACCTCTTGAAACTGGGATGCTTTTACAAGTTTGAAAAAACGAACATCAAAGAAATATTCCCGATCATCCATCAAAAATAAGAGTTCTGATATATTAAAGACTAAGTGTTTTTAGAGTAACGTCAAAAGGCAAAATCAAAATAGGAATCTTTGGACCTGATTCATCATAAACACAGACACGCAACAAGTCTTGTTGAATCGTATAATCAGATCAACTTAGAGAGAAAAAAATTTCATCTTGTCTTGTTGTCATATGAATAAAGAGCAAAAACGATTAAACTACCAAACACTATCTGTAGAAGGGTTATATCATCAAAATAATTTGCCTTACGCGAACCGTTCACCCCAGTTGTCATATGAAATAAATTTGCAAACGTCTGCAAAAATAGAGTTGTGTTCAAACAATGTCAGATACGACACAACTCCACTACGTCAAAAGTTAGACTGCGTCTTCTTGGAACAACTTCAGCTCCAAAAAATCCCCAGAAATTCCCCAAATATAAAAGAAAGCCTGTCTAATGGTTCTAGGTAGGACAGCTGATGTATATCTACCTTTAGAGAGTCGAAGCATGCCGTAACACGGCCGTTGTGAATGACCACATGAGCCGGTGGATGCGCGAAACGACACTCTTCCTCTGTTCGAGAGCACTTCCCTCTTTGAAACTCTCGGCAAACCTCGACCTGTAGCCAGCGCGAATCTTTTCCCATTATTGGCACAATCATGCTCGGAGAGCTTGGCATATGCCTGCGAAACTGGGAGGTAAAATCCGTGGTAAGGCCTGCGAGAACACAGATATTATTTTTCTTTTTTTCGGAGCAATTCTAAATACGATGCAATAAAGACCAAAGATTTTTCCGGATATTTCTATAGCCTCGTTCTGACGACAGAAAAAAACCCCTTCACGCATGCTCCATTGATTGAAAATCGCTGGCTCAAATTACATAACAATGAGTCATCAGTGAGGGTCAGGGTTAGATGGATCAAAGAAACAGCCAACCAAAAAAGTTTATTTATCACGCATTCTTAAAATAAGCCAGTTTTCACTTTCGATTACATATAGACCCCTAATAAGAAGTTTCCGTGAAGTTATTGGCGTAGTTCTACGCTTCGTAGAATTGTCTGTGAAGGTTAAGTGTCGTGTGTATCACGCGACGCTTCGGTACGTGATGGATCGTGCAAGTTTACACTTCTAAATAATCGCGGTCGATTACGTCATAGCTCTGTGATACGAAGAGGATGGCTACTTTCTTGTTGTCATTTCCGCATAAAATCAATGCCAGGAATTTGTCTTCAACGCCGCCAAACCACAATTGTTCAGTTTTAAAGACTCTTTCCATGTGGCTGATCTAAAGTCAATAGCTGTTTGACAATTTATTTTAAAAGCGGCCATTTATAACCGACTAGGCCCTTATCAATGCCAGACGTTATAAGAGTCAACAGGAAACTTTTTGAAAGATTTGAAATTCCTGAACCCCTTTCATATCGGGTCGTACAAGATGGTTAGATGAAGTACAGTACACTTTGTGGTTACACAAGCACGTGTTTAGAAATTTCATAAGAAAAGAAACATAAAAGTTAAAGGATGTTTGGACAGCTTTCTCAAAACAATGCTATAAAAAGCCCGTTGGATTCCCAAAAAAGAACCACGTTGATGCAATACACTCAGTTATAGATCGGCCAGGTGAGGTCGGGATAATTTGTGACTATATCATTTGTTTGAAAGAAAATCAAACGCTTCTTCGAATTTTTAATGACAAACTAAAAAAGGATTTTTGGAACGTGACTAGTACGGAAGCCATTTGCCAGACAATTTTTTTTAACTCGTTCGCCGGATCAGGAAAACTGCGTCCAAGTTTCTATTAGAATTACTTAGTGGCAAAAAGTGATGCGGTGCAAGTTCTCTTTATTATGCTGATATAATATACGCTCAGAAAGTTACAGTAAGTTGAAGTACAACAAGAACAAGCGCGGAAGCAAGACTGTGGCAGTGAACGTGATCTTGAACATGATCAAATTTGCGAGGCCTAACGATTATTTGAATCACTTAGTAGAAACTGGCCGTGACGTGTCCTCGCTCAATATTAATGTTACAAGCTGAGGCACATTGTTTGTTTCAGGAGAAAAATTACCATCCATATCTGTCCAATGTTTAGCTGGCGTTCAAAATCAATCTTCCCTTTTAAGAATAGAATACAGAGCATAACTGAATTTACTGGTCATCCACCCACTGTCTGATGATAATAATGCAAATTATATATGCTTAGTTTAACGTGACTAAACCAGCCATCTTTCGAGAGCGACGCATTGGGTTGTCTTCTAGCTGTATTTAATATACGATACGATCAAAAACACTACCCAGTAATTTTTCTTGCATATAGTATCATTGATTTTCGGATGAGTCACGAGTCCAGTTCTTTCCTGTGCTATGGGGGGTTTTCTCCGGGTTTATATGTTCCTCCCTCCTCAAAAAGTCAGCCTCTAAATTTCAATTTGATCATGGAACGAGGGCCACATGTTTGTTAGCCATATGCATGCACTGGTATGACTTACATCGTAAAACAAGGAAAATACGGTACTGCAATGCGTTTTCGCTCACTCGCTCTTTGTGCATGGCCGTGAGTCAAGTAGTTGGTGCATGGAAACAGATTGGCGATTAAAGCAGCATTAGCTGTGTATTTCAGTCCACTAGCTTCCCAGCGTCTTGCTGTCTTCCCTTCTTTGTACGGCCGCTAATATTTGACGAAATTAAGTCAGTTTTATTAATGGAAAGAATGGCGTCAGTTAAGTGTATCTTGAATTAAAATGTGTACGTAAACATATTTCTAGCTTGTGAGGTGGAGTCATATATATTGTTTGTCTGCCGGGACATAGGAACCTACTCATCATGACTCCGCTCGCGTGCGTTTTCTTGTCCTAGATGCGTCACAAAAGAAAACTAAGCAACAATTCCGTAGTTCCCGATGCGTAACAGAATACAACTGTTGTACATCAAAATAATTGCCTGTTACAAACTGTAAACAATTTTTGAAGCATGTGTCGAACAAGAATTTCAATGTTATCATATTCATGTTTTTGTTTTTTTAAATTGTAAATGAAAAATATTGGTTGCTTAGCCAGCAGGATGACGCAATATTTCAAGAAAAACTATCTGATCTGAAGTGCTTTGTTTGTTCTTGAATCAAAAGTAATGATTTTGATACTACATGTAAGGAAGACTAAATAAATGAGGGATGACCTGTGTGCTGGAAGTGAATCATCGGCACTAATATGAGGTGAGTAATATGGAGTTTGACTCAACACTTCCCTTTATGAATCATAAAGAGGAATTCAATAGCTGCTTTTAAAAAGGAGGGTATGTTAGCTTGAACACCTATCAATGTGCCAAGGAAGTTGTACACGTGTAGTTCATTCATTTGCTTAGAGTTTATTTATTGAGTTTGAACTTCAGTGAAGTCTCCTTCAGTGGTGTTGGACCACAAGCAAGCAAAGTCTACCGACTCACACCAGTAACTCAGTACCAGTCAGGTAATAACTAAACGGAGCATGGTGATTAAGATATGGGGACACGAAAGAATGAAAAGAAGAAAAGGAAAAAAGAAAAGAAAACAGGAAAACAGGAAATAAAATTATTGTCTACAGTCAAGGTGACGCGCAAAATCATAAAGTCAAATTTTGTGCAAATTAAACGAATCTCTCAACGAATTCAATTATAGAAGAATAGAGAAAATGAAAAATGAAAAGACAGGAAATAAAACTCTTCAGTCTACAGTAGAGGACACGCGAAATTAAGATATGAAGTTTTGGACAAATTCGACAAATCTTTCAATGAACTCAATCAAAGAATAAAGAAACTGAAAAATTCATGAAAGGAAAGGAAATAAAGTTTTTGTGTATAGTAGATGACGCGCATAATCTTGGGGGTTGAATTTGAATTTATTTTTTTAATAAATTGCTTGTCGAAACATTTTTTTTTTTTTTCCGAATCCGCATAGCTGATGGGAGCCGTGATATAATCTTTCTCCCCTTCAGTGACAAGTAGATGGAACTGGTGCGAAATCTGTGTCACGGCAGCATAGGTTGTTTTAAATCTTTAGTCATTATTGGTCTGGGGTATAGCTCATAGTAGCTTTAATGACTGATCCACCTTAAGCTGCCTTAGATAGAACGAACGACTTCTAATCTTATCATGCATTCTGTGTGAATTAATAGCAATTCCAGTCTCCTTCGCAGCCACTGTTTGGGTTCATCTAGCCGCTACGTAGGCTCGAAACTTAGCAATCCGAGTCTATTCTGTGAATTGAACCAGAGACTATACGCCAAAGGTTTAATGTTTTTCTTCCGAATCAGTTAGTCGAAACCGCTAAATCACGAGCGCTCGATAGGGCGGCAATGCGTTCCCGGAACTGAGCTTGTCATGTTTGGCCGTTTTTCGATATATACATTCAGTTGTTTGAAGGAGTGGTCTTCGAACATCGTCAGGTGCATGATGTTGCAATAATAGGCGTGGCACGCGTGTATAAAAATATCTTTGGCTGACCCACAAAACGTGATTATTGCCAAAAATCCAAATGAATAGGAGGAAAGATTAAAAGATAGAGTGATACAAGAATACAAGGTATATATTTCTTGACAATACTGTGATAATCAACATGCGAGAGTTGGATGGTAGTTTGTGTGAAAATGAATGAATAAATAAATGACCAAATGGTTAAATTGCTCGCCGTATGCTGATTATATGCATTATCGTTTGGCTTCGTGGCGACCAAAATAAAATTAAAACGGTATTTAGAGAATTGAAGAAAATTCATCCCAAGCAAGCGGAAAGCTTTTGATCTATTTATGTATGTATATATTGAGGGAGAATACTTTGGGTATTGAGGCATTTGAAATTTCTTTGCTTTTGGCTTGTCGGTGAAGGCAAGCGAGACACCGACCTAATCATTTAAATAATATTCTTTTCCGTGCGGGCTTTGTGTGATTCTTATTTTTACTTATATTAAAAAGGTCGGCTTTTTAATGATTATCGATAACAATTAAGATACCTACTGTTAAAGATGAATCTTACGATTTACGTATCACGACAGCATGCCAAAAAACATGCAATCATTACTTTCGCTTTATGGTCAATCGCTCACGACATTCTTCAAAGTCGCTTAGAGCATCCACCGATCACTGTCTTAAATTGCACTAACTCGATTCGTCGCAGTAGCTTCCGACCCGGTGATTTCTGGTGTCGGTGGAAAAGTCACGTAATATAGCGTGATTCTTTATTGACAAAGCCGGTGACCAAAATTACCTCTAGGCTATACTCTTCTAGTATTTATGACTATGTACGAAAAGAACTTTTAACCTCAGATAATTAAACATCAAACGATAATTCGAACATTTCGTAATGACTTTTTTGTTATCAAAACTACACGGTAGTGAAAAGATGACATAGATTTTATTATTTTCGTTTGTATTAATGTATTCGAATTTGATAGCTATTTTTTATATGATTACATTCGTAGCGTAATTCGAACAGCGTGCACTATCGATCGTGGGGTAGCTATCTTTATTTAAGGCTTGCCGTCCTATTGATTTAAAACGCGGGATAGACGTTGTTTGTCTTGTTTTTGCTTCGCCAAGTCACGGAAACATAACGGGTCGCAACTGACTACGTCATAACTACTAGTAACAGGGGTGTTTTCTTTCACTACTTATTGTGATTAACACCGACTTCAATACCTGTGGATGGCTTGGTTGATTTCTACTTGCCCTAGTTAACTAAAAAAAGTACTGTCTACTCTAAGTCTACCTTTTCTATGGTTTTTCAGGAAAAGGAAATCTTGGTCCATATCAAGAGCTTTAGGAAACGGTGCCCTTTAGAAAGCGCAGGTTTTAGTTGGGATGGTGCTTGTTATAACCGGTTTTAAACACGTGCGGCCCCCACTAGTACAATCAAAACTTTATAAATTCAGAAACATACCGGGAAAATTTGGCTAAGGAAATTCAGTGTATTTACCAAGCGATGGGGAAGGCCAAAGAGCGTTCATTCATCGTTTTTAAATTTATTGATTCTTGAATGAATTGATGTGGTATTACATTTGTCACGTGCCTTTGTGGTAATGATAAAAAAGAAAATGGAGAGACACACGCTTAATTAACCAGTTAAATCCGGTGATCCATTCATTATCATCATAATATCAATAATTATCATATAATTATCCATAAAATACCTATATTTTTCCTTTTCGAAAAACTGATATTTTCACATGTGAAAATAACATGTTATTTTCACATGTGAAAATATCGTTTCCACGTGTATTTAAGCTATTAGTTTATAAATAAAAACTTTTTGTAATAATAAAAAGCTTGTTAAGTTGATTTTATGGATAATTATGTAATAAACAGAATATTACATGGGCGCTTGGAGATACGAAATTTTTCTTCTCGTTTTGAAAATCTCTCACTCATTCGCTGCGCTCACTCATGAGAGATCTTTTCAACACTCGAAGATAAATTTCGTATCTCCGCGCGCCCATGTAATATCCTCTATTTATCATCATAATTGTTGTAGTACTCCCTTTCAAATCCGCTCGTGTCATTAAAGAACTGAAAGCGCATATTAAAATTCCGCCCTTTTGTACACAACCCTAACTTGCCTCTTCAAGTCGCCAATATTTCGACAAATGACTGTTCTCTCCACTCTCTAATGATAGCAGGAAATACGTCAGTGCGTCTCAGCTGGAAATAAGGCACTCATCAGGGAAGGAATTCTTTCACGAGATGAATATGAAAAGAAGGCCCCCCTAGTAGGCCTAGAGAGGCTTCCGGATGGAATCAAACTTCAAGTTATTAAATTGAATATTTTGATTTCGGCAAAAAATATAAGAAGAAAATAATTTGCATGAGTGTTTACAAACAATAGACTTATCTAGAAGGATTTCAGTGACCTACGAAATTATGTCATTCGTATAAATATTGTTAATGTTTCCCTTGAGCAGAGAGTGGTTAGTTTATGGGTCCCCTGTGGGGTATAAGAGAAAGGGACTGGGGTGAGCTTACTAATATTCTGCTTGACTACCAACATGGCGTCCAATATTACTACGTGAAAACAGAACTACCGCACGGAAATAAAAAGAATTTAGAAACATTTTAAAAAAACTTTCATTGTGAAATACAATATTTTTTGAAATTTATAATTTTGGCTACACCGGATTTTTTTGAGCGTGAAAAAATAGAAAAATGAGAAGAGTAAGTCAAAAAGCATTATAAACGTCGAAGATCGAAGACAGCTAGTTTCCATCTTGGCTAAAAATATGTGAAATTTGTCGATTAAGAAGCCGTTTTTAACTTTAATTAGTTTAACTGAGATCTTGGAGGTAAGTGAAGTATCTTTAATCAAAGAGCTAGCAAAAATATGTGTATTTCATAAGTCTTATGAAAATCAAAAAAATTATATCATATGTTGTGTTACTGTATGAAGTTTATTGGTCACATATTTATGTAAGCTATATTCCCTAGCTTTGCTCATTGCAGACGAATTTAAAGATTTTATATACTAATGCTGTATCTATTATTTAGATATACCTAGTATAACATATTGTATTTTTTTTTCGAATGCTTATATTTATGACCTTACCAGTACTGCTTTCACAGGGGTTATGATGTCCAAACATAATTTTCAAACCAGAAGTGGGGTACTGGAAAAATGGTCCAAAGTGTTTGAGAGAAGGTATATATTAGATTATTCTGTTAAAACATATTCACTTTGAATGTAACAAATAAATGTTAAAATGGTTGACATTTGCTATCCTTACTAAATTACAAAAAGGTCCATATTTCATGTGTAAGCTTGGTGGTCAATGATATAAAATATATAGGTTATCAGTTGGCTAAGCATCTGATACAGCTGTGTATTTTTACGAGTCACAGAGTATTTAAAAAATACAAGTGATGAGTATAAGTGCAAAGCCGTACCAGATGCTTAACTGACTTATAAGTTGTTTATCATTTAATTCTATAAAGAAATACTCAAATTTCCTAAAAACTTTATCATGCCTGATCATAAGCAGAGGAGAAGTGCTTATACAGTCTCATATTAGGCATGGTCTTTCTCCATATCACACACGTTCTTTGAACAATTAAATGATAGTATTGATTATTGGTATGTGTTGCTGGCTGTTGTTTGTGACAAGAAGGAAGATTCAGACCAATATTTTTCACTCCCCCACCCTCCCTCCCTTCATTCTTTCCCACATATACATGCTCCCATGTCCAATTACTCATTCCCTCACCCTGATCTGTGCCAGTAACAAAGAGCATTGATTATTGCCTTGCTAATTAACTGTACAAGCCATTCTTTCAATTTCTTTCTTTACAGCCAACCACCATCATTACCAAGGAGTGTAAGTACTATTCTAATAAAACTAATGACAGTTTAAATGCCTACATTATTTTTGATTTTTTCTGTGCACTTTATCACAGTTACCATACAGGGAGACAGTTACCAGAACAGACCTGGAGTTAGAAGATGTTTTTGAAGAAGTCAGTGAAGAAGTTAATTCTAAAGGTCGGTAATTTTAATCATCCATTTTTGAAATTGGCTGCACTTTTTTGGTGATTTTGGCTTTGGTTTTATTTTTGACAGCATCTAAACAAATTACCAGTATGAAATCTTCCCAAGAAAACAGCTTGATACCTTTGAATAGAAGAAGGAGTAGAGAACTTGTGAGACCCAAGACCCCTGGTAGATTGGGTCTTTACCAAGAAGTAAGTGTTTGGAAAATTGTTGTCATTGCATTGTTTCTTTCCATTCTTCCCTTCTTTCTTTGTTTTCTTTCTTTCATCCTTCTATTTTTCCATCTTTTTTCTTTCTTTCTTCACTTCTTTTCTCCCTGATCACTTCTTTCCTGGTCACTTTCCTTTCTTCATCTCTTCCATCCATCCATTCTTACTTCATCCACCTTTCCTCTTTACCTTCTTTCCTTCTTTTTTCTCTTCGTTACTCTTCTCTTTCTTCTGTCCTTCTCATCTTTCCATTCATCCATCGATCTATCAATCTTTTCTTTCTTTCTTCCTTCCTTCCTTCCTTCCTTCCTTCGAAAACTGACTGGTAATCTATCAGTGTTTTTCCCTCATTTGTTTGTATATATTACAGTCTGCCCTTCCAAGTAAGAAACCACCTTGGCAGTCATCAACAAAAGTTGAAAGACGACAAAGTGCACAATATAAACACAACAGCTCTCAAAATGGTCAAGGTATGGATCAAGAAATTTAATCTGCCATGTGCCATGTTTTAATATTTTGAAACAAGATATTATCAAGTAAGATATTTTTGTTTATTCTCCAGCACAATATGAGTCTTCAAACTTTGAAGCCACTACAAACAGACCTCCAATCACAGTCAAAGATGCTAACTCTCCTAAACCTCTGATTGAAAGAACTCCATTCAATGCATCTGACCCACCACCTATGGAGCATACAAAGTCTTCTAGATCTGGCACACTTGCAAGATCTGGCACACCCACAAGATCTGGGACACCTGCAAGATCTGGGACACCCATAAGATCTGGGACACCCGCAAGACCTGGCACACCCACAAGATCTGGCACACCTGCAAGAACTGGTACACCTAGATCTGTCACACTTAAGAAACCAGCTTCAGCAAGATCTGTAACTGCAGTAATTCCTGTAAAGCATGTTTCTGGAGGAGAACCTATATCACAAAGAACTGCCAGGGTATTGATAAATATTGCGCTGTTATTAATATCAGAGCAATAAAAAATTTAAAATGTTATTTTTATATTATATTTGGGGTCTCTAACCTTTAGGGTCTCAGGTTCAATTCCCAGACTCTGTATCACACCATGAATAGAGTTTTTTGGGGTTCTTCAGTTTTCTTGACCCTGTGAGTTAGCCATGCCCTGACTTTGACCAGAGGTTGTTTCAAGATATTGATAAAATTGGCCCAAAAAACCCTCAAAGTACAGGAGATAACCACCTCTACTTTATGCTCACATATGATGTTGAGTTTCTTCAGTGCACCACCCATGCTTTCCATTAACAGCTACCTTTGTTGTTATTTGAATTTTTTAAATTTTCTTTCAGGAACTGAGAGAAGTGCTCTTTGGGTCAGCATTGACGTCTTTTAATACAGACTGGAGGAGTCAGCATATCAACTTTTTGGGAAATTCATCTTATGGCCTTAGTTTTTACAAGGTATACGTGTAAAAACATAGCCAATACCCTTATGCATTAGATGAGAATATTTGGGTAGTGAATTAGAATATGGTAGATCCAGCTAGATTTGGTAGGAGGATTAGAGACTGACATGAAGAGATAACTACACTTTGATAAATGCACGTCATTAGTTTGCAAGATCAAACCTGGATCACAATGAGCATTTTTACTCTAAGATACTCTATAAAGGAAGCTTGAATAGGTGAATTTATACTTTTAAATAATTTGTCATTTGTTCGTGTTATAGGATGAAATTTGATCACTGATTATGGAGTAGATTCTAGGTCCACAAATTTCTACATGTAATGATCTTTTTAGGATATCCTTGTTGTTTTTTTCATGTCACATTTTACTAATGTTTTATATCTACTCAGCCAGGGCCATGTGGGTTGATGGCATGCATTCAAGCATTTCTGATGAAGTACTTATTATTCTACCAGAACACAAATGACTTGAAGGGAAGGTAAAAATATTTCAGCTATATAAAAATATTTCTAATTATATACTACATTGTATAATTAGAAATAAAGTACAGAAGAAAAATATAACTTGCAGTTTTCTTGATTTAAGCAATTTATATTGTTGTAGTGTATTGGACCCCTTGCCGTCAGAACGTCAGCAAGCTCTTGTATCTGCCATAGCCAGGATGATATGGCAGGCTGGTTATGAATCTAATGGTGTAGTTGCATTGTAAGTAGAGGATCATATCAAATAGTGTATTAACTGTGTATTTAACTAAGATGATGTTTAAATTGATCACAATATCATTGGAAAGCATGGGTGGCAGTAAGAGCGTCGCCTCTTATAAGTTAGCAATTAGCCCTTGGCTATTTACCAATTAGTCCTTGAGCATGAATGGGCTATGTGGTGTCACTAGCCCATGAAGCCAAAGCCTGAATGGGCTATTGACTCATAAGCCATGAGGATGAGAGGACTAATTGTTTTAGTCAAATTCAACTAGTTGGTCAAATATTTACATGGAAACATTAAAGTTAAATTAAATTTTTTGGTTTTCAAAGTTGGCACTTTTCACTACTAGTAGGCTATAACTTATAGCCTACTAGTAGCTCATGCAATCAGAATGCAGATGATAGACCGCTAGTTGGATTTGACTAAGAAGTGTTACCCTCATAAAAACAAGGAATTTTTTTTCCATAGACCATGTGGGACATGTAATTGGAGGATGACTAAAGAATATAGAGAGGATGATTTGACCGAAAATGTGAGTACAAGACCAATGTCACTATTAATGGGTAAATTAGTAATCATGTCCTCCAGTTCTACAGTGTTTCACATTCATGTATCAAAAATCTTATTACTTAGAATATGAAATTTAATCTATCATTACTTACTGTTAAAATATTGAAGTGTATATTAAGAAGTATAAATCAAAATATGGTATCAAAATGTGCATATCTGAATATTCTGGAGCATGGTTAGTGTTACACGTTTCAACCACCTTATGACAGTTTCTGAGAAGTATAAATGAAATTATGTTCACGAGGAAATGAGGCTTCATAACTTGCACCCTTAAACTTGAAATTATTTTAGATGCTCTGATAACAAGTAAACTTCTAAGGATGAGAAAAATCTAGAATACAAAGATAAGAGTTTGGTGCAGCATTAAGAGATTAAGAATATGATCTATTACATACATTTTGCATTTCTTTTTTCAGCTTGTGATCTTTAGATTTAATAACCTCACTGAATTAGAAAGGTTTATCAAGAGAAATCTTTCATTTGTAAGTATATTGCATGTGCACTGAAAGCCTGATTCATGCTGATAAATACTGATATACTTTATGCATTTACAGTTTGAAAATACCAGTGGAAATGGCTGTATTATCTTCTTGTACTCTGTCATATTATCACGCACAATCAAAGGGTGAATACATGGTTCTTTTGGTTAATGGTTTTAAAGATATATAGTTTGATTTTGAGATATGTATAAAAGCACCTTTTAACTGCTTTATGTGTTTATCTGTGTTTTAGACAAATGGAAAAATGCAACACTATAATTTCTTACAATTATTCTATATATATTTTTTTTCAATAGAATTTACACTGACTTGGGAAGCTTTGATTCAATCTTAATGGAAAACAACGAAACCTGCTCTCAGGTAAATGCAAACTTCCCAAATCTTCACGTTAATTTTGTATTAATAGTTTACTTATAACCTTAAGATAATGACTGATTACCTTGAAAAGTTTGTGCATGCCATAACTTAAGAGTGGTTGACAGCCAGGAAGAGCCACATTCTGATTATAAGAAGTTTTTTACATGATAAATAACTGTGTATAAATGCTTCAATTTTTCCAAACATTATTTTCTTCACAGAGCATGTTAAATCTGCTGTTAACAGGGCGTGCAGTCAGTCATTTGTTTAATGGTGATGTTGAGTATGATAAGAGGGGCAATGCATTGGTAAGTATAGATTGTTCCTAATCTTTAATCTGCAGTCTGCCTTCTTTGTTGATGTTTGCCATAAGAATGCTTTGGATATAAATCAGTAAGCATCAGTTCTGCTAAGAGTATTTTTTTCCTTAGCCTGTCCCACTAAAAGGAATCAAAACAAGAAGTGACATAGGGTATTTGACTTTAAAGGAACACCTTAAACCTAAGGAAATTCAGGTAAGAATTATATATGCATTCATTTTGTATTGCTGTCGTGAAGCTGCTAGGTATAATTATTTATTTGGCAATTTGTTTTTGATAGGTTGGTAGTATGCTGAAAACACCAAAGTATCCGATCTGGGTTGTTGACAGTACAGGTGGTCGTTATGGGGTTATCTTTTGTTTAAACAGTGAACTTGTTAATGATTGGTAAGTTAAGATGGTATGTATATGTAAACTATAATTTTTAGTCCAATGATAATCTAATAATAATTTTTTTGTAGGAAGCTTGAGAGACTATTCAAATTGAACTTTTACAATGGGACAAGCAAATATAGCTCTTCTTGTGATGAGATCGTAACTGTTGGTAAGAAAAAAAAACTCAAAGAGTAAGACAAGCTTAAACAACGACAAGCTACAATGAGCATACAGAATTATGTGAAGTTAACAAACAAATAGAATTTGCGCAACTAGCTAAGATGTTCACAGCCACAACTACTAGGTCCGCATCTAACTACAATATGTGCAAACACCAACACGTGCAACTACAATACAGCTACGATCTCCACAACCATACCTACTAGGTACACAGCAACTAAGTCGTGCGCAACCACAGCTACAATTTCAACAACCACACCTACTAGGTACACAGCAACTAAGTCGTGCGCAACTACAGATACGATCTCCATCACCACACCTACTAAGTGCACAGCAACTAAGTCGTGCGCAACTACAGATACGATCTCCACAACTACACCTACTAGGTACACAGCTACGAAGTCGTCCACAACTACAGATACAATCTCCACAACCACACCTACTAGTACCATGCGCAATACAGCAATACAGCATTACACATCTACTACGCCACACCTACTAGGTGCGCAACTAAAATTATGTGCGCATACAATGTTAACTTAAGCAAACGACTACACAACTAAAAGTTAATAGTGGCGAACTGTTCCTATAATATGCAAAAAAAAATGTTTGTTTTTCTAGATACCCGAGACGTTGTAGACGAATCTGACATAACTGAGGATACTCATCCCGTTGAACATATAATTAGGACCAAGTAAGACTGTGTTGTTTTATCGGCCTTGATGAGATTGAATATATATTTACATATGACCTCTCCTGTCTTTTAGGTGGCCTGGTGCAGTCATAGAGTGGGACTGAATAATGCGAAACCTGGTGCACAGCAGTAGACGATTTTGAAAGTCAATAAATTAACTGTGCAGAATAATTTATTAATTTCTTCACTGCCAAACCTTTTTTCAGAATGGAAATTAGGGATAGGTAGATTTGTTTGAAGAAATATATGATAAAAGGGATATATTTTCGTAATATTCGTATTTTTGCCATATTCTCGTCAGACCTTTTTTGAACTAAGAGTGGTATATATATTTTTTATTTATTGTGTATTTATTTATAAAGATAAAATGTAATATATATATATTTAAAAGCAGAACTAGTTAACTTTTAACTGCACTGTAAATAGTCACATATCGAAATGCTGCTCTTGTCGCACTTAACACGAGATGTCAACTAAAGATAAGTTTAAGTTTTGAAGAAATTTAATTGTTTAAATGTAATTTTTGAAATTCACGGAGAATAAAAACGTGTTTATACTTAATTCAATAAAATCCTCAAGTGTACATCTTAAAACCCTTCTGACAAGGATGGAAATATGTAAAGGAATAGTGTTATTATTCAAAATATTTTTTCTTTCCAAATAAATTCGCACGTCTACTTCTACCTCCAAAATGTCGTGTCTTGATCTTGTTGGCCGACACCCATTTTATCATGTAGCGGCGAAAGCAAACTAGTAATAGGTCTCTTGCTCAACCCAGCCTTAAAAAAGAAGGTTGTATTAGGAAAAAATGATAACCTGAGTATCAGGCCTTGGCGGGGTGCCTGGGGAGGGATTGGTTGCCTGATACAAAAATTATATCAGGATGGTTACTGAGTCAGTGCGCATGATCCAGGAAAATCTTTGGTTTTATACGTAAATGAACCTGCAAAGCATACTCACATCCAGGCCATTTACGAATGAAATATCGACGGATCTCGTCATAGACGAAAATTAGTAAACTGAAAGGCATGGCTGGGAACCACCACGTTGCACTGAAATAACAACAAGATGGAGAAATAAATACATCTAGCATCTACATCTCAGTACATATATGTTTTTTTTTATCATCAGTATGAGACAAAGTGTCAATCGATCAACAGTTTTTTGGCTGGCGAACTGTACTGACTGCGCAAAGAAACGACGCGCCCGTAAGAGGAAAAGGGAGATCAAGTTGTCTAGCACGTTACTTCATTTTCCAACATCCAACTTACTTTCCTCGGTGCTATCATACTTACTTGAGTGGATACATATTTAAGCCATGGGATAGGCCAGGGGTGTAAGAAAGCATGATTGCCAACAACGTCTCGAATATCAAGGCAAAGTTCAATTTGTTGTTTCTGTTGCAACGAACAAAAAGTAAGAAAAAAATACTAGTAACGAGGTTTAAGATTTACAAATTTAACAATCCAAAACTAAAGAATACGATGCAAAGGTGTACTTACGTCATCTTTTGTGTGATGATGGAGTTTTTTCTAGTTTTGCAGATAATCAAATCAGCCCATTGTACGACCACAATACTGATAAAGAACGCCGTATGGCACGTGTGTTCGAGGATTTTCCTCTGATGGTAACTCTGAAGGCCGAAACACACAGAAAGTAAATATTAACGTTACGATCATACAATACTCTAGAGTAGAATATATGCCTGTGTGTGACAGTGGGGAAACTTGCGGTTTGCTTGCTTACCCATTCTTGGTTAAAGTTATCCAGCACTGCGTGATTGTTCTTGTCTTCCCATTCAATTCGGATCCCTATCAGCCTTTCAGGAAGGAAGCCATTCTCACCCATGATTACGAAGTATGTGAAGAACCCACCCAGAGCCTTTAAAGGAAACAAATATTTCAGAGGAATATACTAAAATCTGCTGATAGAGACGTTTCCCAGTCCCAATTGCCAAAATCATACTTTTGAGAATAAGTCCTGCCCTCAACACGGAAACAATTTTCTTACCTGAATAAAGCCAATCTGTCCATAAGTCATTGCAATCAACCTGGAATATGTCAAATATTACCATTTAGAGTGATAAAGACTAATAGTATAATCCTGACAATACTAATAAGTTAGAAATGACTGGTTAGTTGATGAGTACCTTTCATTGACAAGTTTGTCCTTCTTAGGATCTCTGGGCCTTCGTTTCATGATGTCACTTTCAGGTGCTTCATAAGCAAGGGAGATGGCTGGTACCTTGATTAAAATGAACCTCATTAGTTTAATACTTGGACTCAAAGGCTTCTATAGGTGAGTTTAGGGGGTGAGGTTATTATCAACATTGACAGTATCAAATGTGGGATTGGGAATGATTGCGCAAAAACTTTTAAAAGTTTATCAAACCCTGAAACAGCCTCTGGGCTGATCAATGTCAAGGTACGGTTAGGTATGGCACAAGGAGGTAACCTGGACCACCTGGTATCCAAGGAGAGACCTGCTCCTGCAAACTCTGCTCATATGTGATGCCACATGACCCCTTGATTCAAAACATATGTATTGATACAGCAACCAAATTGGTTCCATATCTCCCATGCACCTAGCCTATTTCTGTTCACAAATATGGTGCTGAAGGGTTGATGAGTGCGGATGCATATTGTGACTGTAATTCGTTATTTTGTGCATCTAAAGATTTTACATAAAACAACAATTGGGTATAAATATCAGGTGATGTTTCAGGAATTGCTTACCATATCAGTCCCAAGATCAATGCATAAAATGGTAACCACTCCAAGTGGCTGAGGAATACCAACCACAATGAACATCAAGAATGGTGTGATCTCAGGGATGTTACTAGTCAGAGTGTAGGCGATGGACTTCTTCAAGTTATCAAAGATCAAGCGACCTGAGGGTGGATAAAATATAACCAATGAGTACAAATACTTTGATGGAGAAATGCCCTATAAACAAGCGTGCGTGGTGGAGGTTGTTGTTCAGTAGTTGGTGGGGCACTTTCAAATTATGAAGTCATTCCTATTTTGGAAAATGGGAGTTTGTTTGTTTGTTTGTCCTGTCCAACAGCCAGGCTTAAAATATTTCTTTATAGTCAATAATACAAAGCAGCTATAGTCAATTTTTATAACTCTTATAGTTCTTTACAAAGATCAGGCCTGATTTACCTTCCTCGACTCCAGTAACAATGGAAGCAAAATTGTCATCCAGGAGAATCATGTCAGCAGCTTGTTTAGACACATCTGAACCAGCTATTCCCATGGCAACACCTGGAAGACAAAAAATATACAGAATATACTTGATACAGGGACTATTTGACCAATAGGAGAGTGGGCAAAGCATTTGAGTGACAAGAATTGGCGTTACGATACGGCAAATTGCAAGCAAAAACATCAATGTTCAATATCTATTCGGCAATAGAGTACCGAAGTGTGGCGTCATCAAGTTTCAAAATTTTCAATTCAGTTTCGAAATGTTCATTTTGAAGAGAACACATCATTGCCTACATTTTTACCAATTTTAAGGCCGAGCTTTAAAAATGAAGACATTGGGCAATTAAGCTCCAAAAAAGCACAATACATTTTCTCTTATATTGGACTGGATCTAATTACGGTCTAATATACGTATTGCGATATTTTTGTATTGCATTACCTATATCTCAGCCGTTTTTCGCTCTATCGCTCTGAAATAACAGATTTTTACATGCAATTTCTGATAATGTCACCAAAATCCTAAATTTCTTTAAAAAACAATTTTGTGACGTCATCACTTCGGTACTCTATTCAAGTTTCTTTAAAACCAGAAAGAAAAAGAGAAAGAAAGAAAGAAAGAATGAATGAATGAAAGAAAAAAAGAAAAAAATAAAGAATAAATGAAAAGCTTGAGTAGGTATGAGTTTCAGGTCACCCATCCAGGTCCTAACCTCACTCCTGAACCGGGCTTCACCGGTTAATGTCGCAAGCCTAAGTTTTTTCCAGTGGACCACGGTTCCAGGTGAATCAGCATAACAATAGCCGTGAAAACAATGCACCGGATAGACTAGTCTTTTTGATATTATATTTTCAACCGATTCCGTGCGTGGCAGAGATGCAAGGGATTAGCCGATATGGTCTGGGGGCCGGCTGGTCTCTCCCCTGATGCTTCGGCTAGAACATTTTCTTGCGTAATTCGTACACCCAAGGGCAGAAGGATTTAATCGCCGTCAGGTCCGAAGTCCATACGACGCCTCAGCTCTGCGGATGTCTCGGGGGTATGGCAAAGAAGAATCGTTTTTTTTTTTTTTTTTTGTTTTTTGTTTTTTGTTTTTTGTTTTTTTTGGTTATTTTTTTGTGGAATTTAAGAGCGACTGTCCACTAATATCGAGCAATGTGCGGCAACAGCAAAAAATCGATTTTCTTTATTTTTGGTCCAGAGTTAGGTATTAGTGAGTAAGTAAACGTGGTGGGTTTTATTTCTTCAAAAAAAATGTTATCGCTGAGAAAAATCGAAAAAACGGTCCGTCCGATATAGGGCCCAAGACGGCACGAAATGAAAGCCATTTTAGGGGTCTCTTTAACGTTATCCTGTAAAGTCGCAACACATTTTCCAGCCTTTTTAAATTGAGATATTCGTTCTTCAACTATTCTTGAACATTTTCATGCAATTTTAGGCTCATGGGTTTATTTATTATTTTTTTAGAGGTCCGTCAAACTCGCTATAATTTGAGTCTGCAAAAACTTCGCTCCGGCACACAAATTCAAAAAATAAATTCTACATGTGGTATAATTCAGAATCTTTCAAAACTTCGGATTCTAAGCAAGTTAATATGGATCTTAAAAGTTCCATCAAAATTAGTTTGGGGAAATTTCCACAGCGGTCCAAACAAGCGAGTGAATAATGCTGGTTTTTAGAAGAAACCGCCCCGTGACTTGAAAACATTGTGTTTGGAGCCTTTGAAATTAGGACGAAAATCAGTCTATAATTTTGCTAAAACGGACAGGTTTTAATTTCCAACGACTTTCTTAGTGTTTCTTTGAGTTAACTTCAAAATATCAAAGCTTAAGAATCGAGTTTTCCTTTTATTTACTTTGAGTAAGAACTACCCAGTTTCTAATTAGCATAGTGCTTTCAACGAGTAGATTTCAAAATATGTTTTTTGGTCTGAAAACACTCCTACAATTCGACTAATGTCAAAGCAATGTTACAGAAAGACGTTTCCTACTTGCTTTACATGTTTTCTTGCTAATTCTGTACAGTTTTACTTCCATTTTCAGAATTAGTTGTGATACGTTTATCGGAACTTGGGATCAGTACTATTGATTGCGTGACCTAACGTCCCGTGGGGGAAGGGGGGCGGGGGGTGAAAAGCTGAATGTAGCGGGCTTCCAGGTTTTGATACGAGGGAAGTCTCGAATCATTTCTTATTTTCTCGATTTGCGAAGCAATAACAAACTGGCTCCTTGCTGGCCTGACAACTATATTGAACAAAAATGTACCAAAGGATTTTACTGTAGTTACTTAACTACCTCGCTGATACCTGAGGCTAATTTCTAATTTGAAGATCTTGCTTACGTGAATCATGGCAAAAGATAAACCCAAGAATGGGAAACATTAAGAAAAAATACTGAAATTGTCAATTCCTACTTGTCATGATGTGCTCATAAATACCTGGACAAGCGTTTCTTTTTTTTTCTTTTGTTTTCCTTTTTTTTCTTTTTTGTTGCCTTTTTTTTTTAGTTTTAGTTTTTGATTTATTTTTGTACTTGCGCTCAGGTAAAATCAACGAAAAGGCGTTTCAGTCAGAAAGACTTAACTTTTGAGTTCTACATATGAGTTTAAACCGAATCGGTGCGACTTTCTGCCATTAAACCTGACATTCGCAGTTTGCATAAAGGGCCATAATCTTGTCTGTATATGGCTTCTTGCGCTTGACTTGAACATCTGTGGTGTCAATACCAAAATGGAGGCATATTTGCTTCAACATTGCGATGGCAAAAGTCTCCAGTTTTGACTTTGATGCCAAATCACAAATGTTATATGTGTCGAAAACCAGTGGGTGCTTTACGGACAGTTCGCTTTTTGCCTTGGCTGCGAATTCTTCAATCTCATATTGATGAATGGCGTTTTCCAGTTCGTCAGCAGTATAATCATCGACATCTTCCTTTGGATCTGGACTCGGAAGCTTCTTCTTTTTAGCTACGCGTGAAAAAAAACTGGTAATCTGCTTGCTTGTCAAGAATTCGTCGCTGTTGAACAGTCGATTGCCGTTGATGTCCTTTGCTGTCATCATGGCTCTAGCAACTGACAAGGAATTTGCTTTCTGTCCAGTAGTTTCTCCTATCTGGAATTTCTTCAAAAGGTAGTCTTTCTGCTTTTGGGAGAATCTTTTTTTACCTCCTAGTGAAGATCTTAGGGCCCATCCCATTGGCAAGGTTTCTTTCTTGTTTTGTGCTGTCGTTCTTCTGTAGCTCGCATCTAAATGGGGGATCCCAATGAACTGTCCTTCTAATTTTTCTGCGTAACAAAGTGTCGCTTTGTCAAAAATGGTCTCCCGCTCCAAAGCAAAATGGTGTTTTCCACAATCTAGATGCTGTTCAAGGGAAGAATGTCTCAAGAACGTCATCGTACACCCTTCTTCAGGACAGGTAAACAGTGCACTTGGCTCTCTAGCTTCTGATGGAGCACTGAGTGTTTTCTCTGTGGTCGTTATTACTGATTCAACGGATTTGGGAGTTTTAGATTTGATCTGTGTAAATTGACTATCGCTGGTTTCAATCAACGTCAGGGATGGTATCTGTGAGTCGGTAGGTAGTTGTAGATCTTTGGATGATAGAAGTTTACCTGGTCCAATTTTGTATGCCTTCCAGATACGAATCCCATCTTCACAATACTCTACATTAGATACTTGACTGACACCATCCAGTTTCAATGTTGGCATATCTGGGATGACGGGGGATCCAGAGAGGATGACGCCCACAGCAGGAACTCCGCCTGACGATAAGATTGCTTTTTTCATGTGCTCATGAGAAATGATATCATTGCCTTCATTGAGGTGGATTCTCATATGGGACTTGATGGTAGCAGCCTTTCTATCACAGGCTCCCTTTCCTCCCTGTGGATCTGAGAAGTCCATGCGCTTGATTGCAACACCATGACAATGGCCTAATAACTTTGCATAAAAAATGTTCGGACCGTTGCGATAGCATCCAGCGTTGTCCTGACGGTAAAAAACTGAGCGTAGTTTGGGCATGATGACTTTAAGCCTTTCAATGACATCTGACATTATAGCCAGAATGACGACGTATTCCTGACTACATGACTCAAAGATGTGAACAAATGTTAACATTTCTAATTGACCATCTTTGCCTCGTTTAGTCGCTACTGTGATGTGCCAAGACATGCCACGTTTGGCAAACCAGTCTTTCTGACTCTCTCTAAACTTTCTTGGAATGAATTTCATGGCCCAGTCTTGGGTTAGAAAAACGGACGTCTCATCGAGGACTTCTAAGATGTCTACTCTAGCCTCATCTTGGTTAACATAGCGCAGAAGATGTGATTTCCATGCTCCAATGTTTGTTTTGGCCTGTCGCACACGGAAAGTCAGCTCTTCCTTTGTATCTTCAGAGAGATTTCCCGACTGCTCTTTTAAAGCTTCCTCTATGCACATGACGGTGTCGGTTAGCATAGTACACCGATCACATGAGCTATCGTGCTGGTGATTACACTCTGACTGATAATCTGAATCACCAGGGTCACTCAAGGCATACCGCCTACAATGATCAGCCACCGTCGAACTCTCAGATATGTGCACCTGCAATTTATATTTAAAAATATCCATCTCTGAATTAATTTAAATTAGCCTTTAAATAAAACTAACCGAGGGGATGTTTGGTTTATCTTTAATGCTCTAGCTTTGATTCTCTGTTGTTGATTTTATTTGTACTGGACAGCGAAGGTCCGCTATATTAGAGTTTCAGTATTGTGTGTAAGGTTACTCTAAGTACGTGAATCCGCGTGAATTGCGCTATTTTAAAACATCTGCTTTGACTGCGGAGAGACTCCCTAATCGGCCTACGCGGTCTTTGTACCGTAATGTGATGTTATAGCGGTTACCTTGTAGTCAGTTTTCAGGTAGCGTTTTCCTGCTTTAAGGCGATCTTGTTGTTGTTTTGCCCAGGCCATTCCTAAACCGATGTCTCCTAGTATTTCTGTAACGCTTTCTAGATCGTCAAATGCCTCTGCACCTGTCGAACTTATGTAGTCCAAACCCTGAAGCGAAGTTCTTAAAGAAGCAGGACAGACCATAAGGATACGAAGCAAAGTACTGCGACTCAAGGGCGTAAAGGCTGACTCCCGACAGAATTCCTGGTACTGTTGAATTACCCTTTCGGGAATGATCGTACGAATTACGTTTGGGACCTTGACTAGCTGATCAGAAGATAATTTTATGGTTTTCTCTCCAAAAGGTAAGTCCTGGATGATGTGTGGACTGGTAACGAAGTTAATAAAGTGGTCGATCTTGCTTGTTGACACGGAAATTCTTGACTGAGGTGACAGTGGGACAGGTTCTCCTCTTCCGTAAAGTAGGCAGTGACGTTTGGCCTCAGTATATCGATACTTTGTAAGATCTGGAATGCATTTACGAAGATTGTTTAGACTGACCTTGTCCGCCATGATAGAGAGAATTTGTCTTCGAGTACCCCAACTACCTGCAGTATTGTAACATTCGGTCAGCGCATCCAAAAGAATGGTATCCATGTCTTTAAAGTTTGCTACATCATCAGAAAACCGCTGGCAAAGGGCTGTCGAAGAAGAGACTGACTGCCAGAGAAAATCAGCATCACACGGGGCAATTTCTTCAAGAACGGCTGTTACTCCTTGGTATGCTTTGCGTGTATAATATCGCTTGGTCCTGTCACTAGCATTAGACCAAGGCGTAGTTAGGGTGTGTCTGACTGGACTGACATCTCTGGAACGCAAAAAGCTATTCAGTTCTTGTAAAGGATTTCCAGATGATTCCTCCCAGCTGCTATCATCAGAGGGCAAAAAAAGGCTCCCACCAGGTGTTACTGGGTTTAGATGTGGTTGACCGGTACTTTTTGCAGTCAACGGGGTGCTGTGGGCGGTTGGGGTATTCATTGTTACCTCTTTGTCAGTCTCCTATAAAATACAAGTACATACATATGAAAAGTTAATTTTATTTCCTGAAAGACAAGAAAACGCATGGGAGTTATAATCATTTAATAGAAGGGGCGGATCCAGAATGTTTTAAGGGGAGTAATTCTTACAGGGTAACCAATGCCGTTGCCAGTCTAAAATGTTTTCTGACATAAACACTAGTAATGCATTCCCTCGCCACCCCTGGACCAGACCCTCAAGATATGTGCTAAAACCACGCCTTTATTTAATGCTACGAAAGACATCGACTCACCAAGGACATACACTTCATCTTTGCTTGAACAGTGTAATCGTCTAGAAGGACCCTGCATTCCCGGCATATTGCTGTATAACAATGAAATATTCACATGGCATGATTTCAGTATATCAGACTTTATGGCGTCAAGTTAACGTCTTCATTTGACATTGCTTGAATTTTCACATGCAGCTATTGCAGCATGCAATTTAGCGGGAAATACATTTATTTTCATACTGAATTGGCTTTATTTCATTCCTTAGTACACAAAAAGAGTAACATATATACTAACCTGAACCTACGGGAACAAAGACACCCGTCATCTGCAAGATAGTATTCGATTTTTCTTTGCCGATCCCGCGATCAGCTTTGGGCCATTTTGCTTTCTTTTCGCCATGCCTTGACAGCTCCTGAGGAACTCGGCAGCACTGGGAACTTCTGCGCCAGCCTATACCTAACAATGAACGATGACCTGGACAAATTGTCAACTCTGCAATATTGTCTGGAACCGAGAATATCGAAGCTCGAGCCAAAAGTAGTTCAACCTCAGAATCGACATCCTGTATACCAAAAGCTTTCTTATGCCCGGATATATCCAATTCACATGAACTAAGTGGTATCACGACCATCTTCTTGTTTCGATCTCTGGGATCATAACCGCAATTTCCGCCTACGATTTTCTTAAATGAACAGCTGACTTCCATTCCTAATCCCTCATGAACGAAAGCCGCTTTATTAGGAAGTGCTAGTAAACGTCATTTTCCCATGTCACGTGGTTGAACGCTTGTCCAGGTATTTATGAGCACATCATGACAAGTAGGAATTGACAATTTCAGTATTTTTTCTTAATGTTTCCCATTCTTGGGTTTATCTTTTGCCATGATTCACGTAAGCAAGATCTTCAAATTAGAAATTAGCCTCAGGTATCAGCGAGGTAGTTAAGTAACTACAGTAAAATCCTTTGGTACATTTTTGTTCAATATAGTTGTCAGGCCAGCAAGGAGCCAGTTTGTTATTGCTTCGCAAATCGAGAAAATAAGAAATGATTCGAGACTTCCCTCGTATCAAAACCTGGAAGCCCGCTACATTCAGCTTTTCACCCCCCGCCCCCCTTCCCCCACGGGACGTTAGGTCACGCAATCAATAGTACTGATCCCAAGTTCCGATAAACGTATCACAACTAATTCTGAAAATGGAAGTAAAACTGTACAGAATTAGCAAGAAAACATGTAAAGCAAGTAGGAAACGTCTTTCTGTAACATTGCTTTGACATTAGTCGAATTGTAGGAGTGTTTTCAGACCAAAAAACATATTTTGAAATCTACTCGTTGAAAGCACTATGCTAATTAGAAACTGGGTAGTTCTTACTCAAAGTAAATAAAAGGAAAACTCGATTCTTAAGCTTTGATATTTTGAAGTTAACTCAAAGAAACACTAAGAAAGTCGTTGGAAATTAAAACCTGTCCGTTTTAGCAAAATTATAGACTGAATTTCGTCCTAATTTCAAAGGCTCCAAACACAATGTTTTCAAGTCACGGGGCGGTTTCTTCTAAAAACCAGCATTATTCACTCGCTTGTTTGGACCGCTGTGGAAATTTCCCCAAACTAATTTTGATGGAACTTTTAAGATCCATATTAACTTGCTTAGAATCCGAAGTTTTGAAAGATTCTGAATTATACCACATGTAGAATTTATTTTTTGAATTTGTGTGCCGGAGCGAAGTTTTTGCAGACTCAAATTATAGCGAGTTTGACGGACCTCTAAAAAAATAATAAATAAACCCATGAGCCTAAAATTGCATGAAAATGTTCAAGAATAGTTGAAGAACGAATATCTCAATTTAAAAAGGCTGGAAAATGTGTTGCGACTTTACAGGATAACGTTAAAGAGACCCCTAAAATGGCTTTCATTTCGTGCCGTCTTGGGCCCTATATCGGACGGACCGTTTTTTCGATTTTTCTCAGCGATAACATTTTTTTTTAAGAAATAAAACCCACCACGTTTACTTACTCACTAATACCTAACTCTGGACCAAAAATAAAGAAAATCGATTTTTTCACTGTTGCCGCCGATTCTTGATTTGGCTCGATATTAGTGGACAGTCGCTCTTAAGTTTTTTGTTTTATGTTTCTGGTTTCTTGGTTGATGTGGGTTCGAATCCCACTGTATACACATGAGATGTTTTCAAAAAAAAATTATTCAAAATTGATAAAAAAATAATAAATAATACTTTATTTATTGATTACTGCGGCCACAGGGCCACTGTCTACCAAAACGTGTTGCCCAGTCCCGTGCGACATACGAGTGCGCCCAACTCCCACTAGTTTCAAACAAGGTAAAGCGGAAATAACGTATTCACAAGTCAAAAATATTCAACATGGTCTCATACCAATATCAGCTCTCTTCAAGGCAGGAGAATCATTAACACCATCGCCAGTCACAGCAACAATAGCACCCATTCTCTGGCAACCCTCAACAATGATCAGCTTTTGCTGAGGTGAAGTACGTGCAAACACGATCTCTGTGTGGTCCCTAAGGATGTCGTCTAGGTGCCCTTGCTCAATGTTCTTTTGAACAAAAACAGTTTATAAGTTCTTATATTGTACCTCATTAAGAGATTGAATAAACTTGTCGGCGTATGACGCCACTGTAATGGGGGTACAGTAGTAGTAGAGCAGTTTTCGAATGACTGTGAAAAAGACAGTGCCGTAAGCGAGCCGTGCCGTGCCGTGACCGTGATGTATTTTAGAATTTTAATTGACTGATTTTTCGCGCAATGTGATAAGTCTGACAGTGACGTGAACTTGGTGTGACCGTGTCCGTGCCGTGTTCATGGCGTGTTTTGGGTATTCGATTAGATGGAGAGTAAATACTCGCGCAATGTGATTGGTCTGGCATATGCCTGCCGTAGATGCAGCTATTCACAGTCATTTTCACAGTCAGCTATTCACAGTCATTTTCACAGTCAGCTATTCACAGTCAAGCGAAAACTGGTCTTTGTCGTTTGGTGTACGCGTTGCAAGTCAGTATACTAGATATACCGTATTTTTCACGTTCATCATGACAGTGTATCATAATGTAAACTATACCTTGAGTTCTCCACCGTGAACAACAATCGCCTTGGCATCCTTTGGATTAACCTCTTCGACGGGAATATTTAGTCTAATGGAAATGTCCTCTACTGTTTCGGTATCTGGAAACAGCAATGCAGCAAGCCAAAATAAATAATATACAAAACGAATTTAAAGGCAAACAATTAAACATCTTCAAAGTTGCACCTTCAGAGATAATACCGACGCCACGTGCAATGGCCTTAGCAGTGATAGGGTGGTCTCCAGTAACCATAATGACCTTGATACCAGCCCCACGACATTTGCTGACAGCATCAGGCACAGCAGCTCTAGGAGGGTCGATCATAGACATAAGGCCAACAAAGCAGAGGTTCTCCAACGGAAAATTAACAGGCTAAAAGAAATAACGTATAAATTGATGTCAGTATTAACGAATCCCTTAAAAACATTTTCGGCTATTTCAGGCGCATTAGATTGCTGGGAACTCTGCGCAACTTGTGACCATATTTTATACGATTAAGGCTAGGGCCCGGTTGTACGAAGGGTGGAGAGCGCTATCCGAGCTGTTCGCCATTCGTTCAACCGCGCACAGGATTCGAAAGCAGACCCAAATACATTATATATTCTCTTTCGTTGTTGGATCATAGTAAATCACGAAATTTGTCACTAATTATTGGGCCACTTACGTCATCTGTTGCAAATTCAAAGCCCTTTGGGTATTTTTCCTTAGACAAAAAATAATGTCCAAAGCCAAGCACACGTTCACCTAGACCACCAAGATTCAAATAAGCCTCTTCAAAAGCTTCTTTCATGTCGTCCTCTAGTGGCTGTTCTTTTCCTTCTAAAAGAATTGTACTACAGCGATCAAGGACGCGCTCCGGAGCGCCCTTAATGAGTAAGATGTGACTGTTTTCCTCTGGATCGTCAATCTCGTGGATGGTTATGTGGTATTTGTTGGTAGAATTAAAAGGAATCTCTGCAACCATTGGGTTTTTCTCTCTCATATGATGAACGTTACCAACTTGTAGCTCAACACACTTGAGAAGAGCTGCCTCTGATGCATTTCCACCCATGGTATCACTATGAATACAACAACAACATCAGCACATGCTTTACGGTCCGTGTATATTTCATCCCTTTGGTTTCACAAAAGCAAGAACAAGATTTAAATTTCTGCTCATCAATATTTGTTTTTATTTTCCAAACAAAAATCCACCATTTCTCTTTTTCTTCCAGTATAACGTTTTCGTTAAAATGAATATTTATTGTTTTTTAGTAGTCGCTTTAAAATAAAAACGTCTTTTTAAATAGTTATTGTAAAAATAGAACGTTTGTTGTTTTGGCGCAAATAAGGAGTTATGCTCTGTTATATACCGTTTTAAAACCGGCTTATCTTCAGCTTCAACAGCGAATTCTGCTCTGTTGCACAGTCCTGCGATACGACAGAGGGCATACCAAGTGTCGGACTATAAGAGATGTACAAGATGATAATAACCAAAGTTAGTTAAACTAAGTATATAGACCCTATATGGGAGTTAGGAAGTAAAGGATGGGCGTCGAGATAGGGAGTGCAGAGAGGAAAAGGGAGAGAAAAATATTGAGCAAATGTGGATAATTATTACACCTTTTGCTGTTCATTAACCGCAAAGGTATATTCATTCAAGCGAAAAAGCATTATCATTAGCGCGAACAGGCACACAATAACGCGAACGGAGTTTCAAGAGCGCGATGGAACTTTCATTAAGGAATTTAGCATAACATTGGACAATCATGAATATGTTTGTGCAGGTTCATTAGCGTTTTCGAAGTTTCATTAGCGCCTTTGTGCAATCAATAGACAAAACCACACATTCAATAACGGTTTTTGGACATTCATTAGCGCAATACATTATTACTTTACTTTTTACACGGGAATTGTAGGATTTTAGCTTTCTTTACATTTTTTACAACCCATGAATATAACCGTTCTTTACAAAGAAAACATGGCGTTAGGTATTGAAGAAAGAAGTGTATTTATCTTTGAATTGCTTCTCTATTCATACATCTGGGAAGATAGGTTTGCATGTGGTTGTACCACTGCATGCATTTTTGTTGCGTGATAACATTTATGTTTCTTGTAGTCGCTCTAAGAAGCAATCTTTTTCTTAGCTCTCCGAGTGGAATGCCTTGCCTTCTAGCTTCTCCTCTGTCTCCCATTATATTCATGGGTTGTAAAAAAGGGTAAAGAAAGCTAAAATCCTACAATTCCCGTGTAAAAAGTAAAGTAATAATGTATTGCGCTAATGAATGTCCAAAAACCGTTATTGAATGTGTGGTTTTGTTTATTGATTGCACAAAGGCGCTAATGAAACTTCGAAAACGCTAATGAACCTGCACAAACATATTCATGATTGTCCAATGTTATGCTAAATTCCTTAATGAAAGTTCCATCGCGCTCTTGAAACTCCGTTCGCGTTATTGTGTGCCTGTTCACGCTAATGATAATGTTTTTTCGCTTGAATGAATATTCCTTTGCGGTTAATGAACAGCAAAAGGTGTAATTACATTGAAATTAATTACCTTGTCCATTACTACTCCACTTTGATCTTCTGTTGTGTCTGCTTCAACGATCTTGTTATCGAACCACATGTGAGCTGTTTTGTAATAATATCACCACGTATCAGTGGTCGCTAAGGAAAGCACCCCCCCCCCCCCCTTTCCCTCCTTCCTCACACCACCATACTTAAATAATACTTACCAACAGTCATCCTGTTCTGGGTGAGCGTACCAGTTTTATCCGAACAGATGGTTGATGTACTACCAAGAGTTTCAACGGCTTCAAGATTCTTCACCAAGCAGTTCTTGGAGGCCATGCGTTTAGCAGTCAGGGTCAAGCATACCTGTCGCAAAAAGGGCCTAATATCTATCTAGCATCTGTAGTTGTTATCACTAGCAAATTATTTGTAAACGCGATATGTAAGATATGAAATAACGTATGTACCGTTACGGTAGCTAAAAGGCCCTCTGGAACATTAGCCACGATGATGCCAATCAAAAAGATGACTGCTTCAAGCCACGTGTAGTGTAGGATTAAAGAGATGACGAAGAATGAGACACCCAGTGAAACAGCCACTCCAGTGACAATGTGAATAAAGTGGGAGATCTCAACAGCAATGGGTGTCTTGCCAGTATCAAGACCACTAGCGAGATTAGCGATGCGTCCCATTACAGTAGAATCCCCTGTTTGGATAACAAGCCCAGTGCAAGTGCCTTCCACAGCATTGGTCGAAAAGAAACCAAGGTTTTTGGTTTCCAATGGGTTTTGATTGGTGCATTCTGGGCCACGTGCTTGGGGCTCAGATTCCCCAGTCAGGGATGAGTTGTCAACCTGAAATAATTCAATATAAAGAGAATGACCTGAAACCTGACAAAGCAAAAAGAAAAAAAAAAAAAAAAAAAATTCAGTAGCTATGCGCACCTTGAATCCTTTTGATTCCAACACCCT
Source organism: Actinia tenebrosa (assembly GCF_029948245.1). Taxonomy (NCBI): domain Eukaryota; kingdom Metazoa; phylum Cnidaria; class Anthozoa; order Actiniaria; family Actiniidae; genus Actinia; species Actinia tenebrosa. The sequence goes on along the minus strand of NW_028292569.1, from coordinate 5,382,997 downwards.
AACATCTGCTGGAATTCGGTCGCCAAAAGCAATGAAGATTATGTCTCCAACAACCACCTCCTGTGAATTTTTCTTTACTTTAACTCCATCTCGAAGTATAGTAGCTTCCTAAATAAACAGATAATGCACACAAATTTTGAAGATCAGTGCTAGGAAGGGGGTGGGTAAACTTTATATAAATTGTCGTTCATACCAGAGGAACCATGTTCTTGAAGCTTTCCATGATCTTTGAGCTTTTTGCTTCCTGAAAGACATCGTAATTGGTAATTACTATGCAATAGCGAGTCACGATCGTTGTGTAATTTTAATGCATGGAATGAACAATGCTGCCATTTGTTCCCAACTTACCTGATAGTACGAGAAGCAACCAGTTACAACGACAACAATTGCCAGCACAATGCCAAGGTATAACTGTACCAAAAATAAAATAAAGAAACATTAAAATTTTGACGACCACATTGGGCGATACGTTTACAAAAAGCCATTGAAAGTCTTGATAGTGACGAAGCAGCAGTAAGGGGGACTCGCGGTCAATGTCAAAGATTTACGGGTTTTACAGGCGGTTTAAGGAAGGCGCCGGCAGCGGGAATAAGCCGCGCGATAAGTCCTTACTGCTGCTAGTTGTCGAACCGCAAACGGAGGTTAAAATATCCTTTACATATAGATGGACACCATCACAAGCATTCGAAATAAAACTGTGCGCCGACTGCGAACTCAGGTGTTGGATCGCCTGGATGCTGACTTTGCCTTCACAACATTTATGGAGGGAGATACGGACGAGACGATGACAGAAGAAAGGGCTGAAAGAATAATTAACTTAATACCCGAAGGTAACTACCGGTTGGAGCTAACGTTCATAAAGTATTTAGACGGCGAGTGGATGATAGAAAAGGGGCGCAATCCTATCAGGGCGTCTGGTAAGAAGGACCTGTTTGTCTTAAACGAAAACACACGCCCGGGAGCATTGGTAGGAATAGACATGCTGTTCTACGAGGTTGCTTACCCGGTTACCGTAGTCATTTACGGTGCGTACGAGATAAAGACGCCAGACGTTAAGAAGTTGAAACCGATGCGACATCCCGGTAACTGCGTAGGGAAGTTAGTAAGAGAGTTCTTTGAAGACTCCTCTCGGGGCGGTAAACTGACTTTAAAGAGAAGAGAAGCCATCAGGAAATGGGAAAAAGATACTAATAGGACCGGAGGGTCGATAGACAACATCAAGAAGTTAGAAACGGCGCTGGAGAGGCGAATCCATGTGAAAGATATCACCAACGGCTTTATTTACTCCGGAACACACAAATATGGGGGCCGCGGTGCGCCTATAGTCATCTACCAGCACAATGGGCACGCCTGGCGCGAATTGCGGTTCCCAAGAAAGAAGGAAACGAAGGTCTATAAGAATTCTCCATTGGCAGAGTTAATCCATGAGAATTCCATTTGGTTGATGGATTCAGAAGGAAGTCAGTTTATGACGCAAGACGGCACTTTGTATCGACCCGAAATTGAACAACAGCGCATTCAAAGCGCCTGTGAGACCTTAGGGGAAGACTCCTCTGACGAGGTCCTTAGCAGTCGCAGCTTGGACTTCTTAGCCGCAAAGAAAAGAAATGGATGGAAATCCACACCGGAGGAGTTCAAAGATATAGCTAAAGCTTGTGTAGAACACGGTCACGGTGGTCTTTGGAACATGGAGTACGACAAAGATGAGTATGTGTCGCTGGATATGAAACACTGTTACCCTGCAAGTTTTAAAGGTCTAGGGGATTGTAAGGAATATTACGACCGTTACGGACATCCAGACTCCCAATTCTTCCGTGTGTCTCTAGATGGTCACTATGACTCCCCGGCAACGGGGTTTGTACGATTGACCTCTTGGAAATTAGCGTCGGGCCTGCATCCAATAATCTATGCGTGGTACGGAAAGCACCTGCAGGAGAAAGAATGGATACCGGTGCCCTTATTGAAGTTCTTTGAAGAGCGTAAGCTGCTCGAATACACAGCGCATGAAGCCATACTTTGTCATAGCGCCTTTACACAATGGCTCCCAGAGCACAACCCCACAGCGCGGATTGTTATAGGTAAATTCACACAGGGCGCTAAAGAAGGAGAAAAACATATGCAGCGTCGCTTGATAACAGACGAAGGCGAACTAAGCTTCCTTATAAAGCGCGCACATGACCAAGGAACGATGGTGTCCGTGGAGAAATGGGATTATTTCATAGAAGCCGAGCAGAGAGAACGTAAGTGGAATGCTTTGTGTTACTACCAGGACCATCGACCGCAGTATTATCATCTGCGTGCCAGCATGCTTGCATATGCGCACATTAACCTTCTCGCGATGTTACTGCGGTTTGACAAAGAGGACGTTCCGCGCGTAGCTACGGATTCCTTGTACGTAAAGCCCGAAGTGTTAGAAAAGATGAAGGAATTCTACACCGACGACGAACTCGCAGAAAGTGGTCAATGGCGTGTCAAAGATGAAGAAATAAAAGCTTGGAGAGAACGTGTAGAATATCACGGCGAGCACACCCGGGGCACCGTAACGCCGACGGAAGAGCCATTACCGTCGGTTGCGGACCCAATCTCTTACCAACGCTTCTCTTACCTTTACGGTACGGGAGGCAGCGGTAAGACGACGCGCGTACTGCAGTTATTCCCAAAAGTAAAGGTGCTAACGCCAACGCACCGTTTGGAAAGAGAACTCTGCGAAATGGGCCACGACGCTCAAACGTACCACAGCTTCTTTCGTTGGAATGGCCAAAAGTGGGTACCGGAAGCTATCCACGACATACCACCGGTAATACTTTGGGATGAGATTTGCACCGTACCTTTGGAAATCCTGCAGGAGTTCGTAGAATTCCTCCGTGGAAAGTGTCAAGTGATATTCGCCGGAGATCCCTGCCAGCCTCCTCCAATAGCCGGAGAGATGCCCCACGAATGGCTAAAAGATTTCGTAGACCATGCGGAGGAAATTAACGCCGACTACCGCAGCAAGGATCAAATAAGAAACCTGAAAGCGGAATTGAGGGGCCTCAGTGACGCCGAGCAATGCAAAACACTGCGCAAACGCGTACGGGCGAAGAAATACGAGGACTTCCTTTACACATGGCATCCAAAGGATCTGGTGCTGAGCAGCAAACGCGCAGCACAGTCTCGCATACAAAAGGATTTGCTAAATATACACTGAGAGCGCTTCCCTACGCATCCCGTACCTGTTTGTTATAAACCCCACGACACCCGCATGCAAAAAAGAGACGTCTGGGTACCTGGTACCGACATCCAACTGCAGAACGCGGTAACGCATGATAAAGCCTGGGTACCCATAGAAAAGGTGGAAAAAATAACCTCCCATCCAGATTGGCGCTTAGGCTATTGCATGACAGTCCACAGCGCGCAAGGGCTTACCATAAAAGAAACCTTATGGATCATAGACCAGCGGCTGTGTTGGAGCAACCTTATCTACACTGCCGTAAGCCGCGTAGAATATGCCAAACAGTTAAAAAGAGCCTGGGGTCCGCAACTGCGCTACGACCGCACCCCAGAGGACGTAGCCAAAGAGAACATTGCTAAGAAACTCCTTCGCTACAAAAGACACGACGAAGAAAAAAATATGACGTTCGACCTATGCGCGGACGACGTCTATAAGAAAGGGGCAAGGTGTGCCAAATGTAACATACCTCTACTATGGAGGTTTGACCCAAATGACGATCAGCAGTTCTCCGTGGATCGCATAAATAATAAACGCGGCCATTGTAGAGGCAATGTAAGACTGACATGCCTAGAATGCAATCGGGCGCGCGGAGCAGCACTACTCTGAGTCTTTGGGGACTATGAGCAGCTCTTCCATGACAAATCCACGACTTGGGCCATTTAGGTAATACAACACGGGTTGCCCTTCCTTGGTGACGGACTTTGAAATCTCATACGTTTCCAAAGACCAGTTAGGATCCGTGGCTCTCTTACTGCCACCTTCGAGTTCCCCCGGCTGATAGAGGTATCTGACCACTATGTTGCGGGGTAGCTTTTTTTCCTTCAGTCCGACCGCCCTCGAACTTCTGACGTAGGACTTGTGCTCCACGTGTTTCTTTTTTATGGCATCCTTGGGTTTTATCCCCGTAGCCCTGGCCGCCTCGTTGTTCAAAGCCGCGACGACCTGGGGGAGCCTCTGGGTCCATTCCCTGTTGCGTTTGGAGGGATCTTCCAGCTCTTTCCAATACTGGTACCCAAAGAGACGCTCGGCCAGGGTCTTGTTGAATCTTTCGACGATGCTCTGACCCCTGTGGTACTCTGCTTCGGCTCTTCTAATCTTAGTGTCGTGGTCTTTCAGAGTCTTAGTAACGACGCCCATGAACTCCGTCCCCGCATCCACTTGCAGCAGCTTAGGCCATTTCAAGACGCGCTTATAAATCCTACCTAGGGCTTCTGCGACTTCCCCAGAATCCTTGCTGGTTATGGGTTCGGCGTCCTTGTATCTGCTTGCGATATCAACTACGGTCAAAGCGTATCTATAGGTCTTCTTTCTCACCTTGTCGTGCGGCAAGAAAAGCAAATCCGCCTGATGAACTTCATTGGGGGTATTTACGGTAAAGCTGGGCCTGGGAATGTACTTGGGCACGGGAAGATAAACCTGCCAGAGGGTTTGTTTTCTTAGCCAGTTCTTAGCCGTTTCATCTGATACCCTGGCCGCGGTCGCGAGTTTCTTGATGGCCGACGCTCCTTTCCAATAGCCTTCAGGCCCATAGTAAATCCTCTTGAGTTTGTCCTCTACGCGGCCCATTATATGAATTCCAGGACGAGATTGATCTTTCGCCCGTTGAAATCCACCGTCTTTCCGTCCACCTTAATGGCGATGTTTATGCTTTCTACCAAATGAGATAAGTCATAGCTCAAAGAAATGGGAGTGTATTCTTCTGAGTCAAATGGATTACCTTTGGGCAGAAACTTGGACATAAGAGAAGACTTTTCTCCATTGTTGTAACTATGAACCAAGTCGCAATAGACTTCGTAAGAGGATGCGACTTTCCATTTCACAGGTATGGCTGTGTCGGTAATTGTCTTGCCCGAGGCACATAATAAAGATCCCAATGGGTCAGACTTTCCAAAAGTTACTGAATAGTTTGGCATATTATGTTTGAAGGTCATTTCGTGCGGCAATCCTGTGGTGAGCGTATAACCGTGTTTTGCTAATTCCTTAGCAAGGGTGATTGGTGTGTAATGTCCATCGGGCAGCAATACGCCTTGATAATTGCCGCCGCCTTTATGCTCAGTGACCAAGGCATTGACTAAATTATACCAAGAATTGTACAAAGAGCAACTAACCAGCCGAACCTTATGGGCTTTAATGGGGGGATTCAAATAAGTGGTAAAGTTATTTTTATCGCTTTCCAAAAAGACGATCATATATTTCAGGAAACACAGTTCCCTTCGTTAGAGCAGATACGCCAAAGCTACGCCTCCGGCCAGCCCTGCGACTCCTACGAAGACCAACTCATTGTCTTTTTGTTTCTTAGAAGGCTGATAGTAATTCTTAAACTGAGGCCTTTTTAACCCCGTTAATGCCGCGGGGTGTGCTTGCGCATAGAGCTTAAAGGCGTAGTCTGTATTTTCGAAGTTCTTATCCGCCTGCATTTTGTCTTGGTAATTCTTATCCAACCAATCCCTGTAAGCTTGTCTTTTTTCATTCCAAGCCGCCACGTCTCGCTGATATTTCTCCAGCGCTAAATCATGCCTTTTCCTTTCGGCGGCCAAATCTCCGCTGCGATCACCTCTAACTAATCTATCCAAATACTGACCACCATAATTAGCTCCAGTGAATGCTAAAGCTGCAATAACTCCACCTGCGACCACGCTAGCCATTATATATTAGAAAATCACAGGGATTTTCACGAGTTATGTCGTTGGCAGGTACTTTTCCTTCCGTAGGTAATCCTTTACCATGATAGCTCCACCTACGGCAGCGGTCATCTTGGCAAAGTTAGCGAAGCTCTTGCTTGGGTCTTCAGTAAAGTCTTCTTTGAGCACTTTCTTACCAACCCAACCAATACCCGCAACAATGGAAGTAATGATAGCTGCTTCTTCAACAGTTTTCAATAACGCGGTTGACATTATATTACAGAGCGAGAAGGTTATTATTCCATTTCAGGGATTTTGCTTTTTCTAACAGCCGGCTCCACAGGTGCGTGCACGGGCGCGTGATATGTTGGTGGTTCTACCTTTTTCGTTGCCCGCCATTGTAAGTAAAGGCTGCCTGCAGCTATGATGACTCCTAACGCGCCAATGACGTACCCAGGATTAATAAAGGATTCTTCTTCTTTCTCTTCCACCTTTTCTTCTTTTTTGGCTTTGTTCTTCCTGTTCATCTCCGCGAGCTTCTTTCCGGCAGCGACTCTGCCTGGAGATTTAGCCTTGGTAATCTTGGTATCTTCTACGGGAGCCTTTTCTGGTTGTTCTTCGGTGCCACTCATCTTATATTAAGGGACTTGAAGGACTTGACAAGTAACTTGGTTACGACTTGAGAACGACTTAATAATGACCTGACTAAGTACTTACGAATGACTTGACTAAGTACTTACGGTGACTTGACTAAGTACTTACGAATGACCTGACTAAGTACTTACGAATGACTTAACTAGGTACTTGAGGCGACTTGATCAGGTACCTCAGCAAGTGCCGCCTGGAAGACCTTTTCGACTTCTCTGTCCTTCTTGAAGTCCTTCCAAGAGGCACCAAAGGTGCCCGCAAGTTCCTTCAAGTCGACATGCTGAGCTACGTGAAGTGCCGCAGAGGCGACTGCCATTAACTTACCGCACTTCAAGGACAACCAGCCGCAGGTTATCTTAAGTTCTTGGGCGATGACATAGTCCTCGCTTATGTCCTTCCGCAGTTGCTCCACGTCGTCTATGGGCAGCGCAAGTCCAAGCAATTTAGTCGCGAGTCGGATAGCGGAGTCTGCTACGGCGTCCGTGGTCTTACTTGCAAGGGCGGCCTCGTACCTCTTATGGAACTTCTTGACTTCCTCTTCTGACAACTTATTAACTTGCTCATGGGTAAGTTCCTTGCCTATCATTTCTTTACACTTCCCAGATGACACAAGGATGTTAAGTTGTTCCTTGAGGTTACTTTCGTCTAACTGTGTGGGGACTTCATCTAAGAGCTGCTCAATGTCCATATATGTTAATGGAATACGGAAACCTCAAAGAGAAGATCATCTTGGAATGTTGGTGCGTTTTTAGGTGCCGCATGTATTCGTGTAACTGTTCCTTGGATATCTCACCGCCGTAGTCGCTTAAGATGGTTTCCAGGTCAGACTTACTTGGAGTATAAAATACTACGAGAGAGCCTATGTTTTCCCTGAAGGGCTTAGAGACGCTGGTAAGCTGCTGCGAGAGCAACCAAACGCTGATATTGTCGTGTCTACCGCTGAAGGCGAGTTTAACGAGCTCGGAAGTGCGTCTTTTTACGTCGTCCCCACAGGCAATGTCATCCAGTATAAGGAGGGTTTGCGTATTCTTGGGGAATTGTTTGTGCCAAAACTTAAGATGGCCGGATAACTCGTTAGGATCTAAGATATCTACAAAGAAGTCGTCATCTTTCACTCCTATGCCCGTCCAGGTGCGGTTGTTCACGTAGGTGGGGCATAATAGCACGATGTAGTCGAAGCGGTATCTAAAGGGTCCTAATAGCTGCTCTACCACGAACTGGGTCTTTCCGCAGCCGGTGGGTCCTACTATCAAAGCGTTACAGGGCATGTGATCTGGGTTCATTATATTTTAGAAAATCACAGGGATTTTCACTAGTTGCCTTTTCTCGAAGGGAACTTGTTCCCTGATATATATGGAGCCAGTGGAAGCAGTGCAAAGAATTGTCGCCGACGCAAAAGATAAAAGAGACACCATAGAAATGCAAAGGGAGGAGATCGATCGGTTAAAAGAGCGCGTGCAGGAATTGTACGATGAAATGTGCGGTCTGAAGCGTGCAGAACGGTTTGGCGCGCTGGTGACGATGGCGACGTGGGCTAAGGAGTCCGTTAAGGACTTCATTCGGTATCCCCTGTAGAATGTTAACAATAAGGTTAAATCTTTGTTAAGTATATGTGGAAACTATTTAAAAAGTGTCTTAGAATGTTGACAATAAGGCTACATCTTTGTTAAGGATGTGCTATTTAAAAAGTGTCTTAGAATGTTAACAATAAGGTTAAATCTTTGTTGAGTATATATGGAAAGCCCGTAATGGTTAGTAGGCGGCTTAAAATAGTAAAGTAGGGTTTGTGCAAAGAGTCTCGAATCCCATTCTTATTTTTATTTATTATTATTAAGGATAATGAATAATAATAAATAAAAATAAAGACCCCTTTTAAGGGCGCTTACATAATCTAATAATAATAAATAAAAATAAGGACCCCTTTTAAAGGTATATGCTAGCCTACGCAGCAGCCTTCTTAGGAGGATTCCTAATCGCCCTTTCAATATATGGACTGTATTACTTGCGAACTACCTGCCGACTGCATTACCCCTCGTAAGCCACCGATACCCAAACCGCGTAAAAAATACACCTGCCTTCATTGCGACAGGGTATTCTCCGAAGGATCCTTTGTGGGGCATTGGTGCTCCGCGGATCCTAAAGCGCAGCGGACTTTAGCAGACGCGCTTAACTACAAAGAGGAGATGGAGTGACTCTTCTTTCAATGTCAAACTTCCATCGGCCATTTACCTTACCATAGCTGCGTAAGTGGGTGAATTCCTCGCCCTGAATTACGTACCGCACGCAATCCGTCGCCCAAAGGGAATATTCCTTGCCTTCTAAGTCTTTGAGGACTAACCGTAAACGGTCGATGTCTTCGAAGACGACGTAATTTTTTATTTCGTATGCTTTACCGCAAATCAGGTCACGCCAGTGTATTTGGTTGACGATCATTATATCTATGAAATATTCTTAAATGCGTTGCCCTTCGTCTCCGTAGTCTTGAAGCGTTTGCAGCACCACCGACAGGGAATACGGATGCCTTCCGCGTAGTTGCTAAGGGCACGACAGATGACGTCATAATCGTTGCTAACCATGGTCAGGTAACCATTCGCGTCATACTGCGAAATTATCTTGCGTTGGTCTGCGGAGAGTATGCCATTTCCTTTCGGCGTCTTTAATTCGATGCAAAGCCCTTCATACCTTAAATGCGCGTTCAGTATTAAGAGGTCGGGTTGACCCCTTTGATAACCCTTCTGCCAGCATTTTATGCGTTTGCTGTCAGAATCCTGCAATTCCCCTAAGCCGGGCGCTATGAGCATCTGTGGGTAGAAGCGGCGTATGTAGTCCACGACTTTCTTATGCAGGTCAAACTCATTTTCCATTTTGAAGACTAACTTGTTAGGACTATCGAACCGCCTTTCTATTTCATACTTACCTGTCTTTCTCAATGCGGGAAGAACGTCCTCGAGGACCCAATCCTGGAATGTCTCTGCCGTTGGCATCTTAGAGCTAAATATTAGTTGATACAACCCAGATTCGGTTACGTACAGGGAATTAGGCTGTGAATACGAGGGGAGGCGATTCACCTCCACTCTAAGTTCGCTAAGCTTTACCTTATACTTTTCACGAACGTGCACCTTAATTGCATCTTTTGGGCGTTCGTAACCCAACGCCAGCGCCACTTCCTTTGCTTTGAAGTATAGTTTATCGCCTTGCACTATGCATTGCAGTTTGGTTTCGTTGTTTTCGAATACGCGAAGCATTATATACCAACGATATTTTTTTATCAAAACGATGAGCGAGTGGATCAATAGGCAACGCTCTTTAGCTGATTCATTTCTACGCTCAGTTGCGCGTCAGACACGACGAAGACGTAGCAGTTTATTTTGTCGCCGTCGCCGGCATCGGTGTTCTTGGTGCGCTTGATCTCCAATGTTATGCCATCCTGCGTATTTACTAGACGTAAACCCTGACCATGTAGGTCTTCGTCGTTAATGGTGCGCATGTCAATCCACAGCGCATACTTATCCTTAAAGAATTCCTCAGGGCTAATTTGGTCGCCAAACTTACGCTTTGCCTCTCTGTACACGTCTGCGGGCTTTATTCCCTGCGAGTAGACCTTGTTTGGAACGCCGTTTATGTTGACCCCTACGTTAGTAATGTTAGGGTTGTGAAAGGCTTCGGAGTCGCGCTTACCAGCCTCGTAGGGTTTGGCAAACACCAACATCAACCCCGTGAGACTTCTTCGGGGGAGGTTAATACTTTGGTTAATAACCTCATCCGTCTTATCCAGGAAGCTGAACGTCTTATACATCACTACGTGGTCGTAAAGGAATGCCTTTCCGGCGCTGTATTCCCTGCCAGCGCTACGGGCCAGCTCTTCGCTGTACACGGTCTCATACTGCAGCTCTAAGTTGGTGATAGAATAAGGATCAACAGCCCCGCTAATTGCGCTGTCCATTCCTCCTATGACGTTCGTAGTGTCCGCCAAGGTTACTTCAAACTGTAACTCGGATAACTGCCTGGGGTAGTACACACCATGACTCGTAATTACTTCGAAATCCAAAGGGATAACGTACTTGCTACCATAGGCGGTCTTTACCCTTGTTGCGTCTGCTACTGCGGTTGCTCCACTGGAGTCCGTAGGCGCGGGGTTAGTATCGCTGCGAAGCTTACGAAGAATAACGCTTCCAATTCCCTGCTCTATCTTTTGTGCACGGTCAAAGGCTGTTAGCCACAGATCCTTATACGTGGTGTACAAATCGTACCTATTCAAATCCAAGAGGGATTCCCCTGCGAACTTGATTCTCATCTTAGAGACGAGGTTCCTACCCACATTATTGACGGTATAGCGCTTGTCCTTGGTGCTTGGCTGCACCGCTAGGTCAAACCTCAAAGCCAAGGTGCCAGGAACTAAGACTAGGTTATCCGTTAGGCGGGGCACGCCTACGTACAGGGTTTCCCCTGGCTTAGCGCTGCTGGGGGTAAAGGTGACCCGGTGAAAGGTGCGTTCTGCTTTCAGTCCGCCAACCTGCTTAGGTAATACGTTGGGATTTAACTTTGAGCTTATCATATATAATGGAAGTAGAAGGAACAGACCCCGACTTTGATCCCACCACTGAGGAAGGTCAGGCTGACATTAACGACGGTGATGAAGAACCGCTGCTTCCCACCCAACAAGTCGACGATTCCCTAAGGGATAGGATTGCAAAGGCCCTAAGACATCCCAAAGCACGCAAGTACACGTTTCCGCGTGAGCACATAGAGCTTCAAAACATAGGCGAGCCGGAAGCAGCCGCGCGGGAAACCGTAGAGTGGGCAGCGCGGGAGCTAGAGCTGCGCTACGACAACTTTGATGCTGACGACGTAAAGCTCACGGAAAAGGGAAACAAAGTCCTCATAAGCGTCCAAGACTTAAGATTTCCCGACAAAGACCGCTGGACAAAACCGCAAAACCTCTTTGATGAGGAGGGCAACGTTAGGGGTGACGTCTTGAGATTAAGAGGCTTTCAGCGTGCTACTAGAAGCCTGTTAGAAAGGCTGCACAACTTAACCGAAAGGACCAACGCGGAAAAACGTGCCGCGGATCTGCAAAGGGAGTTAAGAGAAAAAGATGTAGAATATGCAAAGCAAGGTCAGCTACTTGCCGATGCTGAAAAGAAGCCCGCCCATCAAGATGAAAGAATAAAAGAAATAGGAAATCAGGTGGATCAGGCCCTGCGCGAATTAGACAAAGCACGGGAGGACTTAGGAGAAGCCCAAAGCTCTGGCGCCTCAGTGGAAGCGCTGCGGGAAACGTTGGAAGAAAGGGAGGAGGAATACATGAAGCAAAACCAGCGGCTTGCCGACGCGCATAGGAGGGAAGTCGAATTTAAAAATCAAGAAATAAGGGAGCTGGTAGACCAAAGAACCCAAATTCGACGCGAAAGAAATCAAACTCAAAGGGCTCTTAACCTCGCCCTGCAAGAGTTAGACTTAATTAAAGACGATACCGATAACCTGCAAACCACCATAGCCGGCTCTTTAGTGGAACGGCGACGGTTAATGGCTGAAATTAACACCAAGGAGGAACAAATCCGGCAAAGAGATCAGGCCATTGAGGACCTGGAGGGGCAAATAGAGCGGCAGCAAGAAGTAATCGAGGACCAAACTCGTACCGAGGAAGAAAGGGAAGCAGCTCAAAAGGAAGTAGATACGCTCGAAATACGCCTTGCGGAATTGCGGGCTCAAAAGGAAAACCTGGAAAAGGAGCTGGGGCTTACCACCAAGGAAAAGGTAAAAAGAGCCCTTTTGAAGTATGGCGTTCCGCTGGCGTTTGCGGTTGCTATTAGCACCGTAGTAGGAGTTATCCTATCCGCGCTTAAGGCTACGGGCGCGGGCGTAAAGAAATTAGGCAATGGGCTGACGGACTTGGGAAAAAAGATGGCAGCCGGCATTCCTGGGCTGCTGGGTTCGGTTGTTTCCTTGGCACTTAGGGCCGGCGGTGAACTGTTGAAGTTCGTGGGGAATAACATTTGGATCTTGGTCGTCGCTATTGGAGTGGTACTCCTGAAGAAGATGAAGGGTTGATCTTATCCTTGTGTATTACTGGGGGCTTATCGTCGTCGGGCATCCGAGGCATCCTCGACTGGGGATAAGTAAAGATAGTATTCGCGCCGCCTTGATAATGCGGAACTAGCGGCAGCACACTCATGGTGCTAATGGGCTTATGATTCCAAGTGGCATCCGTCGGGGAATCTCTTGACGGGGCGGCATTTATCCGAAGGTAGGCAACGTCGTTGGGAAGAACTTGTAACTTCGCATATTGGCAATTGGCTATCATGTGAAAAGTTACCGGCGTTAAGTCTTCTCCGCTTCTTGGAGGGGGTTCCGACGAGAAATGAGCTGGGTTCCTATTATTATCTTTTTTTCTGTAGGGTAGTAATGGGTGGTTATCCTCATCGACAATCCTAAACCCGACATTACACGAATACCCCGTCGAAATGCTAATGGTACACATGATCAATCCCAGGCCCCCAACCTTCACCCACAGCCCGGTGTCATGCCAATGCTGTTCTAAGTAGTCCTTCTCCTCCAAAAAATGTAGAAACCAATCTTCCTTCGCGTGTGGGTTCATATATTTCAGCAAACATAGTTTGCTTCTAGAGACTAAGCACCGTAAGAGTGCTGATGGTTGCGTGGTTATAGATAGTATCCCTTTGATTTTCTATGCTATTTACCGTAACCTTTCCCGTATCGTCTACTCTTATCTGCAGCTTTACTAGCCCATGGCAATCGGCGACCATGTGGAAAGTCCAAACGGAAAGATTCTCGGCGCTGGCTGGGTTGGGCTCTACGGAGAAATGCGCAGGCTCCCTGTTGTTTGTCTTATTTCTCATAGGCTGCAGTACACCATTCTCATCCAGGAACCTAAAGCCGACGTTGGCATGGCTGCTCGTGCCAATGCAAATACTACAAAGGATTAACTTCTTTCCTGAGTAGTTCAAATTCACGGACATTCCGGTGACATCAACCCAAGAGCTCTGGTTGTATTTTTTCTCGCCTGTGTAAGTCGTATAGACACAATCTACTCCAGCTACGTAGGGGTTGTTCATCGCCATATATAATAGCTCAAACCAATGCTTGCGACTATTAGACCGGCTTTTAGTAAGTTATGGTCATATTCCTCAGGCGGCATAACCTTCTTTACTGGTTTCTTTGGCGGCACGTACGCCTTTTTTAATGGTTTTTCTACCTCTTTTTTTGGTTTCTCTACGAAGTGAGTAATGCCCTTGGTCATGTCAGAGTTCACGTCATTCACCCCAAACTTCATATCCTTAGTAGCTCGCTGCAGCTTGTTGTTATAACCCACAACGGAATTGGTGTTAATAACCAAATTACTTGGCATTAACCAACAACCAGGCGACAAAGCGTAATCCAGTCGCACTTTAGACTGCTGCACTGCAAGTTGATATCTCTGCACCGATTTAGATATGTCATTTTCTATTATTGCAGACTCAAATAAAGTTAGGAATTCTTGTTGCGTTTCCTGTGAAGCGCCTTGGGATCCAACAATGGGGTTGCGGGTATTTACCTGCGCTCCCAGGATGCAGTACACGAATGCTTCTATGCTACGGTTAATCCTGGCTAGGTTTCTTAGACCTTTTCCTTTCATTAACACGAACGGATCCCAAGTGCCGGGGTAGTTCGTTTGAATTCTAGTAATTAATGAATTATTGCCCTTATCACCACCCATATCGCTAAACTCCAACTCATCACTTGGATATTCCTGATGCCCGTAGTCGGCTGGCTTCTCACCATTGGCACCCCAAACATAAACTATACCCAGCCCATGCGTCTTACCCTCCTTATAACGAAAATCTTTTTGCTGTGGTTTGAACTCATTAATTAACCTTTCCAGGGCTGCGGAGTCGTAGCGGTTATTCATTGGATCAAATGCCTTATCTCCCGGTAGGGGTACGTTAAGCTCCTTCAACAACCTCCTTACAGTAAAGGCAACGTGAAACCGCATAAATGAAATGTGAAACATGTCCGCGGCAACACCACAACCTTTAGTGGCAGCCCAAATAGCAAAGTTTAACTGCTGCGGCCAATACCGCATGTTGGGTCCTGCTAACCATTCCCTGGCCTCTTTACCTGACGTATGCTTCAACATCGTATTCTTATAGATATTTCTTACTACTATGTTAAATGATTGTTTACCCACTGAAATCTTCAGGTGCATTACCAATTTTTCGAAGTTGTTTACACCACCTTCAGCGTCGTAAAATGGATAATCTTCCTTGGTCATTAATAGATTCCTTGGAAAATTAGGCGGAGCTTCCTGATGCACCGGCGTAGGCTTGGGTACCGGCTTTGGCTTTAAGTCCTCATTGCTGTACATCCTGGAGCCTTGGTAATAAATCCCATCGGGTCTCCTTTCGAACTTACTAGGGTCTGCATGCGGAAACATCTTCCTAAAGGCCCTCCAGTTGTCGTGATGTGGCTGCTCCTCAATATCATTCCCAAAAGCGTCGTACATTAGTATATATAATGGATGTTATACCATCAGCACCTCCACTTTATCCTGAACTTCCTAAGGAACCTAACGAACTAAACGGCGAAAACTTTCGTCTGAATAAAGCAAACTTAATCCTGGCTTACTTGGAAGGGCAGACAAAACACTACGAAAAAGTCCGAAAAAAGTACGTCAGAGCCCGGAGTACGCTACATAAGATTTCGATAACTTCAGGATCCATATCCGTTGTGTTAACAGGCTCCGGCGTTGCTACTTCGCTTACTGGACCGGGAATAATCGTTGGAGTTCCTTTGGCCGGCGTTGGGGCAGCCTGTGGTATTATTTCTGCCGTTGCTACGGGCATTATGAAACAGTTGTCTAGCAAAATATCCAAGCACGACACGACAATAGCTCTGTCAAGGGCTAAAGTAAATACTATTACCGATCTTGTCTCAAAGGCTTTGCGTGACAGAAAGATAGACGACGTAGAATTCTCGCTTATTCTGACCGAAGAAGACAAATACGAGAAATTAAAGTCGGACATAAGAAATAAAAAAACAGTCGTAAAAGATCTTTCCGAGGAATCTCGCAAAAAGATCTACCAAGAAGCGAAAGAAGAGCTTCAAAGAAAGCTTGCTCAGTAAACATCTGCTTTGAAAAGAGCGTGACGGGATTCTATTTACATATCGAACGTCAGTCTAGAAATTACGCGTAATATAAATTCAGTGAATTATTACGCGTAATATAAATTCAGTGAATTATTACGCGTAATATGAATTATTTGGCGAATTATTACGCGTAATATGAATTATTTGGCGAATTATTACGCGTAATATGAATTATTTGCATAACCTTATTTGGCAAATTATTACGCGTAATATAAATTCATCGTATAAATTACGCGTAATATGTTATTGTCGCCTCGGAATCCATCCTAACAGGGGGTGGTTGGGGTCAATTTTGTAAAATATTTCGTAAATTACGTCAGGATAATAAGGAATATCCTTATCCAGCCGACAAAACATCCACTCGGCTTTTGTCATATCAGAAACCTCAGGAATAGACTTACCGGTAATTTCAGACAAAAGATAGGGAATAGCTTTGTAATATTTCCCTAGCTTTAATTTTTTCAACGTTTTCCGTAGACTTTGTGGGGTTGGCTCTTCTAAATGGTCTATGATTTTCTTCTTTACTTCGTCGCTTAAATATATCGGATGTAAACCTTGGATATGACTCATCCAGTCCCTGAAGTATTTTATTCTCTTATATGGCGTTTTCTTACGACCTCCATTGGCATAATACTGCTCTCTGGTAGCATTTGGTACGGCATTACGAATATTCTTACCACACTCGTAACACTGCGCTGACGTGTCGTCTTCTATTTGCATTTTCTTACCACAACACCAGAAACCCCTGGGCTTAGGTATGTTAACTTTGGATCTTAGGCAAATTATACAGAAGTCATTGGTGAACTTTTTACATTCATGCATCGTATATATATCGTACATTTTTATAAACACTTATCTTTGATTCCCAACACAGCAGCAGTAAGGACACGGCGCGCGGCTTATTCCCGCTGCCGGCGCCTTCCTTAAACCGCCTGTAAAACCCGTAAATCTTTGACATTGACCGCGAGTCCCCCTTACTGCTGCTGACGATGATCCGGTACTGGAATTTCGCATTTCTGAGAGCCTCAATTTCAAAATTTTTTTGTGGGGCGGGGCCATTCTGCCGGACCCCCAGGTTAATTCCCTCTCCTTCCCCCCCCCCCCCCCCCCCCTCCTCAAACTAAAGTCCGCGGTTACAGATGGTCTACGCGATTCAGCCCCACTCCACTTACGTCATCTTTTGAAGGCTCTTCTTCAGTTGAAGCTTTGATAGAATATGTGATAAAACAAAGGATCGAGCCAATCCACAAAAGCATCGAGAAACCTCCAAATAAGAGTCTGCAAAATTTAACCCATTCTGGAACCGTACGGGGTGGAGTTAAGCAGTTTGGGCCATCACGCTCTAATCGCCTCTCAGCTTCTGCTTGTGTGAGCCCCTACGTAAATATAATGCAAATTATATTGTTTTGCGAGGAAGCTGGATGTGAGAGAGAAGAAATAACGTACAACAAAATCTCAAGAAACTCATCGTGACTGTATGACCGTGCATATAAACTAGATCACTAGATAGGTAATAGGTACTGCTTACCGTTACGGCCGAAGTTTCCAATCTTGCCATTGCTTCTTCTAAGGCTATAGTGTGCCATTCCTATACAGTTCAAATCCAAAAATAGAAAATAACCCCTCACATGATATCAAGGACGTAGCCAGTGGGTAAGGGGGCCAGTCCCCCCTTCGTGACAACAAAATGGAGGCTTTTTAGATTTCAAACGGTAATTTAAATTTAATTTTGTAAAAAAGAAAACCTAAAATAGAATACCTGTTTTTATACTCTTATATTTTTGTGAAAATATAACGTAAAACTCATAACACCTTTTTTGGTTCCACGTTTTGGGGCGGATTTGTTAAAAGAGCAAGAATGGTAGAAAGAAAAGTTTAGTAAAACATTCATATAAATGATTTCTCACCATTTCCAGTTCCTGTTTAAGATCATCCAAGTCCTTATTTTTGCTTTTTCCTTCTTTCATCTTTGTTGGTTGTTTTCCTTTGATAGTCGCTTCTGTCTGCCATTTCTCTGCAGGTCCTGATGAAGTAGCTCTATTTGCCTCTGTTTCAACGTTTTCCGTAGCCTCTCCATCTGCTTCACTTTCGGCATTTTCTTTCACTTCAATATTTTCGAGAGCTATCTCTGTTGTTTCTGCCATTTTTTCTTTCGGTTAATACTAAAAAAGGCATCAGTGCTAATCAATATATGTTAATAGTACACTAAAAAATTACCTGATGAGAAAATTTTTGTTGGGAAGGGGAAACAACCTTTGGAAATTTTTGCAAAAATATTTTTCCCAAGAAAGTCGGTTTTTTCACAAAACGCAAAGTCTTTAACGACAAAAAACTGACCGATTGGACAAGCAATTTTACTTGGCTCGGCACAAAACTGGAAGAAATAAATTAGTCAAAATTTCTAAAATATACTAACCTCCAGTGCAGTGTGGCTCGCTTGTAATTTTTTAAAACTTATAAGCTTATGTTGTTGTTCAAAATTTGGTTTCTTGTAAAAGAGCCGGGTAATTTGCTGACAAAAAAATGCCGATTTTCGTCTTCCGAGTGTCTCAAAAACCCTCTCCTATCTGGGCACCGGTGTAAAATGGCTGTGGTTATTCAGTTATTTAGCGGTTTAAATAGCTATATATAAGGATAACATGAAGAAAAGTAAACCGTCGTTGTCTTTTTGAGTGTCGTCTCTAGAGTTTAGTTTTTACTGTTTTGAGGAAACGCAAATGCAGACGCGTCGTCGGCTGGCCGTCGGAAAAGCATATCGTGAAACGTCCGGAACACTTTCTCCTTTTACCATGCGAATGCTTGACGAAAGATTATTGATCCTCTTGATATTTTTCCGAGACTTACACGGCTGACCTGACGGCTGACATCGTCGCTGACATCTCACTTTATATAAGGGACTTTCTAGGAATTGATTGAAAGTAGTTTGTGAAAATATTAAAAATCAAGCTGCTTTGCTGATACAGTATTTACCAAGGAAGCTCGAAGATTAATTTCTTAATTGACGGTTAAGTCGAAATGCGATATATAGCAGAGCAAGAAGCACTGAATATTTGAGGCATAACGATCAAGTGGTCACGATTACGATATTTAAAAATTTATTTAATTTAAAGCATGAAATTAATGTTCGTTATTTTAAAGAAAACAACCCGGTAAGTGTTATTATTTGGTTTCTACTCAACGTATCGTGTAGTTGTTCAGTCGTGAATAGACAACACGTGGAATGAATGAAATTGTGCAACGTTTATGTGTGTGTTATGGTTTTGTCATGTTTTCTTAGTTGGGCATATATAAGCTAAGAGCTGCTTCTTATTGTTATGTATGTAGTTAACAGATCGTAGATAAAAGATATAAAATATTTTCAATATATTGTTTACATAATATACATTTAAATATATTGTTACATAATATATATTTAAATTGATTGTTACATAAGCTTAACTTATTAAATTGCTAATTCTAATGAAAGGACTTGATTCCTATATCACCTACTTATTATTAATTATCATATCTTGCTGCATATTATATTATTTAACCATTCAATCCTGAAAATCACAATTTACACAATCAATAACACTTATTTGAGTCCATAAAATCCCTACTTGTCAATGAATTGTTCCTTATGTGGCTGTGAAATGACACTTACAAAACAAAGACATTGAAAAGAAAGAATAAACAAATGGACAAACAAAAAGGAAGAGAAGAAACTACTCATTTTATGGAACACTGGACAAACATTTTCTTGGAGTTTTGATATTTTGGAATCTCTTGTTAACACAAGTGTAGTGACAAATGAACTAAAGTGTCTCATTTTGTATGAAAATGTTATCTGTTTTCATTCTATGTGTGGACTGGAATGTATCACATTGCTAATTATGTTTTAAATTTTTATATGCATCTTATTTAATGACTCGTCTTTACTACCTACAGGTATATTAATCTCTGAAAGCTTAGGAAAACAAAATAATAGCTAAATTATTGAGACAAGAATGGCTGAGGATCAACAAGAAATAGTAGATGGAGATGTCTCCAATCACCTCATAGTGCTGGCAGTGCAGAGATACTACCCAAGTGAAGATGAAGAACCTGAAGAAGTTGATAAAACTGCACCACAGTTGTCTGCGCAAATGATCCTTGAAAAAGGGAAGAGATACCATGTGCTTGGGCCAGTACAATGGTGGTTATATGTGAAGTGTATGGATACAGAGGAGTGTGGATATGTGCCAAGTATGCATGTGGTACCCCTCAAGAAAAATCTTTCCATTCAAGAGTACGTATTTAAATGAAACCATTGAAATGTATTTTAAATACATTCTGGCACTTATTCCAAGTGGCTTATAAAACTCTTGAGTCTCATTGACTGCTCAGTTTGGTTAAGTTGAACAATGACTACTATGTGTTATTCCAGTTATGAAACATTTGATTGAAAACTAATAAACATACCACACATTTGGCATAAGAGACGAGAAACCACTGCTAGTGAAATTATCTCTGTCGCAACAAAAATTCAAATTTATCAGACAAAACAATTTCAGTGGTACAGATGTTGTTGAGACAATTTTTGTGACATTTTGTTGAATAGGTTTTTTTCTTTTTCTTGTGATTTAGGCAAAGGGATATTGATAATGGAGCTGGGATTGCTCCCTCAATGGTGCAACGAGAGGATATTGACATGAAATTTTTCCCTGCTTCACCAGTAGAAAGAGACATTGCAAACAGGGTTGGTTAATCCTATAAACACTCACAAATATCTTGCCTTATGAATATGCTACATGCCAGATAGATTCAGTCTAGATTCTGTTATCCTGGGTTCCATAGGATCTCTTAGTCCAGTGTTTCATGGTTGTAGGATTTGTGGTCCAGAGGTTCTCACATGATACAAAACCATACCTATGACTGACAAGCACTGGAATAAAAGAGCCTTGAGAACAAATAGTAAATTTTATGCTCCAAGTTGAAAATAACAGGATTTTTGAATAAGAGAAATCTTACATACAATATTATGTTTTTTTAAAAATCTTCTATAGAAATTATGTCCTGAAGAAAATGCCAACATTCTTTCAAAAATTACATTCTGGTGGCTTACACGGTGAGTTAGGATTTATACACAATTAATGTTGTGAAATGTAGGTTTAAATATATCAGATACCATGTGTATTGCAGTATTAATAGACTTTAGTATTTGAAATTTCTTCGTCTCTCTTATGCAATAAATGGGTGAATTTTAATTTACTTATTTTCTATATGTAAATAGACCTCTTTACCTTGTTTTCCTATATTAGATCCCATTTCATGCCATTTTCTTGAGAATAAGATTCTTTGAATGGTATCCATTGATTCATGTGTCTTTTCATTTATAACTGTTAAACAAAAAAAAAATGATACTCTAGGGAATAATGCATGGTCAAGTCTGAAATAGCTGTAGGCCAACTTTCAGCCAACAATGTTGTCAACCAACATGTGTCAGCTACCCCTACCCCAGGAAATTCCAATTTTCTTCCTTACAAACTCAGTAATTTTGTTCTTTCTCTGAACCCCACTCCCCCACCCCCTACCCCTCAAAAATTCCATGTTCTTCAGTGGGGTGGGAGGGGGGGGAATGGATAATTTCTGGAACTTTACATTACTTGTTTATTTGCAGACTGATTTATAAAGGCTTTAAAAAACCACTAGAAGACAAGGACCTATGGGCTTTGGCAGAAAGAAATAGATCTTCAAACATTGTTCCAAAGATTTCTTCTAAATGGGAACATCTTCAGGATAAATACAAGAAAAAGCATCCAC
Organism: Actinia tenebrosa; assembly: GCF_029948245.1. Lineage (NCBI taxonomy): Eukaryota > Metazoa > Cnidaria > Anthozoa > Actiniaria > Actiniidae > Actinia > Actinia tenebrosa. The sequence goes on along the minus strand of NW_028292569.1, from coordinate 5,361,589 downwards.
AAAAGTCAATATCAGAGATGTGAGTAATTGCACTGTATATGGCAATGTGGGATTTGGGTCTCTGTCAATCAAAATCCACTAACTTTAACCAATGAAAAGTGCTCTGATTTATGAGTGAATAAATTCTAATCCTAGTGACAACAATGAAGAACCAAACCAGACGCTAAAAGATATTCAGGTCAATGGGCAGCAAGACAAAGATCAAGAAACTGTAGAGTTTGTTCCCAAGAAAGAGAAAAAAAAGACGAAATACAAAGGACCTTCTATTGCTAAAGCCTTGTTTCTGATGTTGTGGAGGAAATTTCTTTTAGCTGTTTTCTTTAAGTTGATTCATGATGTTGCTATATTTATACAACCTCAGATGTTAGAGTAAGTGATTAATAGGTTATTTCAAGTTTAAGAAGATATTATCATTATCATTATCATTATCATTATCATTATCATTATCATTATCATTACCACTACCACTGCCACTACCACTACCATTATCATTATCAAACCTCCTAATAAGATCCTAATTCCAGTCAATATATCTGTTCTGGATAAGCCAATCTAATAAGAATATCTTGTATATTATATTACAAGTAAGCATTCATATTTACTGACCAGTATTGCATCATCTTTCGTAACAGATTGCTTATCGTATATACCGAAAAAAAGTCTGATAGATGGAAGGGATATGCATACTGTGTGACCATGTTTGGGGTAGCTGTGGTTCAATCCTTTGCCCTTCATCAGTACTTCCATATAGTGATAACACTGGGGATGAATATAAGAACATCAATTATTGGAATGGTGTATCCCAAGGTAGGATTTAACAGTTTATTCACCTATTTCAAAAAATGTGCGCTGTTTGGAGAAGTCTGAAATCTAAGACTAAGTAACTCTGTTTCAGTAACACACTTCAAATGTTATTATATTCATAGCCAAAAAACATAGTTTCCTTTTAGATTGAAATATGAGGACGGCCTTTGATTTAGAAATGTGATTTTTTGTTATTTTTAGCCAGAAAAGATAAAAGCACAAAAATCTTAGATTGTCCATTTGAGATCTCGGACCAACATCGTTTTTTTGAAATACTTGTATATTATAAAGTCTTACATATTTTGTGTACTTAGGTAGTTGTACACTATTAAGTGCTACCAACAACAACAGCAACAACAATGACGACAACTTTATTTGAACTCTTAATGTATAATAACATAAGTATAAATATAAGAAAACAAAGTCTTTACTTACTTGCTCAGGCTCTAAGGCTTAATAATGAAGCAAGGAAGACATCAACAGCTGGAGAAATGGTGAATCTAATGACAACAGATGCCCAGCGTCTCATGGAGCTGATGAATTATGTGAACACTCTCTGGTCTGGACCCTTTCAGATCCTTGTAGCTTTGTACTTCTTGTACAACACAATGGGTGTGTCTACACTGGCTGGTGTTGGCGTCATGATTTTACTCATTCCACTTAATTTACTGGTCTCCAGGGTTATTAAGAAACTACAGGTGGGTCGGTGTTTGAATGGATGAAATAAAGAAATACATGAGATAAAGTAACCGAATGAATGAATCAATCAATGATTGAATGAATCAATGGTTGAACAAATGAATGAACAAACCAATGAACAAACGAACAAACAAAGGAACGGACAAAAAAAATGAACAAACAAATGAGTGAGTATATTGGTAGTTCTCTAAGTGAGTGATTGACTGACTGACTAAATGAAAGAGTGAATTAATGAAGGAATGAATAAATGGGCAAATAGATAAATTGGAAAGGAAGAAGCAGATGAACAACTTTTTTTTCATTTTTTTCAGGTTAAAACTATGACATCTAAAGATAAGCGTCTAAAGATGATAAACGAGATTCTCAATGGGATTAAGGTACATTCTACGTTCATGTAGATTCTCAAATTTGTTATAGAGGCTTTGCACCATCAAATGATGGCAGCCATGACAAGAGGCACAACAACAATATTTTTTTCTTATGGGAAACTGAATTCTTTCACATATAAATCAGATGAGACCGGATTCAATTGTTCCTGCCTCCTGTCATAGCTGCCATCATTTGATGGTGCAAAGCTTCTATTCAGGCTGAATTGCACATAAAGATTTTCTTTGAAATCGTGTTGTATCAACCAATAATATATTATACCACCATATTGCCATTCTTCAAGCATAGAATACTCCATTCCTCGCCATGTTTATGCTATCAATAGGTTCTCAAGCTTTATGCATGGGAGACCTCTTACCTCCAAAAAGTCTTTGAAGTACGAAAAGAAGAACTGAAACACCAGAAAAACTCCATGTATGTTCATGCTGGCTTTTCTTTCACCTACACCTGTGCTCCATTCCTGGTAAGTTTCGCTTAAAGTAACTCTCAAACTTATAACAGTGTCATTAATTTTTATAGAAATCTTTCAAATTTCGAACGCAGATCAAAGTCAGGGCATGGCTAACTCACAGATCAAATTTTGAGAACCTTGGAAAAACCCTTGGAATCAAAGGAGATAATTAATTCAAAAATAAAGAAATAAATACTGATAGATACTTTAATTGTTATGTGTCAATTATTTTAGGTTTCCTTGGCAACGTTTGCAATCTACGTGCTTACTGGTAACATATTGACTGCTGAAAAAGCCTTCGTAGCCATTGCATTGTTTAACATCCTGCGTTTTCCCCTTGTTATGTTCCCGAATATCATAATGAACTTAATCCAGGTGAGTCTCATTGCTAAGAATTATGTATCAGTCAAAGTAAACCCCGACCCCCCACCTTGGGATATACATGGGGATTAGTATTGAATAGCGAACTAAAACTGACAAATTCCCAAACATCGGGGGGTACTCCGCAAGGATTCGGGTAGGGGTGTTCCGCTGGGATTCTGAAAGGGGTACCCTGTTTATGACAAAAAAACTCAAAATTGTAGACCCTGTTTATGACAAAAGATATAATTAATTGCACTGAGTTCCTGTTTCAATTATCATGTCAGCTCGCATATTGTTTTTTTTTTGACGACCATAATAACCAGTTTCGGTCAATACGAAAATAGAAACCCTGAATATGACAGGAAACTCGGGAAGAACTTGGAATTTGAGTGAAATTGCATACCCTGTTTATGACAAGAAGCTCGAAAAACCATATCCTGTTCAGCGGATCATCCCCGTATAGTCCATATATGGGAGTACCCCCCCCTGGGCCAAACATATGGGGAAAAATTTTGCGTTAAATGGCAAAAAAAGACCCACCCCCTGGGACAACTAAAATTGGCTTCTCAACATATTTTTATAAATAAACTGTTTTGCAGGCCCGAGTATCTATACAGAGACTACAAGAATTTCTGAACCTAGAAGAACTTGATCCGGATAATGTATCAAAAATAATGCCTGAACATCGTAAGTAAAAAAGCTGCTCGTTTACTTTTTTGGTGCAGGAGTAGTGCACTCGTTTCTCCCCTGTGAGGTCTTATGATTGATTCCTGTACTTAGCATCCCATGAGTAGAGTTTACTGGATCTCTCCCTTGATTCAAGGGTTTCACTCCCGGTTCTCCGGTTTTCCTTCTTCCCCAAAACCTGACACGCTAAATTCAAAATCGATCTGTGAGTTAGCCATGCGTCTGATTTGGATCAGCCCAGGAGGGATTTGAGGATTTTATAATTGACTGCATTAGAAGCTCATTATTGTATTGTCACAAAGTCGATTTTCAGTTTCTTTATTCTTTTTTTTTTTCAGTCTCAAACCAAGCCATTCATGTGGAAAACTGCACCGTTAAGTGGGACAAGAAAGACGCTCCGATTTTGAATGAGTATGATCTCAATTTTTTTATATCTCAGGGCTTTTAAGCCCAAAATTGAGAATAGTCATTTGAGAGTTGATTTCATCATCATCGTCATCATCACCATCAAGGGGAGGCAGCATGGTCGAGTGGCCATAGCGTCGGTCTCACAATCCGGTGATGCCGGGTTCGAGTACCCACTGTGGCCACTAGCTGAGACTGTATTTGTCCTGATTCCTCATTAGTTCAGATTCAGTTTCTCGGCCATGCTTGTAAATAGCCAACTGGTCTGCCTCCTTGCCAGTTGGGATTCTTAACACACTACTTTATGTAGTTTTTTCTTTACACAGTCTTTATGTTTCTTTGATCATTTCATTTCAGTTTATTAATTGTAGGAGGGCCATATTACATATTAAATATTACTATTTCAGCGTCAATCTAAACATAACGACTGGTTCACTGGTAGCAGTAGTGGGACAAGTAGGAAGTGGTAAATCTACGTTACTGTCAGCTTTACTCGGGGAAACAGAGAAAACACATGGACAGGTCTACCTTCAGGTAAGAGTCATTCTCATTGGGCACATTTTCGGTTTCTGACAGTTAAAGTTACAACAGCCTGAGTTAGGGAATGTTTACCTGATAATGAAATACTAGTTTTCCTTTGTACATTGTCATTGCAGCCATCTTGAAGGTATTTGCTAGATATCCCTTATCAGCTTCCTTTATTAATACTACCAACATTTCTATTCTTTGTTTGCATGTTACGTCATCATCACCATAATTATTGGTGGTATTTAACAGTAGGCTTTTTATCATTATATATTTTCTTAATATATTATTTTGTAAAGCGCCTTGAACTTGGTAGATATGTGCACTATATAAATTTAATTATTATCAGCTTTCGTTGTTTATACCACTAATGTACCCACCATGTCTTTGTGTCTTGAGAATGAATGCAAACAGCCAATCCAAAGTATACAGAAACATTGCAATATGTAGCTCTAATATGAAACATCATCTCACCTTACAGGGTTCAGTGGCATACGTACCCCAACAGGCGTGGATCCAGAATGCGACGCTGCGTGATAATGTCCTGTTTGGTAGAACCTTTGATCGTGATCGATATCGAAGCACCATCAAGGCATGTGCTCTGCAGACAGACCTGGATCTTCTACCCTCTGGAGATATGACTGAGATTGGTGAAAAGGTACAGGAAATGTTTTTCAATATTTAGCAATTATTAGTCCTTGAGCCCAAATGGGCTGTGAGTCTATAGCCCATGAGGTTGAAGTCCTGTTTTAGTCAAATCCAAGTAGTCGTTCAAATATGTAGATTCAAACAATGTTAATGTTTTGGTTTCCAAAGTCAGCACTTTTTGTTACTAGTAGGATATAACTTATAGCCTAGTAGTAGCTTCTTATCCAATCAGAATGCAGCATCGATGATAGACCACTAGTTGATTTGGACTAAATATTCAATAGCCTAGGCTTGCAGTTACTCACCAGCAACCACCAGGGGAAGCACACAGAATCAAGGATGGCATTGCGGAAGCTGCATGCGTCTCTCACTATACTGAGTGGTTGTGCATACTAATTTTCAGCTGTGCTTAGACTCGGCATCGCATATGAGTAGAATTTGTTGGGTCTCTCCCTTGATTACAGGGTTTTCTCCAGGTTCTCTGGTTTTCTTCCTCCGTAAAACCTCTCAGTGCTGACACTTTAAAATTACCTGGAATGCTGGACAAGAGCCACTTCTTGATTTCATTTCCATGTTTATTCCCAGGGAATCAACCTTAGTGGAGGTCAGAAACAGCGCGTCAACCTCGCAAGAGCCGTGTACTTTAATGCTGATGTCTACCTATTGGATGATCCACTAAGTGCTGTAGATTCACATGTGGGGAAACACCTCTTTGATAAAGTAATAGGACCCAGGGGCAAACTAAGAAAAAAGGTGATAACAGCCGCGTATTACTATTATTATTGTTGTCGATGTTTTAAGTGGTGGTAGAGCCTACGTTTTATAGGTGAAGTTGCAGTGTTAATAGTGGTTGGTCATTATCATGGTAGCTGTTGTGTTCTATTTGCGGGTACTATTGTTGTTGTTGATGGTGATTGAGGTTATTCTGTCGTGATGTTCCTCTAGATCTTTTTGTAGTTACTGCTGTTGTTGCTGTTGTTAATAATTTATTTTATTTCATTTTATCTCATTTTATCTTATTATATCTCATTTTATCTCATTTTATTTTATTTTGTTTTATTTTATTTTTACAATGTTCATACAGAGATGTCTCATTTAGCAGAGCTAGTTTAAAAAGAGCCCTGTTTGTTGTTGGTGGTGGTAGTGATGGAAACTGCTTTTGTTAACTATTAAATCTGTGTTATGATATGTTTTTTTTTCACCACCAGACTCGTGTCCTAGTCACCCATTCTGTACACTTCTTACCTCAAATGGACCAGATAATTGTCCTCCAAGGTGGACGAATCTCAGAGGTACGGCTACCCTTCTCTCTCTTTTATCTTCTATATTTATCTCTCATGTACCAATCACGAAGTCAGCTATGATGTTTCATTTCAAATGACGGTTTTTAGGTCGGAACTTACGACGAGCTTCAGGACAACCAAGGAGCTTTTGCTGAGTTCTTGAAAACATATGCCAACGAGAAACAAGACGGGCCAGAGGAAGGTAAGTCGACTAATCCCATCTTCATCACAGCTAAAGATGTCTGGGTTTTTGTGGCTTCCGTCAATAGCGCAGCGCGCTGATTCTAAAAATAGCTTGAAGATTCGGACAAACATTGCATTCTGTTTAACCGCTACGAGGATTAAACGAACCGATTTTATTATTTTTACTTAAAGTTACAATAATAACCCATGTACACTAAGATCAACTGCGATAGGCTGTGAAAATTATCTGCTGAAAGTAAACTTGTAAGTTTGTTTGTCCGAATTTCGCTTTTGTCTTCGTTTTCATGACGTCACGGCTGCGCTGCGCTATTAAATTTCCAACGGTATGAAACTGGAAAACTGCTGCAACGGTGATTGGCTTGAATTGTCTTCCAGCATTTAATCCAATCACAACATGTAGTTACGGCTGTGATAAGATAGATAGGCATGTACAGTGCGGCTACGAATTTGCCGTATGGTTTCCCTGTGGTACCAAAACCTCTCTATATGATAGTACGAGTCTCTATATGATACTACTAAGATATATAGGCATGTACAGTGCGGGTTCCCACTGATACCAAAACCTCTCTATATGATACTACGAGTCCTTGTTATCTTTCTTTCACCAGATACCCATCAAAGAGAAACACACCATAGCGACATCCACGAGCCTGAGGAAGGGAATCTACTAACCATCACGGACATGGACCACATGATGGGAAGTACCTCAGAACTTGATGCTATAGTGAAAAGCCCATCCCGATTAACTCTAACAGAAATAGCCAGTACCCATAGTAATGGGCGCACAATCCAGGGTGAAGACAAGACCATAGAAAGGGTGATTAACGAGGAGACTTCAGAAATTGGAAGAGTAAGTATTACCACGACCACAATCATTCCCAATGTAATTACAAAAGACACGGGGGCCATGTTGGATGATATGACAAAAGAGACTAATCACGAAACTTTTGTTAAATTCATCCAACATGGCGGCCGTGAAAACCATTAATAGCCGCCATGTCTTCAGCCACGAACTGCAGAAATTTGTTAACGATTCTAGTCACTAACCTTGTGTTTTATCTTTTGCAGGTCAGGTTTTCCGTGTTCTATACTTACGCAAAAGCAACAGGCCTGATCGTTTCTTTCTTATTCTTCCTTTTCCTCCTGGCCTCCGAAGGCAGCATAGTATCATCCAAAATCTGGCTCGCTCGTTGGAGCTCAGACAACGTCACGACAGACTCTCAAAGAGACAATTATCTATTTGTGTACGGAGCTCTTGGACTTTCACAGGCGTTCTGTATGCTGTTTAGCTCATTGTTTCTGGCTTATGGAGCTAATGTGGCTTCTAATGTACTTCATGATCGTCTAATTGTCAACATCATGCACTCGCCAATGTCATTTTTTGAGAGTACCCCTCTGGGGAGGATTGTCAACAGGTTTTCTAAAGACATGTATGTGATAGATGAGACGGTCCCAAATTCGTTGATGTCATTTTGGAGATGTTTTTTTGCTGTGATGAGCGCCATCTTTGCTATTAGTTATGCTACACCTATCTTCCTTAGTGTCGTCTTTCCATTGATGGTTCTGTATGTCTTCATTCAGGTGAGAAATCGATTAACGTGCATAATATTTTCTTGCAATAAGGAACACAAGAGTGTAATCATTTTGCGCTGGATGACGTAAGTCATGCGCGCATAATTCACTTGGAAGCGTTGCATAAAAGACGAAGTCGTCTCTATAGTTTTTTACAACTCGTAACGCATTTTTTTCGTTGCTCTTCGAGCTGGAAAGAAAAGAAATTATTGCGCAACCTGAGTTGCAAGTTGTTTCATTCTTTTGCAAGTTGTGAGAACAATTTCTTGAGAAACAGTATCCGGTTGCATGTGCTGGTGATAATTGATTTTTTGATGATGATGATAGTGATTGTAATACTCATGTTGGCTTTGGTGTTGCTAGTGATGGCGATGATGATTATTATGATAGAATGTCAAATTAGATCTATATCGTTCTATTTTCCAGCGTCTGTATGTAGCATCCTCGCGTCAGTTGAGACGAATCGAGTCAGTGAGTCGTTCACCAATCTACAGCAACTTCCTGGAAACGATCAATGGTACAAGTACCATCAGAGCTTACTCGCAACAACAATACTTTATTCGTGAAAATTATTACAGAGTAGACGAAAACCAGGTGGCATATTATCCGTGGATTTCTTCTAACAGGTAGAAGGTCTTGGCATTTTAGTGTAAGAAAACCTTGACAATGCGACCGCCTTATTACGAGCCAAACCCTTGTAATACGACTATGTTACTCATAAGCAAACCTTCGTAATACGAGCATCTCACTTGTAAGAAAACCTTTGTAATACGATCGTCTAATACTGAATTAGGCAATCTTTGCAGTATGGCCATCGGCAAATCTTTTTCGGAAACCTATGTATTATGACCACATTGTTTCTAAACACATTGTACTTTGTATTTAGGTGGTTGGCTATTCGACTAGAGCTCATTGGTAATTTTGTCATATTCTTCGCCTCTTTGTTCGTTGTCATCGCCAGAGATTCTATAGAAAGTGGTTTGGTTGGTCTTTCACTTACTCATGCTTTCCAGGTAAGACTTTTTTCTCTACTACTACTCCAGGTCCAACGAATGGTGGGAGGCCTTATTTATGATAGTTTCTTGTGGTATATTCTTTTATACACCATGCAAGGCTTACTGGGTGCAAACCAAAGTATGTAAAAGAACACATCATGTAAATCCAAACTTAATTTCTTGTTGTATATGCTTTATACACCATGCACGGCTTACTCGTGCAAACCATGGTATGTAAGAGAGCACACCATGTTAATCCAAAGTTAGTGGTATGTTATTTTATATACCACGGTTGACTGGAGCAGACTATAGAGTATACTATGTAGATCCATTTTATGTTAGCTTGCTTGGGAGTGATGATGAACCCTTTATCTTTGTGTCTTCAGATAACACAAACCCTTAACTGGATGGTTCGCATGTCTGGTGAGCTAGAGACGAATATCGTAGCGGTAGAACGGGTCAAGGAATATAGTGAAACTCCAAGAGAGGTTGGTATCGCCAGTCCTGCCAGCTATGCTTGACAGGAAAATAGGCCATGTACACTAAACGGTCACGTGACTACCCCTGGGAGAAATGACGTCAAATATAGAATGGAATATTTTATAAGGATTTTGTATGGAACAATTGGCTGGACAGCACGCTCGATCTCCCACTCCTGTCTTATTAATCATATCTTACCTTTAATCACACCTCCATTAATGCTATGCTACAAAATAATCCCCCTCCTCTCCCCCCTAACAGGCAGCGTGGATCGTCGAAGATAATCGTCCTCCTGAAGACTGGCCTGGTTCAGGTCACATCGCTATAGAAACTTTCGACTTGAGATACAGAGAAAACCTCCCGCTCGTCCTCAAGAATATCAACTGTGATATCGCACCAGGAGAGAAGGTACGTAGGTATCGATAAGAGCACTCGCGGGTAAACAGTATTGATTGTAAAGATATCATAGGGTTTGGATGCGTCAATACAGAAGATCCTGCCTCATATTCTAAACTATTTGTACGCGTCCCGTCATCCACATAAACCGTCCTTGTTTTACAAGGGTAGCACTTAGTAACTCTTCTCACATGTTATGGGGAGTCCGCGAATCAAACCCATGACCATCTTGGATAGCAGGGAGAAGCGGCGCATTAGCTGCGCCCACTAACCGCACTTTACGTCACATGAGGACGTGAAGCATTCATCTCTTTTCTTTGTTTGTCATTCTAGATAGGACTTGTTGGTCGCACAGGAGCTGGTAAATCGTCCCTTTCCATGGGACTGTTTCGTATTCTGGAAAGCACTGGTGGTAGAATTATCATAGATGATATTGACATCTCGAAGATAGGGCTACAAGACTTGAGGTCACGCCTTACTATCATTCCACAGGTAACCCATAGATTGCTTTAATAGTTGTATTAAATGAATAGAAGAAAAGAAAGGGATAGGCAAGTAGAGCTAAAAACTCGTCTTTCCTTCTTTTTCTTTCTTCTCCCGTCCCTCTCATTTTCGTTCTTTTCTACGAGCGGCTATTTTACACACGACTCTCCTATCCCAACTTGTTTCGCAACAGCGTTGCGACGCAAATTGCAAGAGTGTTTACACGATGCAACGGAGACACAGTCGTTGCCAAAAGTAGAAGCGAATTCCACTTTTTTAACAGTTGCTACCGACTTGTCTCGCAACATTTTTTCAGATTGTGCTGTAGCCGGGTTACACGCTGCAATGCTCAATGCAGCTTGTGTTGCGAGCCAAGCTGCAGAGAAAATTGCTCCGTGTAATCGCGCCCTTGACTTCAAATAATCCGATTGCAGAGTTCTATAGTTTGCTAACCTTTTATTCTTAGGATCCCGTGTTGTTTTCTGGTACGTTACGGTTCAACCTGGACCCGTTTGATAAATACTCAGACGAAGAGCTGTGGAAAGTCCTTGAAGTCAGCCATCTGAAGCAGTTCGTGTCGGGTCTTGCTGAAGGTCTGCAGCATTCTATCGCAGAGGGAGGAGAGAACCTCAGGTATGAATGGATGAATGGTAATTTTATTTTAACACCTATGTTAATTATTCTGGGTTTTTTTCAGTGTTGGTCAACGTCAGTTGGTGTGTCTTGCTCGTGCTCTGCTTAGAAAAAGTAAAGTTCTGGTCCTGGACGAAGCGACGGCAGCTGTGGATCTCGAGACAGACGAACTCATCCAGAAGACCATTAGGACTGAATTTGCTGATCGAACAGTGTTGACTATAGCACATCGACTCAATACTATCATGGATTACTCCAGGTAGGACCCGGCGTGATTATAAAAGGAGACAGGGTGAGGTATTGGGCGAAGAATGCAAAGAGATGGATGATAATTTAGTTTAGTCCTGAAGATGAACTGTTAAGTTTGAAAACGCTCGAAAAAACCACTTAAATAGAAACCTTCAAATTATATGAGGGGGAGAAGTGGTTATGCTTAGGCTCCGTCCACACGTATCCGGAAATTTTTGTATCCGCAAATTTTTTTTGCGGATACGGGTTGAGTCCACACGTGTCCGGAAATTTTTGTATTCGTATCCGGAAATTTTCGAAAACGGTCTCCAGAGTGGAAATTTTCGAATACGCTCCGAATACGGATACGTGTGGAAGGTCGTATCCGTAAATTTTCGAATACGCTGACGTAAACACGATTTTGCACATGCTCAATAAGAAAAAATATCCGTCAAAGGGACTAGACACTAGCGTGCATTAGGGCGGATCAAGAAATTTCCGGATACGTGTGGACAGTGAAAACGATTCGAAAACGATTCGAATACGCTGCGTGTGGACGCGAACATTTTCGTATCCGCAAAAAAACAATTTGCGGATACAAAAATTTCCGGATACGTGTGGACGGGGCCTTAAATGACTATTCTAACTATTGTGGTTTCTAAAATATTTTTTCAGAATTCTTGTGCTGGACAAAGGTTTTGTGACAGAGTTTGATAGCCCCTCTAGTCTTCTGTCGCAAAAAGGGATGTTTTACAACATGACGAAAGATGCTGGCTTGACCTGAAATACCATGCATCCTTGTGATGCTTATGGGTGTCATAGTAAGGAGGAAGTTCAATGTTGATTTTATGTGCCCCAGATATGGATGTTCAGCAACAAGATGTATTTCAATAAAATAACAGGGATTACAGAATCGTACTTCAGTGAAGAAAAAATAGTCTCGGTATGGGAATACGAAAAAGAAAAGAACGCGTTGTTCTTTGTGTTACTGTTAAAAGTGATTGACGTCACGAAACTTCGGAATGCTCTCTGTTGAAATGAACTGAACCCAACAAAACACAACAAAAAGTATTTAATTGAAAATATGTTATGAAATATAAGTATTAGTATAAAATCATTCAAACACAAATCCGCAAGAAGCTCAGTTTTGTTTCCAAAACAACATGGCCCCTGGAATTGGGGCTATATTTATATTTTGAAACCTCTAAAAGACTTCTAGTGGTCAGGATTTTGGCTTCCATCAATCAAATATTTACCAAAAGCTGTAAATTTTATGGGTGGGCCCTAAAACGTGCTCCAATTGTCTCCTGATGGCCACGTTGAATTGTATACTCAATACAATTTTGCCCATTGCTGGTGGAAGTGCTTATTGCTTTATGTGTACAAGATTTTTTTAAAACGTATTTATAAATGCTAATTTTTTTCGACAACACGTGGATAATAAAAATACAAAGTCCAATATAATATTGTTATTCATTTAGCCAGGATACTCCATGCCTTTTTCTAGGTTTCAGGTCAATGCATTCGTATGTGTTGGACTGACCCTTGTCGTCTTTTGCGTACGACAAAGACAAACACAAGTGAACCAATGATTGTTAAAAGTATCACGCCACCTACTACTCCTCCAATTATGGCAAGCCGTGCTGGGGAAAAAATCAAAGTTAAGCCATAAATTGCCTATTGGCACGGAGTGGAAGGGACTCAAACTTATTCTAATGAGTCATGAGATAGCTCGCCCCCACCCCGCATAGCTATTGACGCGTGACCCGTTACATGCAATGCGCTGCTACGTCGCTGTCTCCCACGGCTGGGTAGTTCAAGCCTGGGTAGTTCAAGCCGGGTCGCAGGTTCAACTTTCGACTAAAACGCACATGTAAGTTGAGATTGTATGATGTGTTGTTATCTCCCTTGCCGCGAGTTTTTTTTTAGTTTAGTGTTTTGTGTTGTAATTATTGGATGTAGTGGTGCGTGTGGATCGAAACTCAAGGAAGATCCCCTTCCCTATCCGGACCTCCTGGCAGGCAATTAACTTCTCTGTAAATTTTCTTACTTGGTTGTGCGGCTGTGCTGAATTGAGCCTTGAAACCTGAAGCAACTCCAGTGCGCGTTCGGAAATAAACTGACATCGTGTTGTCCTTGGAGTAGATAGGTCCTGGTATGTTTTCTCCACAGTAAATCCCAATTGTATCATGGGTGCCAATACCATTATACACTTGGACGAAGTCATCAGAGCCACAAGTACTGCTTTTTTTCGTTACATCGAAGTGTGAGAATGTGAGCTTGACTTTTCCTTCGGGTACAGTTATTTTCCAAGTGCAATATAAGTCTTTTGGATAGTTGGATGGGTAGCCAGGACTGCTAAAGTTACCAGATGACCCGCTGAGTCTTATATTATTGTTTGCATCGAAACTATTGAAATTATCACATACTAAAAAAAGAACACAGTATTTATGAATACATAAAACAAAACAAAAAAGGGACATAAAATGGTAGACACTGGGATTCTTGTTGAAAATAGTGCAGTTTTAATTAGATTTATTTTTGTGAAATTGCAGGAAATTCTGAATAGTCAATATTGTCCTAAGTGTCATGTAACAGCATAAAGAATGATGGACCGTGATGCTACTATCCATGATTGCTATGTATATATGAGATAAGACCAGACTGTAGCTTGATGTTACTAAGAAATATTGCGCAAACCGGTGTTTCACGATTATAGTGTGAAATACAACCCGTTGTAACTTGATGTTACACTAAGAAATGTTGCGCACCTCGGTGTTTCACGATTTTGATGTGAGATACAACTTGTGTGGGCTTGATGTTACTAAGAAATGTTGCATACGCTGGTGTTTCACGATTATAGTGTGAAATACAACCTGTTGTAGCTTGATGTTACACTAAGAAATGTTGCGCACCCCGGTGTTTCACGATTATAGTGTGAAAATACAACCTGTTGTAGCTTGATGTTACACTAGGAAATGTTGCGCACGCTGGTGTTTCACGATTATGGTGTGAAATACAACCTGTTGTAGCTTGATGTTACACTAAGAAATGTTGCGCACCCCGGTGTTTCACGATTATAGTGTGAAATACAACCTGTTGTAGCTTGATGTTACACTAAGAAATGTTGCGCACCCCGGTGTTTCAGGATTATGGTGTGAAATACAACCTGTTGTAGCTTGATGTTATACTAAGAAATGTTGCGCAAATGTTGTCCCGGTGTTTCACGATTATGGTGTAAGACAAGACAAGACCCAATTTTAATGAGATGTTACACTAAGAACCAGCCTTGTTCTTGATTGTGGTGTGGGACAAGACCAGACAACCTACAGCATTTCGCAAAGTTAACTGTATCATTATCAAGTTGAAGTACTTACACTCGTTAATTTCATAGCTAGCGTCGAACCCTTTAAACGTGGCCTTCGAGTCTGAATGGAATCGAATCCACATAGAGTTACCTTCGGAGTAGATGACCTGATTCGTTTTAGCTTTACAGTAATTTCCCTGCAGCGAACTACTCCCTGACATACCATTCCTGATTTGTAAATAGTCAGACTGACAAGTGTCTGAAGGTGGCCCCAGATCAATGTCATTTAAGGTCAGCTTGATGCGTTTCCCGGGCAGTCCTTTAATCTTCCACGTACATTGCAACTTATTGGGATAATTGCCTGGATAATATGGACTGCGCAGAAAACCACGGTGGTCTGACAGCTGAAGATCGTTGTTGGTTGAGGCATTGTTGAGGGGCGAGCAGATTCGAGGAACTGGTGGTAACAATAAGAAAAATGAGAAAATTAACAAATTGTATTTACTTTTGAATGGCCTGTACTCTTTTTGAGCATACGATGGTGGCAATCAAATGATGCAAACTCAAGTGGAACTACAAGTGCAAGGAAAGAAATCAAGGAGAAAGTATTTAAGATGTAGCTCTTTAACTTGAAGCTCTCTTTCTTAAGTAGAACTTATTTTGTCGAAAGTAATAACTGTCTTTGGTTTCAATTTGAAAACAATCTCATATATGCGGTAATGGGCGATAAACTGATATACTAATGAAAAGGAGCCGTCCAAATATGTCAAAAGTTGAAACGCTGAAAGCATCCAATTCTGAAGTTGTTCCATCGTCGCCTCAAAAGAATATGAAGTACTTCATATTCTCTTGGTCGCCTTCATTATCAAGAGCAAAATTTTGCCTCATGTTAACAAAATGTTTAGCCTGAGATTTTTTTTTGCTTTTTTTATCCCATTTCCAATCTGCGAGTTGCGTCTTCTATTGCGCCTATTTCTGCAATACTATTAAGTCCAAAGGACACCTTGTGATGCCACCGCATGGCAAAGCTTTTTTAAATAAGTCCCTGCACAATCTTATGTAATCCGGGGTTTCCCTTTAAACTTAGAAAAGACGCATATTTCTGTAAAAGAAAACCCACGGAGGACATCATGTTAAACAGAATGACTTACTGTTCGCGATAGATTCATAAGACGCACTGAAGCCTTTATAGCTATTTTGCTTGCTGACAAATTGCACCCAAAGTGAATCACTTGCGTAAATGACCTACCAAATAAAAAAAACAGAATTCTATAGGACTGGCAAAACGTTGTATTTTCACTGTTGTAAATCCTATAAGCAGGGTAGCTGGTTCATTTATGGGGGCAAATGCCAGTTATGCATGTGAGTTGATTTTGTTTGGTGAGTTGTTCTCTTTTCTCCCTTGCCACGAGTTTTTTCTCCAGGTTTTATGGTTTTATGATAAGTTGAATGCTTAGAATACTGTTGTATGCCTGAGAACTAATTTCAATTTCAATTTCAATTTCAATTTCAATTTCAATTTCAGTTTCAGTTTCAGTTTCAGTTTCAGTTTCAGTTTCAGTTTCAGTTTCAGTTTCAATTTCAATTTCAATTTCAATTTCAATTTCAATGCTGATGGTTAGAGTAGAAGAAAAGGAAAGCATGCAGGGATTGGTAGAGCACACAAGATAAATGTTAGGACTTCCTAGCACTTCTCGAATGGTGCTTTCTAACTTCACACAGTACAGCAATCAAGTTTTTAAATTTCTTTTATAAAATAAAAATCATAATGGCTGTTATATTGGACACTAATGAAAAACTAGAAAGTGATGCGCATGCTGTGTGCTCTCATAATACATGTGCTCCCAACCAATCAGAACATGAGATTTATAACAGTTAGTTAATTCACACTTCCAGACATTAATATTTTTTTTTCACACCTATCAGAGAGCCTGCGTAATTCATGCTTATGTTTATGCTTGTGTTGCAAGTGTATAAAACTAGGCTTACGATTGGGCCATTGACACCACAGAATGAGCCAACCAGTGTACCAGCAGCTGTTGTTCCTCTTCGTACTTCCAAATGGTCAGTGTCTTGACATGAATAAGAAGTGGAAGGCTTAAGGTGAAAGCCTAATGTTGAAAACTGCAGGTGTTGACCTTTTAATGGAGTTATAACCCAGGTACAGCGCTTGTTACTTGGATAGTTGAATGGGTAGTTTGGACTTAACAGAGTACCTCCCTGTCCAGACATTTCGTTTGATGGGTTACTATCAGTACAAGGACCAGATGATTCTGGAAAATAAGGTATTATAGGGGGTAGTTGAGAGTGACTACCTGCCCAAATATCTAGTTCGATTATTTACTATCTGTACAAGGACTGGTTGATGGTTGATTCAACAGAACCAGGTAAAGTATTAAATATTATTTGATAACATTTTGAGCAAACTTTGATACCATAAACTAAATATAGCCTGTGTGCATCCAGTCTTTTATCTGCCAGCGTTTTCAACATTAGGCTTCAACCTCTGAAAGAGTATAAAGACGGGATGCACGCAGGCCAACTACATGTAAATGCAGCCCAACTTTAACTCTCTGCTTATAAACAGACCAAATTTAAAACAGGGTCAATAAAAGTTGAGACGGATGCAGGATATCAGTGACAGCAGAGAACATTTGGACAGTAAAGCATAAACCATTGGTGTTTCAATGGAATTGATGGGCAAGTGTCATTGAATAGTAATTATTTGTCAGCAATTAGTGGCATAAACTTCTCAACCATTTGTCAGTTAGGTGATGATGGATTATTGGCTGTATAATGGCGGACAACCAACCATTAAACGACCAACACTGGTCAATGGAAGTGCTATTTTTTAACAACACTTGAAACAACAATTATCCAGAATTAAGTGATTTCCAAATCTGTCATGCTTGAGAATAAAGTTGTTTTTTTGATTCTCTCCTTTTCTTGAAGATTTTCCTCAATCGATTTTAATTTACAGGAGAATTGAAGACACCTACATGTAGTAAAACCACTAGTTTTAAAATCTCCTATATTTCCAGTGCTTCATATATTAATTTTGCTTACTTTGTTTTAGTATTTGATATCTTGCTACAAACCCATCACGAGGATCTTTGCTGTAATATGCCGTAGCTACAAAGTGAACTGTTAGCCCAGAGGTAATAGAATAGATAGTTCTAGCACTTGCAATTGTTCCACAGTATTTCCCCAGGTTTATACCAGAATGGAAAGCACCATCAGAAAGTTCCACAAAATCAAGTTCGCAATCAGGAACTTTTATCAAGGAAAAGGAAGAGAATTCAACTTTGACAATGTAGCCTGGTGGGGCAACAATTTTCCATGTGCAATCAGTAAATCGGGGATAACCATGGTGCAAAGAAGAGTATGGTGTATTAAACATTCCTTGGGATTCTTTAAATATGATATTGTGGTTGCCATCATCAGTAAAGTCTGCAGTACAGAATGAATCTGAAATAATACAATCAAATTGATAATAGTGAAACAGTGCAGACAGAACTGAGAAATATAGGTATCAGATTATCCAAACCCTACCCTGTGAGGAGAGGTTGTTTTTCTTCCCCTCTGTAGGGTTGATTGGCAGGCTTATCCAAAACTGAATCATTAAAAGACCTCTGCAAGCAGGTTCGACTATACCCACAATTGGAAATAGTAAACAATATGATCTCTAAATTGGTGTCGGTAGGGTTTTGGCAATTATCAATGAGAAAAAACACTATATAATTTGTCAAACATGGAACAAGGGAGAGTAGGCACTTTTAACAGCTAAGCCTCAAATGATTAATTGTGATCAACTAATCTATTTACTCAATTGTTGTCCATCATTGTCAATATTGGCCGATTTTTAAAAGCCTTTAAGGAAATAAGGGCCAAGCGTTGGTTAGCTGGAGAGTTGTAGAATGTTACCCTTATTAAGTTCCCTGCTAGCAGGGTCTACTTTTCATTCCATTTTTGTTTCTATTTTTCCCTCCTCCTCCCCTAAAGAAGGGACAGAAAGAGGAGTGACTTTGCTCACAGGGAACCCTTATACTTGTTCTTGCTGTTGCTGGGGAGCATAATGGCAAGAGAAAGGAATTATAGTATCACCATTACAAAAATACAATGTTTAAAACGTAACTTACCGTGGCGGACAGCATAGACACCAGCCAAGAAAGTCACATGAAAATTAATAGGGGTTTTTTTGAAATAAAATTTAACAAACATATCTGTTCCAATACTGTAGATTTTATCAGCATCCAAGCATTGATCAGAAGTACACAATTTGCTGAGCAGAGGACCTATAAAAAATATTATTGAATATTATTAAATGACTTTCAAAAAAAAAATCAAAAAATATTTTTATCTTTAAGTAATCTAGAGATCCTTTTTTTAATTTTAAAGCAAGGAAAGATCCAGGGGTGGTAAAAGGGGTGACTAGTCACCCCCTTTTGCTCAAATTTCTCAGTATATCGTTAGTAACAGTCACCCCCCTTTTCCTCAAATTCCTGGAAAAACCTTCATTATAGTACTAGTCATCCTGGCCCCTTCTAAAATTCCTGGATCCACCCCTATAGAGTAATCTAGCAGGCCCTTTTATTGATAATCTGCTTCCCTTTTATTGATAAAAAATAAAGGTTATTTATACCTGATTCATTTCTTCCTTCTCTGGCCTCAAAATAATAATAGCTACAATTATATAATTCATTGCAGCCTTTAAACTGAGCAAACTTGATCTTGACAAAATATCCTGGAGGGGCAGTTATTTTCCAATGACAGGTGATATTATCATCATCAGTCAAGTTATGGTATATGCGATTAGTATCAAATGCAATTATAGACTGGAAACCAGGTTTGGCTAACAATGCAAAGCTTGTATTGCCAAGTGTACATCCTAAAGAAAAGAAAATCTTAATGAAATTATCAAAAACATAAATAATTGGAATCAATTATGCTTACACTAATAAATACAATAACATTCAAACAATCATGAATTTCAGGGCATTGATTTAGTGATAATGATAATAACGATGATGGATGAATGATGATGATGATGATAATGATAGCAATCCTAATACTTTTACTTTGCTGTTAGGAAATTCTTATAACAGAGGACACTTTTCCATGGTGTTTGTTTCTAAACTTTGACTAATTTTCTTTGGTACTTACTTGCATTGTCCCCAAGTTTAAATGCAGACACACCTTCAAGCAACAAAACTACTGAGCATGCGCACACTAAAAAGAAAAAAATCAGAGTAAATATTTAGAAATCCCTACTACTTGGGGATCAAAACTATGATGAAACATTCCTCATTCCTCAAGAGGATATATGCCTCATTTGAAAGGAACAGAAAATTAGTTTAGACTAAACCTATCAAAGTCCTCTCTGATTGGCTGAGCTACTAGTGGTCCATAATGTGTAGTTCCAAAAATTATCCATACCCACCTCATGGAGGAATTTTTTTAAGACACCCCGCTACCCCCTGGAAATTCCAATTTTCTTCCATACAAACTCTGTAATTTTTGTTCTTTGTCTGACCCCCTACTCTTTGGAAATTCCAAATCCCTCTGTGGGGCGGGTATGGATGATTTCTGGAACTACACAATTAGTGATAGACCATGAGTAGTCAAGAGCCAGTTTTGAAAACCAAACCAGTGGCAGCTAACTCCCACTTTCAACCAAATTTTTGTTGTATCCATTTACTTGGCCAATTATTATTATAAGTAGGTTTAGATTAAATCAATTAGACCTCTCACTCTCAGGGTCTATAAGTCCTCATGGGCGATGGACACAAAGACCATGATCAGGGCTTCTGGTCTAAATTACTGTTAATTAGACCAAAGATAGAGACATGTGGATAATTATCTAAAGTGCTAATAAAATGTCTCTATCATTGCAAGTTCACTGCTGTCCTTGCTTCAATGACACATACCTTTTAAGACGGAGCAGAAAATTGTGAAAGGGGCTATTCCTCTCCGCTCCCCTCCCTCCTCTCCCCTCCCCTCCCCTCCCCTCCCTTTGAGGGTTTGATAGCATCTATGGCCAAATGATATCCAGTATCACTATAGACCGTTTTTCGATGAATTCTATCACAATTCTTACGCTTGTATTTCCATGTGATCGCAAGATTCACTCAACACGTAATTTTTTGTGATTGCAGCCATATGCGATCCAAGATTATATGAGATTATAGTGGGTCCACCGCCATCCTTTACATGTGACCTGTAACCTTCATTACGAAACAAAGAATGTATGTGTATTCCAGCGCGATCAAGGGCCGTGATACTTGCTCTGTAAATCATTATTGTTATAGAAAGCGCCAGCTTTTATAAATTGCAAGCAGTATTTCCTTATTTTGCACAATTTGAGATGTTCAATGGTTACAGTGTGTAATGAATAAAATAATGACATCCTATACAAAAAGTGCATCGACAAGAACAGTTCACTTACGAATGAGAAATGATAATCCTGTACGCTCCATGTCGTTATCAAAGAGCCAAAGAAGCAAAGGACGCCTAACCAAACGAATATTAACGGTGCCTAAATCTCAATATCAACCCAGTACCATCAGGCGACGAACTCAGTTCAAATGCAATGAACTTTGCAGGCTTTGCATGCATCGGGGTATCATGATCAACTGAGGAATGTGACCCGGGCCGCACTGACATCTACCATTTGACAGACCACGCAACCGATCGATATGACTGACTGTATATCATGTTATTCTCCAAGCAGGATGAACAGATAGTTAGCTCAGGGTTTCATACGGGAAAATATAAGGGTAGCCCTAAATGATGTCTGTTGAAGCTCTATGTAGGGGTAGTTGGGTCAGGGCCTTCAGACATTATGCCGTGGCCAGTATTTAAAGATATTGCCGGTATCGTTTTTTCTGATTGAGAAGGCTGTAATATCCCTAGTCCATACGGTCTGGATGTTGTCCAAGGTTTATAGCCCTAGCAACGAGTTTACAAGACAAAAAGAAACTGAACACTAAGAATGGCTGTGGGAGAGACTAACGGTTAAGACCTTACACAATTTTAAAGTCGTTCCGCCGCCTATAGTAAGGAGGCGATCGGAAAAAAATACGAAACTTTAAATACGAAACGAAATACGAAATATTTTCATGCGTAAAATTTAGATTAAACCCTTGCTTTGGATGGATGTGTTTCCATGTGTTATTTTTGTCGAGCTTCCCGGCGTGTCTCTAGCTCGATCCAATCCATCGATCCAATCCAATAGATGCGATCCAGTGTTTAATTTTCTTTGATTTGTCGCTTTGTATTTTGAGCGTTCAAAAAGCCAGCTAACAGCATCAGGGTAAACAACATCGTATCTTGTAAGTAAACCTTTTTGTATCACCCTTTTAGAATAGAACAAACAGCGTTGTTCTAATGTTAAAAGTGATAAAGTAAGCCAACAGTTAGGATGATATTGCTCTAACTAGGAACCATGTTCAGGTCTTGTAACGATCAATTTGTATAATACTAATCTTTGATCAAACTGTAAACACAAGTAGCTTTGTGGATATCCTAGTTTCTCCTTTTCAGTCTAATCTAGATTTTTATCTAAGTTTTTACGACAAATTCCTTTCGACAACCTTTTTATTTTCTTTTTTACATCCACATTTAGGAGACTCTATGGCGGGTGATATTTATCAGGGGGCGAGCAATGCTTTGTTTTGTTTGTGGTTGAGGGCGGTTTATGTAAGTGACTTAAGCAAAACATCCAATTTATTTCTAAAACATCATATGAAATTGTAAGAAAAGAGTTTGATAATGTTGACATTATTGAGGGTTGGGTAATCATTTTACAGCTGTAAAGGATCATGCACTTGTGTAACGTACCTCATATTTTGTAATTAGGATAATTAACCGTGACTGAGATCATTGAAGATCCATCGTGATCACCGAAGATGAGTGATGATGAAGATGTAGTGCTCTGCAAGAGGGACAAGAACAAACCCTATGACTTGGTTGTAATTGTACTGCGAAGCTACTACCCAGAACTTGCTGATGATCTCGATGTGGAGGAGGCTGCGAAGACAGCACCAGATCAGAATGTTCAATTACTGGCCAAGAGAGGGAAGAAGTTTGAAGTGCTTGGTCCTGTAGGATGGTGGTTATATGTAAAGAGCCTAGACACTGGGGAGACTGGATACATACCAAGTATAAATGTTGCTCCTATTACTGATGATCTTAGCTGTGAAGAGTAAGAAAAATATTTGTTATAAAACCTGCATAAATATAATTCAGGAGGGGGAACTCACTGAAAATTTTAGGACTAGAGTCCCACTGATATCCATGCAAGCTCCCCACAAAACTTTGTCATCCTTCTCTTATCCTTAGCTAACACAAGAAAAATACATGCACGTCATTCGTATAACCAAATGAGAGAAACAAAAACTGAGGAAAAGTCACTATAACCCCTCCTTCACAAATCACAATAAAATATTTTCAATATTTAAGAAATAGGAATCATCCAAATATCCTGGATGCTCTATTTTTTGTAATTTGTCAAAATGGGATTGCATGTACATAAAATACAAATTTCCAGCTTACCCTTGATACAAGAGAAGTGTTTATCAGGTTCTTGTTTTCTTGTAAACAAAAGTAAGTAAATGAGCTAACAAATACTAATCTCTACTCTTGGCTTAAACAAATGCTGGATTGTTTGATGTTGCAGTTGATAACTGTGATCATTTTGATGGCTGTGCCCATCTTTCTGTTTAGCTGCTTGAATTGAGAAGCCATTTGATTATAATGATGATTGTTATACCATTTTATTGCACTGTACTCTTATTGGATGAGCAACATTTAGATAGGAAGCCATCTGACTGCAATTGGTGATGTTTGGATGGGAAGCCATTTAACAGTCATCAAATAATGATGAACTGCATTCTGTTTATTTTGACAGTGAAATTGAGTTGAATCGTGGTGGAGAGCTTTCACCAGAGATGGTCAGTAAGAATGTTGATCTGAAGTACTTTCCTCTTGCACCAGTGGAGAAGGATTTACTCAATCGGGTAAGATTCAACATCAGAAAATACATTTACAAGAAGCCTGAAATGAAAAAAAAAGATCAGATTTCATTACTACAAAAAGACATGCATACCTGGGGGGGGGGGGGGGGGGGGGGGGGGGGGTACTCCCATATATGGACTATACATGGATGATCCCCTGAACAGGGTATGGTTTTACGAGCTTCTTGTCATAAACAGGGTATACAATTTCACTCAAGGTCCAAATTCTTCCTGAGTTTCTTGTCATATTCAGGATTTCTACTTTTGTATTGACCGAAACTGGTTACCATGGTCATAAAAAAAAACGATACGCGAGATGACATGATAATTGAAACAGGAACTCAGTGCAATTAATTATATCTTTTGTCATAAACAGGGTCTACAAATTTGAGTTTTTTTGTCATAAACAGGGTACCCCTTTCAGAATCCCAGCAGAACACCCCTACCCAAATTCTGGCGGAGTACCCCCCCAGATGCATACTTCAATAAAACTTATCAGGACCCCACTAAAATTAAGAAAACATTTTGAAAGATTTTTTTCCATTTTAGAAACCATGTCCTGAAGATTCTGCAAACTTCATTTCAAGGCTTACATTTTGGTGGATGAACTGGTTTGTACATTGCATTTTAAAAATTATTTAACAAACATTCGCTGAAGGGGAATATTTACCAAGATGCAAGTCTTTGAGTCTACTATTGCAGAGTATTTTGCAACTGAATTTTATCAATATTTTTTTTGTGGGGGTAAAATCGTAGAACATGATCAGTCTGACATGAATGTCACAACTTGAATTGCTGAAGCACTAAAAGATTTAGAATTGATAACTCTTTGTAATTTTAATTATGTTAAAAAGGCATAACAGTGAGATGGCTTTCCATCCACAAAATATTTATTTTTTACTGCTGGCATTCACAAACATTTTTTTCAGGCATAGTACAGGGCTCTATAATGCAATTTTATGCAATTTTTAACGTATACATTTCCACTATCTGACTTAGGTCTACAAAACCAATTTGAAATAAAATTAGATATCGTATAGAAATATGTCATTTTTGTAATGTATATAATGTGTAATATTTACTAGGCTTATACGGACAGGGCACAAAAGACCCTTAGAGGACCAAGACTTGTGGGCATTACCAAAAGCCATGAAATCATCAAAGGTTATTCCATTATTGGAAACAAGATGGAATGAAGAACAGAAAAAATTTATTTGCCATAAGTGTGAATTTCTTGATTGCCATTGCAAGAAGTGAGTTATAGTGTTTTGGTTAAAACAATTTTCACCTTACAATTCAAGTTCACTTTATCTCACATTTTTTACAGAAGAAGATAAATAATTTATAGTTATGTGTGTAATTGTGTAGCAGCCAAAGTAGCAAGTGTTTTGGAGTTGGCTGCTATTCTACATTTAAATTTTACAGGACCCAATTTAGGTAGGAGGGGTGGAGATACATGTACCTAGTACTGACCACCTTTGGAAATAAAATCCTGGAATTTGTAAGCATTAGCTTATGGCATGAAAAAAAAACCTTTTATAACTTAAGAAGCTGCACTCAAACTTTAATTTTTTGGGGGGGTTATTTAACATCTTGCCCATATAGAATTAATACAGTGAATATCGTGAGAAGGGTGATAGGCATTTTAAACTATCACAATGTCTTATATTATGTTTAATTTACAGCTTAGTTTTTTCTTTGTAGAATTGAAGAGCATTCATGTAAAAAGGAGTTAACTAAAGAAACTGAGGAAGCTAAAGAAACAGAACAGTCAGAAGAAAAAGAAGAAGAGGAGGAGAAAGTAGAATTTGTACCCAAGGAAAAAGAGAAAGAAGAGACAACAGAAGGAAAAAAACCGAAGGGACCATCTTTGGTGAAAGTTCTTTTCCTGATGTTTTGGCAACAGTTTCTGGTAGCAGCAATATTTAAGTTAATTCAGGATTTGATTCAGTTTGTCCAACCAATTATTCTTAGGTAAGAAGTGTTTTTTTTTGGTTTTTTTTTCAGGCAGGAAGTTTATCATACTGTAGTCTTGATCATCTGTGCTACAGAAACAAAAAGTTATAACCAATTGTATACTAATGTTTCAGACCCTGAGCCCTTCAACAAATACCCTGGGTTCCAGAGGCTCTCTGGCGCTCCAGTGTTCTTCGATAATAAAACTGACATGCAAGAGGTCCTTGAGGGAGAGAGAACCTGGATCTCAGGGTACATGTATTTATCAGGGTAATAAATGTAATATATCTACCCAAATGTATATTGTATAAGCTTCCATATACCTTTTTTTCAGACTGCTGATTAAATATGTTGAAGGAAAAGATTCTGGAGGTGCTTGGAAGGGCTATGTGTATGCAATTGGGATGTTTATTGCTGCAGCAATTCAATCATTATTCTTGCAGCAATACTTTCATTTGGTCTTGACTACTGGTGTTAAGATAAAGACTGCAATCACAGGAATGGTTTATGCCAAGGTTGGTCTTTTTTGGGGGAAAACATGAATTTTTTAACTTAATCTTTTCGGTAACTATTTCTATCAGTAAATTTGGATATTTCTCTTATTTATTCTTGATTCATTTATTCATTCACTCCCTCCCATATACCCGCATTTTCTATTTATTCATTCATTCATCCATTCATTCATTAATTTATTCATTCTTTTTTACTCCTTTCATTTCTTTGGTCAGCCAATCACTTATTTAGCACTTAATTTATTAACTTATAATGACTAGTGATTACTAGTTGGGACTGCAGTAATAGGAAGTGTACTGACATTTTAGATGCTGGTCATTTGTCAGAGTGAAAGTTTATTAATAGTCCATCAATTTATCTGTCCATTTAAAGTACTTTTCCATCCATCCAACCATCCCATTAATTTATCCATCCAACCATCATCCCACCCATCCATCCATTTTTTTCATCCATCCATCCATCCAGTCTACCATTCATCCACCCATCCATTCACTCAATATTATTGACAAATTGATTAATACAAACCTTTTCAGGCTTTGAAACTAAATAATGCATCACGAGCGACATCTACTGCTGGAGACATGGTCAACTTAATGTCGGTTGATTCCCAAAGGTTACTAGACATGTGTTCTTATATCAACATACTATGGTCAGCACCAGTCCAGATTATTGTCTCTCTATACTTCCTCTATGATGTTATGGGAATTTCTACTTTGGCTGGATTTGTCATCATGGTTCTTCTAATTCCTTTTAACTTTTTTGTTGGAAAAACTGCAAGAAAGCTCCAGGTAGGATACCAGTACTCTGCAATTTTGCATTTTATGTAGCTCATGAGGTTTTTCCAGCCAAACATTTACTTAAGTGAAAGGGGATTATCTTTAGTCTTTATCAAATATTAGTTTTAAATTAATTTTGATTTTTTTTTTCAATTTTCTAGGTGAAACAAATGGGTAAAAAAGATTTGCGCATCAGAATCATGAATGAAATCCTTAATGGGATAAAGGTGCATATACATATTATATCATCTTTTTTTTTTCTGTATTTATCTTTAAACTTAAATTTTTGTTTTATTTATCTTAAAAGGTGCTGAAATTATATGCTTGGGAAGAATCGTTCCTGGCAAAAGTTTCAGGAATACGAAAAGATGAACTAAAGCATCTGAAGAATTCCATGTACCTCAATGCTGGGTTTTCCTTCACATTTACCTGCGCTCCATTTCTCGTAAGTTTCATAAATTTCAGGGCCCAGTTAAATACCATTACAATGTAAATAATGCAAGTTCGCGTTTACATTTTAGGTATCCTTAGCAACATTTGCTATCTTTGTTCTCATTGGTAATGAGTTAACACCAACAAAGGCCTTTGTGGCTCTTTCAATATTCAACATTCTTCGTTTTCCACTGTCTGTTTTACCAAATGTTGTTGCAAGCTTTGTTCAGGTATGGAACCCCCAGTAATATATATGAGGCTTATGATAGATTAGTGGTCTTGTCAGTCAAGCTCACATTACAAAATGTTTTCTCCCTCTCGTTAATTTTTTAATTTCAATTTTATTTTCAGGCACTGGTTTCTGTAAAGCGTTTGACAGATTTTCTTTGTCTCGATGAATTGAACCCAAAAAATGTTCAAAAGTTTATTCCAACAGAATGTGAGTTTTCGAGATTTAACCTCTTGGGATGCATGATAGATATATGAAAATAATTTGGGAAGACTGTGGTAGTACAGGGGTAGAGTGCATGGCAATTTGAGATTCCATTAAAATATATTATTATTTTCTTAAGGAATCCTCAAAATACTTATCTTAATCTGGTTTTTCTTATCTTTTCTCTGTATCATTTTTTAAGTTATGGGTAAGATAATTGTTTGGTAATTATTTTGCAGTTTCAAGCCAGGTCATTCATGTTGAAGATGGAACGTTCTCTTGGAATTTGGGAGAAGGGCCGACTTTGAAAGAGTATGGATCGAAAAATAATGTAGTGTGATTTTAAATGTCTTACTTCACAAGTCTAGTTATTAAATCACTTACTGCTTGTCTAACATTTCATCTTCATCATTTATCACCGACTATTATCATCACTACCATCATCATTTAAGCTTAATATCATCATCATTATCGTAACTATTATCATGGCTATCATCATCGTCATCTCTCTTTATCACCATTAACTACAATCACTGTAGAATCACCACCATCAATTATCAGCATTATCAACACCATTATTTATTCTATTATTATTATGAACTGTCTTAAATATTACTATTTCAGCGTCAATCTAAACATAACGACTGGTTCACTGGTAGCAGTAGTGGGACAAGTAGGAAGTGGTAAATCTACGTTACTGTCAGCTTTACTCGGGGAAACAGAGAAAACACATGGACAGGTCTACCTTCAGGTGAATAGCTAACAAACCATGAACGGAATTCTAAGACAACATTCTGAAACGAAGAACCTCTATCTAAGTCTTTGTTGGAATGTAATAAGTCTTTTTTATGACAAATTCAATTGGTTTTCATAGCTCAAAACTCTCTTTGGAAATAAACGAGGCTTGAAAAGTCGGAAAAAACTAGGGAAAAGTAGCTTGCTTTAAACTTTGAAATGCGCCAAGAATGTACTTACCGTTTGAAGTTCTACCCAATGAATTGGCAGGAATTGAAAATATTTTATTGTAGAGGAAAGAAAATATCAAGAAAAATATGAAATTTTCGACTATGCTCGACTTGAAGACGAACGAAGGACTCGAGATTTTAAACCTGCGCGCACGCGTCAAAAGGGCGGGAAAATATAGACATTACCGCTGACAAATTCTAATGGTGGCATGGTACATGGTGGCTAGATGACTGCCTGCAGCTTCTAAGTGCCGGCACGAAGATAGTCGATCATAATCTGTGCCGAAAAAAGACAAACAACATCAAATATTGAAATCTTTAGTTTAGTTACAGCCCTTTAGTTAGTAGTCATGAAATATTTCTGGTTTGCAAAATAATGCATAATGTTTTGAAATCTTTTTACAGGGGTCAGTTGCATACGTGCCTCAACAAGCATGGATACAGAATGCAACGCTTCGAGATAACATCGTGTTTGGTAGGAATTACGATGCCAGGCGTTATCACAAGATTGTCAAGGCTTGTGCTCTGGAAACGGACTTTGATATCCTTCCTGGTGGTGACATGACTGAAATTGGCGAAAGGGTGAGAATGTGTAGAATGTATACTTTCTGTAAACCCCGATTGTGATAAAAGTTAAAGCTATCATAAAGTTATTGAATCCAAGCAATGTGACTGCAATTGTTTAACCTTCATGACACTGAAGCATGGTCCTGTGGTCGGAAGTGACATTTTTTGTTTTCATTATATAAATAGTTGTAGTGTTGTTTATCGTGACGTTTTATTTATTATTTCTTGTTTATCTCCAGGGAATCAACCTTAGTGGAGGTCAGAAACAGCGTGTCAACCTCGCAAGAGCAGTGTACTTTAATGCTGATGTCTACCTGTTGGATGATCCACTCAGTGCTGTAGATTCACATGTGGGGAAACACCTCTTTGATAAAGTAATAGGACCCAGGGGAAGGTTGAGGAAGAAGGTATGCGAGATACCGGAGATTCCTATTTGTTTACTCAAGATGATATTGAATTACGTCCTGTACATATTTGCAGACTTTCATGAAAGAGGTCATATTTTTATATTATTGTTTTCTCTTTTTTTCCCTCATAAGACACGTGTTTTGGTAACTCATGCTGTGAGCTTCTTACCTCAAGTGGATCAAATCATTGTTCTACAGGGTGGTCGAATATCAGAAGTAAGGAAAACGAATGAATGAATGAGAACTATGAACGAAAGAACAGTATTTACAAATGATAACACAGTGGCGGATTTTAGAGGTCACAGGGTACCCGTGCATCCCCCACACACCCCCACCTCTCCAACAGGTCACCGACATTCTAGCTTGGAACGAGTTGGTTGGTTTAAGCGATAAAAAAAAATGTAAATTACTAAAAAGGTGCATCTTCTTAATTTCGTGAACAACCTCCCCTCCCTCACTCAAAATCCTAGATCCGCCCATGTAACCCATCTTATCGTATCAACCGTATCTCTTAACGATCCTTCAGGTCGGAACATACGAGGAACTTCAAGCCAATCAAGGAGCCTTTGCTGAATTCTTGAAGACATTTGCAACAGAGGAAAACAACGAAATGGACACTAGTAGGTGTCGTTAACAAACTTAAGTTGAATATCTGGTAACCATGCATATTTTATCTGAGAATGAAGATCGCAGTACCACGATCGAAATGTTTGAATGAAATCTAAGATAGAGATCAGTGCATGGCAACCCTTCATTCTCAGATTTAGCTAATGCGGAACGTATTTCAAAACAAAGCGGCATGTGCGCCGCTAAGCTAAATCGATTTCATTTCGTTGATTATTTCTGTAGTTAACGAGCCAATCCACGAAGGTCCTGAGAACGAAGACGAAGAAGACATACTCGTTCAGCTTAATCTCAGCGGAAGTCAGGATGAAATGGATGCAGGATTTGAACCACCGACGATCGTTGTAAATCGACCAGTGTTGAGACGCCGACAGAGCGTGGCTACCATGGGAACCACGATAACATCAGATACCGCTGACACTGATTGTATGACTATTGTAGAGGAAGATAGAGACATGGATGCGATGATTGGTGAAGAGAAAGCAGAGAAAGGAAGTGTAAGTTATTAAAGACTATGGAGATTTTGCACCACCACGTGACGGCAGCCAATACAATCGTTGAGATTGAGAATACATGAGAAAGAATTCAATAGACCGTTTTCTCAAGGTTGCGTGCGCATCTAATTATAAGGAACTTGACGGACCACGATACCAGAACACGAGCATTATCATGCATTGCTATAAAAATTCATAAAATCAATTATTTTCCTTTTTAAATATAAAACTGTCTTCTCAATTTTACTGAATTTGCGTTTTTCCGTTTCGTGGCCTGCGCACGCAACCTTGAGAAAACGGTCTATTCTCATTACAAATCACTTGTATCATTTCTTTGTTTGACGGTTACCCATCAGAAGACACATGAATAAGGATAGATTCAACTCAAACGAAGAATCTCATTCTCAAGAGAATGACACGTGGCCTGTAATGGGAAAACATTGCACATAGACTAAAGATTAGTTTGCAATCCTTTGCTCTTAGTCTTCAGAGTATCACTTCTAACACTCTGCGCCAGTGCCTGGGCCATTCTCCGTGCCAGTTATGTATTAAATTTAGTCTGTGTTACTTAATGGACTGCAGTAATTTGTTGCGTAAGGGAGGGGACGGGACTTCTAGTAAGTTTCAATAGTAATTAGTATACGTCATCGTTTACAGGTAAAGCTAACTGTATTCTGGACGTATGCAAAATCCATTGGAGTGTTGTTAGCTGCTCTGGTATTGTCATTCATGCTGATGTCAGAAGGTTGTCTGGTAGGATCGAGGATTTGGTTGGCGCTGTGGAGTTCGGATCTCGACAAATCAACAGACAAACGTGATCTTTATCTCGGGATATATGGTGCTTTTGGATTCCTCCAAGCAACATTCGTCCTGATTTCGTCCATATGTCTGGCCTTTGGTTCAATTCGAGCATCCAAATCTCTCCATGACAGTCTTCTCATCAATATTCTTCACTCACCTATGTCATTCTTTGAGACCACTCCCATTGGTCGTATTGTCAACAGGTTTTCAAAGGATTTGTACACTATAGATGATACAGTTCCACGCTCTATGGGAGCCTTCTTGAGGACGTTTTTGAGTGTGTTTGGAACCCTGATTGCTATTTCCTATGCCACACCCCTCTTCCTGACGATCATAATCCCTCTTGGAATAATTTATTTTTTAATACAGGTAGAGTAGATATTGTTTTTTTTAAACAATGGTTATGCGAAACTGGAAAGTCCGGTCTATGTTTCTTGTTTTTGCTCTTGTTTGTTTGTTTGTTTGTTTTAGTATCGCCCTAGTATCATCCTACATTTCTGTCCCCACTTTCCATTCTATCTTTCTATTTCTCTATTTCATGTATCTATAAATGGTACGCCGCAATGCAATAACTCTACAGCTCATTTTCTCTTTTCACGTGCCCTAGATAGTCCTTTGCCTAGTCCAGCACCACGTGTTCTAGTGTCATCTCATATTTCTATTTCCATTCATTTTTATTTATTTCTATTTCTCTTTCCTGTCTCTAGAGATGGTACGTCTCATCGTCCCGTCAGATAAAGAGAATAGAATCAGTGAGTCGCTCGCCAGTGTACAACAATTTCTATGAAACAATCGGTGGTTCTTCGACCATCAGAGCCTACCATCAACAACAACGGTTCATCCGCGGGAACTTTTACAAAGTAGACGAAAATCAGCTGGCTTATTTCCCACTTATCTGTTCCAACAGGTAGAAACACAAATTGCCTATTTAAGCTCAAAACTGACTTACCCCCTCCCTCTGGTCTAATATTTGTCAGGGTGGGTCGGTAGGTAGACAAGAAAAAGCTGAAAGATTGAAGATTTTGAAATGTCGTTTCTTTTATAGGTGGCTCGCCCTTCGTCTAGAATTTGTTGGTAACCTTATCATTTTGTTTGCTGCAATTTTCGCTGTTGTCAGTAAGGACTCCATTGAAAGTAGTCTTGTTGGCATGTCAATCACCTATGCCCTGCAGGTCAGTGGGATATATATAATAGAGCTTATAAGTTGTGACGTATTTTCGTGTGGGCCGCTGAGCCCTTCATTAAAGCCAATATGTGTGTACATGTAGCGCAATGCACCATTGAAATCTTCCTAAGCTCCGAAAGCATTCTTGTCATGTATCATGGACGACATCAAAAAACGCATGTTTCTTTACATCATATAACGTTTTACCTATACTAATACCACAGGTAACCCAGACGCTAAACATGATGGTGCGTATGTCAAGTGAACTCGAGACAAACATCGTGTCCGTGGAGCGTACCAAAGAGTATTCAGAACTACCAACAGAGGTAGGGTAGGGTAAGATAGGGTAGGGTAGACATGTTAGGGTAGGCACCGAGTGAGTGGGTATAGCTTTTAGTGTACAAACTGACTTTTCGGTAATCTGAGCCTACAAAATCCCTTTACTACCTTCCCCTTCACCATAAAGGCTATATTATGAAATTTCCCTTCCTCTCCCCCCACAGGCAGCGTGGATCGTCGAAGATAATCGTCCTCCTGAAGACTGGCCTGGTTCAGGTCACATCGCTATAGAAACTTTTGACTTGAGATACAGAGAAAACCTCCCGCTCGTCCTGAAGAATATTAGCTGTGATATCGTACCAGGAGAGAAGGTAGGTATAGACTACGATAAATCAGAGCTAGTGGTAGAGGGTTTTTTTGCATTGCTTTGATTGGACGATCTTTGTTATCTTGGAACTTTGATTTGTTCAGAAAGAAAGCCATTTAAAGGTCATTCTAGTTTACTTGCACGTTTGCCACTTATGAAGTTTGCTCCACGAAACGCACAGATAAAATTAGATATATGATGATGATGGTAATGGTGATGGCGATATAAATACCACATTATAAGATTGTCACTTGGTTGGGCTATGTACCATTTTCCATAGATCGGTTCACTGGTCAAACACAAAGCATTCAGTCGAGGTTGTAAGGTTCAAATTTGAATAATCCTTTGAAAGTACCTAGGCGCCTCGCTTGAGCGCTTTGTGTTTGATCAGTAACCAATGTATGAAAAATGGTGAATTTTAAACACTGTGACGTCATGGCATTACGCGGCACAGATCCCGTAGAGTCCAGTACAGTCTCGTAGAGCTACTATACAAATGTATAATACGGTTTCTATTTCTTCTGTTCAGATTGGCATCGTCGGTCGTACAGGAGCTGGCAAGTCAACCTTGACTCTGGCCTTGTTTCGTCTACTGGAGAGTGCAGGGGGAAGCATCAAGATCGATGATATAAATATCGCTGTGATGGGCCTGCAAGACTTGCGTTCACGACTCACCATTATTCCACAGGTATCCCATTCGAGTCACTCTTCATGTTAGGCATTCCGAGGTTGAGTAAAGAACTGGGTCTAGTTAGTATTGCAGTACATTTTAAGGGCTGTTTTAGGAGACATATTTTTAAGACTGTATCAATTTTGTCCGCTAAAACAGCCCTAAAATCACTGAAATGCCAAATTCAGGCTTTTTCTCAATAAACTCGCAATGGCTAATACCACAGGCACTCCATCGTGTTTAATTCCTTTAAGTTAATGCTAAGTAGCTGAGTTGACCTTCAGATCAAACTCAAGGTCAAACAATAAGAATAAAGGAGTTGACCCATCCTTTTGGGAACGTGGTCAACTCAGAATATTACACACTCATTCCAACGTGAAAGGGTAACCTTAGTTACCACAGACCAATGAGTACAATATGAGATTATGAATTGCTGTTTCAATTCACTGATAAAAGTCTTTGAATCTCATCATCTCTGCTCCAAATGGTGTTCAAACACTGACTACCATATGCAGTCAGTTAGAAAGTATTTTATTGTAAAACCCAGCAAAAACAAGCTTTTAAATCTTTCGTGCCATCAATGCATCTTACACATTAAGGATACCAAGTGTTTATCTTGTTAGGATCCCGTGTTGTTTTCTGGTACGTTACGGTTCAACCTGGACCCGTTTGATAAATACTCAGACGAAGAGCTGTGGAAAGTCCTTGAAGTCAGCCATCTGAAGCAGTTCGTGTCGGGTCTTGCTGAGGGTCTGCAGCATTCTGTCTCGGAGGGAGGAGAGAACCTCAGGTATGAATGGATGAACGGTAATTTTATTTTAACACCTATGTTAATTATTCTGGGTTTTTTCAGTGTTGGTCAACGTCAGTTGGTGTGTCTTGCTCGTGCTCTACTTAGAAAAAGTAAAGTTCTGGTCCTGGACGAAGCGACGGCAGCTGTGGATCTCGAGACAGACGAACTCATCCAGAAGACCATCAGGACTGAATTTGCTGATCGAACAGTGTTGACTATAGCACATCGACTCAATACTATCATGGATTACTCCAGGTAAGGAGGTGTGCAATATGGTGGCTGTATAGTAGTGTAGTGGTGGGGCGTTGTGGATTACTGAAGGTACGATATTATGACAGTGATGTATAGTGGTGCAGTAAGGTGTGGTGTATTATTGTGATGTAATGTATTGTATTGAGGTGTGGTTTGATTTAGTGTATTCGTGTAGTGTATTGAACATAATGTGATCAGTAGTGTAGCTCGTTGTATCGTGAGGGCCGTAGAGTGGTATGTAATTATATTATGCATTGTGTTGACATGTTTTCTGCTGTGCAGTGCACTGCTGTTGGTTGTTTAATGATGTATCGTGGTGTTGCGGGGTGTTGTGTGGTATGGTATTGTAAGCATGGTGTTGCCTGATGTTGTGTGGTATGCTAATATGCAATAGTGTGGTGTAGTGAGCTGGTACTAGATGTAATAAGATGTGCTATAAGAAAGTGTAGAGTTTCGTTATGCAGAGTCATCATATAATAACATGTTTTATGTCCGTAATCATTACCAGGATCATCGTTCTTGACAAGGGCTTCATGATGGAGTTCGATACACCTCAGAATCTGTTGTCCCAACGTGGTATTTTCTTTGGGATGGCTCAGGATGCTGGTCTTGCTTGAAAAGGAATCAAGCTTAATGGCTTTTCGAATTCATGCATTGATTACTTCCAAGCTAGGGTAACTTCAGTTGCAGAAATTTCAATTTTAGTAACGAGAAGGGTGTGAAAGTATCGTTATTATTAGTATTTTTTTATCATTTTCGTATTACCTAGAAATGTTTTCCATTCATTAAATATTATGCATTTTCGTCACAAATCCTTTCAATTTATTGCCGAAATTCGTTCGCCCTTTGCAGTAATTATAAATAGATTTATATGTTACTCAGTTTTCGGTTTTAATGACTATTTAGTGAGTTTAGTAAGTTTTACGTACCCTCATGGTACGTAGGGTATAAATTATATACATATATTAAAAAAAGACTGGGTCGAGTTTGCATGCAGTGCATTACGGGACTTTGTTAGAGGAGCAGCTTGTTAGAGGACGAATTAGACGCCATCTTGAAATAGTTCCAGAATGCCCCGCAATGCTAACTCAACCCAGTTTTTCCTCGACCTTGGAATGGTTGATAGAACACTCATTCAACATTATTTACTTTGAAAAGAGATATCGTGACAAAAAGGGAGCAAAACTTTGCTCGAGGGAGTAGAAAGCACTCGCCTCAGAACAAAGTAATTTTACTTGGGTATATTTCCTGTGGGAAGTGGCGGCCATGTTGGAGGTTTTTCAACAATGTCATCCAGCATTTTAAGTTTTAGCTCTGTCAACCATAATGTGGTTTATAAAATCTGGTTTGCTTTTAATATGTAATTGATTAAATTATTTATAAGTTCTGGCCTATCTCTGATTCATCAGTTCGTTTTGCTTCTTTGTAGTATCGACAAGACGAAGTTACTGATTGGTTACTTTAGGGAGCCAATGAATAGTCGTAATAATCGCTCCATGTCACGTGGGGAAACGACATTTTATCGATAAAAATGTTAATATCAGAGAATGGAATGGGAACGAGTATAAACTAAGTTGTCACGTGATGGTTACTATGGTAAAGCTGAATCGAAATCATCATTTAAAGTTAAAAAATTCACTAGAAAATTTGTACACCTAAGGATTTTGGCAGCTAATATCGAGCGATTGGTCACGTGACTATACGTTACTAACAGTTGTGGTAGTTGACTTTGATCGAGGGATTTTCAATAATTCAAACCCTGATAAACTACTTCCTTTCCGTAGTCGCCCTCCTACTTGTTTGTCAGTCCTGTTCAAACAAAATTTCAAGGTGGACTTAACTTCTTTGCGATAGTTCTCGTTAAGCATGGTGTAGCACAAGGGGTTGGCAGCGCTGTTGGCGAATGTTAAAATATTACTAAAAGCAACGACTTCCCAGAAGTATTTGAAATACTGATCTGCTTGTCCAAAGTCCAACCACATCCACATGATATTGTTCGGCAACATGCAGGCTGCGAACAGCACCGTTACCACTACGAGCATGCGCACTATCTTCCTGGTCTCTTCCAACTGTTGTCTTCTTAGACATTCGGTCACGAATTCTCTCTTTCGTAGCTCGCCTGCTATGCTTATGTAAGCCGTTGCTATGACAATGAGTGGTAAGACGTACTGTGTGGTGAAAAGAAATGCCGTGTAGATCTTTCGCGTGTGGTGGTTTTCCCATGACTCATCGCAGGAGTTGTCACTGTAGCGTAATATGATAATATAAGGACATACAGGGATTATGGAAAACACCCAAATAAGAACTATAAGAATTTTAGCTTTAGAAATGGTGAGCTGTCTTCGAAGTGGGTGAACGATAGCCCAATATCGCGTCAAACTGACCGCTGTCAAAGTGTATATCGATGCAAAGAGAGCTAGTGTTTGTAAGGGATACAGAATCTTGCACATAAAAGCCCCGTAAGGCCAAACGTAGTCCATCTCCTGAACAGGAATGTCGAATGGAATACAAATACACGTCAAGGCTAAGTCAGCGATGGCCAAATTCAGAATAAAGTAGTTCGTTACTGTTTTCATGTTTTTGCGTCGAAGGATGATCACACAAACCATAGAGTTCCCTAACGCACTTACAAGAAAGATAATCACATACAGAGTGAGTTTTAAGACTCTTGCATGCTTTGCATACTCTTCGAGTACTGTTAGTCCAACACGGGCCTCACTTGAGTTTGTTCGATTACTCGTACTCAAAAACACATCCAAAGGAGGGGCCGTTGTAAGAGCACTTGAATCAACCATCTTGGTTCTCTACCAAAACTACAAGTGCAAAACAATATGGCTATTAGTACAATTTAGTGTTCTTTTTACAGTTGTCAAGTACAGATGTTGATCTTCGCATGTCTTAGGCTGCGTTCATGATGCATGGCAGAGGGAGGGGGGTGGGGGGGGGCAGGTGAAAATTTGAAATGTCCAGAATAATTTTCAACACCCCCCCTAAAGTCATCAGAAAATACGATCCCCCCTAAGCAAGGCTTGTAGTTTCTTCCAAAAATTGTGCATCCCCCTCTTCCATTTTTCTGATAAAAATTTGTCCATCCCCCCTTTTTCCTACCAAACTTTTCCCGATCCCACCTCAATTTCACCTGGCCCCCCCGCCATACATTATGAACGCAGCCTTATAATGAGAAATGACACTCACAGACACAATGTCTCGAACTTTTTCTCTCTTACAGGTGTACTAGACACAAAGCCCCGGATGTATACGTAATTATAACTGATTCCGATCGGTTAAACAAATAACTAACGTGAATAACAATTTTTAGCTTTATAAGCCGTAATACACAGAGAATAAATGGACAGCTTCCAAGTGATGAATCTATTCCTTATGAATAATGATTTTAAAGTTATATCAATTATGACAAAATGTGGGTGAGAATTGAGAAAAAAGTACTAAACACTCATTTTTTATCCTGAATTTCTTATAATAATAGTAGTAGTAATAATAAATCTTTATTTATTCTCACTAAATGCGATAGCACACAAGTGCTAGTTTGAGCGAGCTAAAGAATAAATAGCTATGACAAAAATATTAAAAGAAAAAGATACACAATGATATAAATATATAAGATATATAAATACAAGTAAAATATGAGAATAAATATAATGTCACTGGATACTAGCAAGATCAAGTTTTGAAATTTGCCGGTATCTGAAAGAACTAAGCTTATATTATTAGATGTTCTTATATTATCCATCAGAGAGTTCCATAATTCAGGCTCTAAGTATCTTATTGCCTTAAGTCCATATGTTGTTGTATTAATTTTAGGAGTAGTTAAAATGTGAGACCCCCTAAGATTGTAAGGTGTAACATTCAATGCTTTAAGAACTGAAATTGCAATAGTTATATATATATATATATATATATATATATATATATATATATATATGTAATGTTGACTTGTTGGCCTTGGTTAATAGAGAGTGATAATCACTATCCCTATCTTGATAAATACTTCTTAATGCTCTTTCATTTAGTTTTTCTAGTTTTTCGGAGTCACTTTTTAAGCAAACATGCCACACAGTAGCACAATAATTAAGGTGCGATAAATGAATTGTATAACTTGATTTTAGCATCAAGACAAATAAGGCGTTTGCATCTATTAAGACACTAATTTGTCTACTAATTTAGTGAATTGTCAATATCATCGAATTCAGGCGTAAAATGACGTGAATGTCAACTCTTTCAGATAACTTTTGACAAGGTATCCATGAATAGGTAATTCACACAAAGAAGTTTATTCAATCTAAATAAAATGGGGAAACACATATTCAACCGCTTCATCGCGATAAGCGAGATCACGTGAACTCACCAGGAATGTGATCACGTGACCTGTCCAAGTCATCAAGTCAAGATTTATGTTAAGTTAAATTGACTGGCTGAATGGGAAAGCATTACGCCCAAAAAGAAAGATTCAATGTTTCATAACAATTAATGAGATATAATCACGTGATGTCGCTAACAATGCGAGGCACATGGCTATCAAAGCTATCCAGTTCGAGTTCCGTGCTGTTTTATGGCCATACCGTGGGAAACGCCACGATAACGATCTCTAATTAAGCCAGAGTCAGAGTATAGATATATAGTACTTTCAAGATTACGCAAGTATTGGCACAATGTTTCACAATGTGATTGGCCAATCACAAGTGAGATTAGTTACATATTAGATAGCTATCAATCATGTTTCAATAGAGTGAGTCGTTTGGTATCCTACATTTTCAACCGATCAGGAGGATCAACCTCGTTACGTTCTAACGTTCTAGAACACTATTGCCTTTGCTCTAGGAATGTATCGTTTTAGGTAACGACTTTTTTATCGCACATTATCTTAGGATTTAGGCTTTCCTGAGTAGATGTTTAAAGCTAGCTTCACAGCTTCTAAGTACTTGTCAGGTTGCCCCCTATTTTGGTCAAAAAATAAATATTCATAATGTTTACTGGCTCGAATGTTTTAGTGTTGTTGTTTTGTTTTGTTTTGTTTTTGTTTTGCTTTTTGACTTTTTTGTTTGTTTGTTTGTTTGTTTGTTTTTTATTTCTTATTTTATGGCACTGTTTATAAAAATTTTAATTCTTCTTATTTTTCTGCTGGCTTTAGTTTGGCTTTAAAAGGTAAAACAAATGTATTCTCTTAACCCATACTGAACGATATTAAACTATTAAAAAAATTTAAGTTTTTTTTCCGTTTTTAAGTTAAAATGTACTGTAGAAGAAAATTGAAATAATTTACACAAATATCCCAACAGCTAATTTTTAAAACTGTGGGGAAACGTTATACGACAATCGCTTGTTTCTGAGCTGAAAGTCGTAAGACCGACAAGGGTTACACAACTTAAGTTCAACCTAAAGACTTTAATTTTGTCTGGTATGACGTGAAAATTCAACAAAGCTGTAATCGATCCTCAAATCATCTGATGGGCAATGTCTAGGGAAGCCAAAAATAGAAAATTCTATCCTAAACAAACACGGTTTACTTTTATATTTGCTAAAATTATCGTACAAGACCCTTGGGCATTTAATATTTCTTTCTGTGCGTACTCGTTATACTAGCAATGACATCTTAAGAATTTTCACTCTGAGCAAATAATAGATATTTCGCACCAACGAAAAAATTTTGTATGAATAAAGAAGTGTTGAAAGATAATCTTACCTTAATTTTTTTTCTTCACAGCTATGAAAATTTTACTACTGCAGTAGTTTTGGTGATTTTCAGTTTTACGAGAGGTAGTTTTCTGGTTCTTTTCTCAGTTTACATTCTTCTGCAAAAGATAATAGAATTTTTCAGTACAACTGACTACAGAATTAGATTCTTTTGGTTTTTAAGAAATACTCTAACAACCAAAACAGAGTAGTTTTACTACTTCATTCTCTGCTTGCAGCGAATGACGAGGCAAGGAAATCTAGTCAGGTTATTTATACAGGTGTTTTGCTTGTTCCATCTTCCATTAACTAAAGTCATAAATCAAGCGCTTTCCGTACTTTCTGTTTCACTCTCTTATCTTTAACCGTCGTTTTTTCACTCGAAACTAAGAGATATCAAACTTAATGGCTGTAAATCATTTCTCTTTTTAAGCTCTTTTAATTAACGTTGTAGTAACTACTCAAAATGAATGCAAAAATGGTGTAAAGTATCAAAAAGATTAGCGTAAATTTGTACAACTTTGTATTGAGTCGTTTAAGGCCCCGTCCACACGTATCCGGAAATTTTTGTATCCGCAATTTTTTTTTTTTTTTTTTTTTTTTTTGCGGATACGGGTTGCGTCCACACGTGTCCGCAAACTTTTGTGTCCGTATCCGGAAATTTTACGAAAACGGATACGTGTGGACGGCGAAAACGATTCGAATACGCTGCGTGTGGACGCAAACATTTTCGTATCCGTAAAAAATAATTTGCGGATACAAAAATTTCCGGATACGTGTGGACGGGGCCTAAAAAGGACCGACGGGGTAAAACGGAGTAGAATAGTTTAGAGACGCTTAGTGATAATTGAATATTTCGCACGCCTTCAGGCCAACTTTTATGTAACATTATCAAGTTCATACTCCTGGACCCTTGAGCTACAAAAAACAAAAGTATACGTGACTTAAAAACACGCAATGCAGACTTAGTTTTGCTGTTTATTCATTTGTTTCCTTTGTTCTTGTTTGTCTTTGAATACTTTTAACTTATTGGGTTTAATCGTTTGTTCGCTGTTTTTTTTTTTTTTTTTTTTTTTTTTCTTTTTCTTTTTCTTTTTCTTTTGTAATTTTCGCGCGTTCGTTCGTTTGTTTGTGATTTGTTGCTTTCTTAATTCTGATAATTGTTTGTTTGCTTTTCCTTGTTTATTCGATTACTTTCGTTTAAAGAAGAGGAAGTTGAAAGCCGAGCTTACATAACTAGCGAGATAACGTAGCTACAGCCTCAGGCCCCCTTTCCCTAAAACTAAACCTTCCCTATAGTTTATTAATTATAATTCATTATTATTAATATATCTAAATATTATTTCTTTCAAGGGCGCCATTTTTGGCCCAAATGTTTATTCTAGCAAGGAATCCACAGCGTACTAACTTACTAACACCTGTGTTTCGAAACGTAGTACTCAGTAATAATGAATATCAATACGACACAGGAAGAAGGATACATGATTAAATATGCATTAAAAAAATGGATTTTGGGATTTGGCCGATGTTGGGCCGTGCACGAGATGTCGTAACAGAAACATGTTGTTTACAGAAAACCCCAACCCTAACCGCGACTTAATTTTTTTGATATGAATGTTTTTATTAAAAAGAGACTGTGGTTATCATTTTTATTTTGATTCACTCGTTTTTTCTAGTTAATTCGTTTTTCTAGTTCTTTCGCTTTTTTTTCTGTTGTGTGATGAATTTTTCACATGTTATTGCGTCCTCATCTTTAACGTTGTTAGAGGACGTTGTCAGGAAAAAATTGTACTTGACGTCACATATTCGCCATATCGTTAGACACAGATGTCAGAAAAACAAATGAATGTCTTTAATTAAACATGTACCAAACTACAGGTCTAGCTCCGCGCCAAATATAGAAATCAAA
Organism: Actinia tenebrosa; assembly: GCF_029948245.1. NCBI lineage: Eukaryota > Metazoa > Cnidaria > Anthozoa > Actiniaria > Actiniidae > Actinia > Actinia tenebrosa. The sequence continues at coordinate 5,318,931 of NW_028292569.1, read as the reverse complement.
GAAAATTAGGATTCATTGAAATTTGTAGTAGCTAGAACTTCGAACGATTTCTGACTCTCTTTGCCGAAGTGATTTCATTTTGTTTTATGTTTGTGTGTATTTCTTTTTATGGTCAAAGATTACTTAATTCATAGTATCAGAATCGTTAAATATAATCTTCATCTGACAATTAGATATATTCAAGTCGACTTCGGAAAGATTCCAGTCACAAAGATCTATGACGAACTGGAGCATAATGTATTTGGCTTTGTTTCACCTACTTCGTCCCTTAACAGGCCTACAATGCAAAGCAATACAAACTCGAACCAGTTTCCCCCCATAACCTTGGAATGGCTCATTGAAACGACGTTTCCACGTATTGAAAATCTCAAAGCAAATTTCATTTGATGCTAACTAAGATAAGGAAAATCTTAAACGTATTGCTTAAATTTTAAATCTAGAGTAAAAAGATTTTTAAATATTTGGACAGCAATTCCTTGCCCCATTCAACAAAACTCTCTTGATACTGTATTCATAAAACTGAACTCCCGCGCAGAGAAACCCATCTCACAGCAGAGTAGGCGTTCATTTAGCTTCTCAAATTTCTTTTTGAAATAATTACCAAAAGCTAGTTCTCCTCTCTTTCATCAGAATAAACCCTCACGATTTTTTAAATTTAATTCGATCAGGAACTGAAGTCGAGCCCTGAATATTTCAAATGATTGTCCACAAAGGAAATATTTTTTATATCAATAAGTGTATATCTTGGGAAAGAAAAGTTAAATTATGCAGGAAAAAAGGACGGTTCTTTGTTGCTAAAATTATTGTAATAATACAACACTTGAAGGGTAAATAGTAATAATACAGTCTATATTTATTAGTGTACTCTGTGGTTTTTTGTAGACTACTATAAACTACCCTATATAGCCTAGGCGTCTATTCTATTAACATATGAATTATGTATCAAACATTTACAACAGTGAATATCTTGTCCGATGAATCAGTAAAAATATATTCATGAATCTGATGAAATAAGATAAAGAAAGGAAAGTTACGCTACTTAATAAAAAAACTAATTTTGCAATAACTTATTGGGAAACTATGATTTAACTAGAGACTTAAAATATTTTTTTGTGGTTTATAGTCAGGCAATATTCAACATATATCATAATTTTGACTTGTTTCAAGATAAAAATCACTCATAACGTAACTCTAACTTTTAAGAATGATTTTGTAAACGAGCATTGAAACTTCAAGAAATCTAAGTTCATTTCCTGTAGTATATTCACGAATGATATGTGGTACTTACTTACTGCGCTGAAGGAGTTTCTAAGCTCTTATAGCCACGACAGCCACTACAGTAGCTACTGAATAAAAATTGGAGATATCGCAACCAAAGAACGAAGTATATATTGTGCACTCGTCGTTTATCATAGGAAATCTGCTTGTGTGGTGTAGATGCACGATACCGCAATAGTGGAATACACGGCTATGTTGAATCTATTCTATTATTAGGACTGTAACAGACTTATTAAGATTTTTTTTCCTGTTTGTCACTCATGCGGATTCCAATCCCAATTGCGTCCAGGTGTGAGACGAAAACAGAAGTTGTGCGGTGAATTGTTGAAAAGTATTTTTACTAATGAATAAGTAACAAGAACAGTTTACTCGAAAAAATATCTTTTAAAAAATGAAGTTATCCGTCTTTCGAATATTTCGTTTGAATATTTTAATTTTCAACCGCGCCTTTCCTTTGTCGTTCTCCCCTTTTTCGTTTTCATTCATTCACACTTTTAAGTTATTCATTACCTTCTTCGTGGATATCCGAAAGAAAAACAAAAGTTTAATTAGAAATTGTCGCATGTTGCAAATCAGGGGACTTAAAAAAAGACATTCCCGACATTACTATTTCCTAATTTTAGTGATCACTTGACAAACATTTTCTTTTATTTATTCTAGATTCCGTTTCTCTAATATATCTAGAAAACTTTTCTCAAATGAAAGAAAATCGTAGCAAATGACAAACAAAAGTAGTGAATCGAGAAAAAACGCGAAAAAACGGGAAAAAAAAAAAAAAAAAAAAAAAAAATCAAACAAAACAACAAAACGAGGAATATTAAAATCGTTATTACAGTTTTAGATTCATTAGTATATGTTGGCAAAACAGATTGTGCCCATTATTTTTTTCCCGAAGATTCAATCAAATTTCTGTTGTCTGATATAAAACTCTGGAAAATGTTTGTTAATTTGAATTCTAGTTCCATCTTGTGCAACGCCGGTTCTCATCAAAATACAAACGCCTTGACGCTAGTGCTAATTTGTTTTGCTTCGAGTATCGAGTTTGATTGAAAAGAGTTTTCAAAGTTTCAAACTGTGCCGGATTGAAACAATACACAGTTAAATTCTTTGAATCAAAAGGTTGAAAACAACGCTTTTTCTTTGAGTATACTTTCGTTCAATTGTGAATTGTAAGTCAATGTTGTAGTTAGCGAGAAAATAGCAGAAAGGAATTGTTGCAACGTATCTGCATTTCGTAGCAAATGTATGAATGAGTGTGTTAACTATTCATAAGAGAGTGTCGAAAATAACAATAGTTAATAAAAGATTCTACTTACAACAGTTTTCCAAGTCTATCTTGTTCTTAATAGCTTTCTCTAAGCTCAACGATCCTAACCGGAATAAGAAAAGACTTCAACAAAAACAATAAGCCGGAGAATCTGGAATCCGAAGCTTTGCTCGTGAGCCCATCTCATTGGATATTTTTTCAATCTTTTCTTTTCATATGTAAACATATTTTCGTCTAAAATTTCAATTATAATATTAAAAAAAACATTGCCTAAAGTAAACATATCAAACCTAACTGATTTGTTATACATGACTTCAGTTTTTCTTAAAAAGACAACTTAATCCTTGAAGAAGAAAGAGAATGGCGCCAATCCTTAATCGGTATCAAAGAAAGCTTTTGTCAGACATTTGTCAAGCTCAATAATGGAAAATATCTAAATATTGAATATTGAACCATTCCTTTTCAAGTATGCAACTCTGTTCTATGTAAATAACATGCTCTCTTTTCCCATGAAGTGTTAATCGTATTTACCAAAATAATTTACCGTATTTCTAATGAATATTCAGTGAAAATAACATTTGTATTGAATCAACTTATTGTTTGTCTTCTAAATTATTGAGTTTTTAAATCGATCTTTTACTCATGCAGTTTTGAAAAGAAAAATATAAAGCCTCTCCAAAGCACAATATATCATTTGAAGAATTGATAACTACGATTTTGTCGATTTTTTTAGGGAAGCGACTTTTCAACTTGCCTTAAAGGATACTCATTCTCGTGAATTGTTGCATTTTTCCTCTATCGTTTTCGCGGTTACCGGCAATATCGAACCTTTTTTGCTCTTCACTTTCGGAATTCTCGTCGTTCTCTTTCCCAGTTTAAGTATATTAACGACGATATGAAGTGGTGAACTCATCAGCTTTCCATACAACCATTGGTTCGGCTGAGATGAAAATAGTCGAGTCGAGCCACATTCATCTAACTAAAGAAATTACTTAAAATCAAAGATGGATTTAGAGATACCTGGTCTGAGTCAATCGGAACTATCGCTTAGAGTTTACAATGAGGTAATATCAATTCAGTATATTGCATGTCAGTCAGATAAGGAAACTCTTCGTTATGGTTTGTTTTATGCAGCCTTGCCAAGTAGATAACTAAGCACGCGTTTAGGGGCCCATCCTTGACTGCAAATGACCTGTAGAGTGGTTTTAGTACCTATTTATAGTTCATGTACATACACGATACGACCTGCCGTAACATTGAAATGGCTTCCCATAAGAAGGCTATTTGTATGAGTGGGAAACATAGGGTACTGACTTACAGCAGTACACGGTACACGACTAACCGTAACACTAAAATGGCTTTCCATAAGAATTTAAATACCTATACCTATGTACAGCATGTTCACGGTGCGACTTGCTGTAACATTTAAATGGTTATCGCATGAGTGGGAAACTTACCACATCATAAGAATTAACGTAAAGATTTATTATCGTAATGCATGGGAAACTTCTAAATGTACACGGTAAGAGAAGCCGTAACATTAAAATGGATTCCCATTGTCTTCTAGTAATTCAGGAAATCGCAACGCTATGGTCTCGGTAAGATAGGGTATGGCTACAGTGAGGCTATGAATTTAACGTTTCTCACTGATACGAAAACCGCTCCTGATTACCAAATATGGTTGCAACCGAAGATAGTCTTCTCGGACAAGGACTTAAAACCGTAGGCCCTGTCTCCTAACCCTTCCTATAACCTACAGTAAAATGGGGGACATAAAAGAACCACTGAGGATGTAAAAAGAAACCCTGGCAGTGACCACCCTCAGTGCCTCCACTTCATACTAACCATCTCTCATGTTTGTAAATTGCTTAAAAAAGCAATCTGTCATTCACAACTCCATGTAAAGCGCTTTTGATTATATCCACATAGGAAAGGGCGCTATATAAATCATAATCATCATCATAATCATCATTATAGTCACCTTCGCAGTCTGTGGGAATCAAATCGTAAAGTTAACTGATTCAACTCTAACTGAGTCAACGAAGAGCCGATTTGGGTTGAGATTAATAAAAAAAACCGGTGCATTTTAAGACCATTTCCTTTCTTCTTTTCTATAGGCTTACTTTGACATTAATTCTTTTTTGCCTTTCTTCCTCGAAGCTGTAGTTTCCTTTCTGCTGTGAGAGGATTTTCGAGGATCACGTACGGACGGAATCATGAAAAAGTTCACCGAAAATGAAAGCCGCTGTAAGAGTACGTTAGATAAGTGTTTAATTAGACACTGTAAATACGGCGGAGAGAGCTATAATGTGTGCCGGCGTTGGCCGATGGTGTCAAAGCTAACGTAAAAGGAAGTGTTCCTAATGAAGTTGACTTATATTGAATTGCATCACGCGGATGGATATAGGTTGGGTTGTGTTAAACGAAAAGAAAGAAGAAATCTAAGGATCCAGTTCTGTCATAAATCTAGCATAATGGACAAGACAAAACAAAACAAAAACAAAAACAACGTTAACGACAGTCGCAAATTTAAAAGCTACTTGCGCGAATGATCATCCGAAAAACAGAATTTTCTTTAAAAGAGCCTCGAAAGAGTAGCCACGCCATGCCAAAAGCTATAATAAAGAAAATTTTAAAATCTTTGAATTTATAATATAAAGTCAAAGTAACCGAAAGAACTTTATCAAGAACAAAGTAATTTTTCTTTTCATTTTTCTTTTTCATTCTATCTTTCTTTCATTTATAATTTAATTAAAAGAACCTACTGACATCAGTATTAAGAACCCCAGAGCTGCTGACGCGAAACATTAAACAAAAATAAGCTACAAATAGCAAAACATAATCTTTTTAACTGAAACATTTCCTTTATTCCTTCAGGAAAGATGTTATCAGTACGGCAAGATGATCAAAAAATTGAAGCAAGAGCATTTTGCTCTCAAGCGGACGAGGGAAGTTTTCTATGTAATTGTTAAGTGAATATATATGTCATATCGTGGGCTCTAAATACTTATCTATAGGTCGCTCAATGGAAGCCGTGATTCTAGCTTGCGCATGCACTCTTACATCCAAAAGGCACGAAAAAAAATCGATCGCACTTCGCAATGTTTCTTGGGAATATTTTAAATTCAAGGAAAGCCATTCGACTTGTTGACTTATTCACTGTTGAGAGTTATTGGTTTGGCATGAAAAAAAGTATATTCGTAAATGTAAATTCGTAGGCTTGAGTTTTTCAAAACAGATTTTTTTGATCCTTTTGAGAGTCGGAAACAACACTAGGAAACCATTTGCAAAACCTTTCGTATATTATTTAACATTAAAATGGTTTCTTTGCGTTTCCTTAAAACCAGGATAAAAGTTTAAAACGCTATCTTTTATTAACGGCTTCAATTATGCTGCGCATGCTCAGACAACAAATTTTCAAGTTAATTGTTATCAATTAGAATTTCAGAACAATCCATGCAGAGAAGGATGATTAATAGGATTCTATATTTTCGCATGACCATGTACTACATATAACAACTTAAGTCGCCATAACAAAATCTGCGGTGGGAACTCAAAGTCAGTTTGCTTGTCTCGCGGGAGGTTTTAATCTAGCCACAGTTTCTGAAACATCTGTGGGTCTCTAAGACGAATAGTCGTTAGGTCAGTAAAAAAGGTATTGACCACCAGGACAAAGTCTGCGGTTACTGGTAATTGGTCAATAAACTTTATGTTTTGATTTTAGACGCTACCCCATTTTCTAGAACGTCTCAGTGCGACCTTATTTCTTAGGAGAAACAGTTGCTTTGAGTACAAAATATATATGTTGAATAAATTAGGAAAGAGTTTGTGGTTATCGGCAATTGGTCGTAATAGGATCAAAGAACTTCGTATATTTATCTAAGACATTATCCCAAGCCTTTTGCATTTGATATATCTGTTATTCCACGGACTACACGAAATAGTCCGGGGTAGAAGAACTACCTCAAAGAGAAACCTTTCATTGAATTTTTGAAATATCAAGTCTTCTTTTACAGACTTCTAAATAAAAGAAAGTTTGAAAAAAATCTTTATTCTTTTCATCATTTTATATTTACTAACTATTATATACATTTTGTTTTAAATATTTACTAGAAATTTTATCCTCGGTACCAGGCCACAATTCGACGCGGAGAGGGGCTCAATCTCGTACCCAGAATGCTTTGTCGTCAGCTGGGTCGGTCCGCTGACCAAAGATCCGGAGGATTCTGAGCTCGAAATTGAAAGGGGTTCGGAAAGAAAATGGAGTAAATCTGTCTTGATTTCTTCCGATTTAAATAGGATTAAAATCTTATAAGTCAATATTTATTCTTAACCAACATTCGCAATAATATCGTAATAACTGAGTTATAAAATAGTAATTTAATAATTTATTATTTAAGGAGGAACAAATTCTACTAAATCTCTTTGCACTGGAAAGTTGAATGACACCAAATTAAAGTCGCAGTACAGCCGGCTTAAGAATCCGAATTAAGAACTTCTATAAAACTTGTAGAATTAGATTTGAAAGATTACAGTGTTGGCCTGATTGCTTCTACTGTTGTCATAGGAAAAGACGTTTGGCGTCTATTTTTAGAAAGGCTCATAAACTAAATGGATAAGAGATTAAAGAACTCTCCTGTAAAGTTTTATACAATACGAATAGTCTAGTGCTTTTTTTTATCTCAATATGGAAATGAGACAACGGCATGCAGCGCAAACGTTAAGAATATACGAGGAATTTTGGTACGAGAAGAAAGAATATGGATATTAGTAGCTGAAGTGGGTTTTTTCCTTCCCCGAATTTTAATCTCAGATATTTGCTGACTTTTGTAATAGATTTTACCTTATTTTAATTTACACAGCCCCTAGCTGTGAAAACTGTACTATTGACGGAAGAAAACAGCAATATAGGCAGTATATTGTTTTTGTAATTAATATTATTCACGAAGGGCTTTTGTGACAATAAATAAAATCGAAGTCATTTTTTGGGGGGTCTATTTTAACCAAGACACAGAAAATTTTTTAAAATGAGAATAACTTTGAACTATTAAGAGTTCGAATTTCGAATTGTTATCAATTTTGAAGTATTCACCAATTCCTTTATTATGATCGCTTTCATTATGGGTTGACTACCACCACGCCTTCTCTTGCGTTTTGAATTCTACTCATTGAAATGAAGTGCAAAGTACAATACAAAAAAACGAATAATTGAATAGATTACTAAAACAAAACAAACTAATACCTTTTGCTGAGAAATTAAAAACAGGCTGAGTTTGCGATATCAGGATATGAGTTTTATGCCTAAGGCATAATCTATGGGTTGCAAAGGTGTCTTTAATTACGCGATACCATAATCTGGTATTATCTCCATCTGGCTGTTGAAGGAGATGTCTAAAATGGAAGTGTGAAACTTCTCGATAACACAGCGACGAACGTTGAATAATTTCTTGTTAAAATCATTAAGAAATAAAGATCTACACTGGATAATAAGAACAAACCAGAATGCTTTTAAAAACACAGTTTTTGTGTTGTTTCAAAAGAAACGGGGGGAAAACCTGTAATTTTTTTTGCTGGAATGTTAGATGATTTATTTTCTCGATAACGTACGATTGACAGAGAATCACCTCAACTTATTAAATTGAAAGAAATGATATTTCTTTTGAAAGAGGACAGTGTTCTTTTATTTTGAAGAAAACTCCAGTTTTAATGATCTAATTAATTTGGAAATGTAAATGTGCATAAAAGAGGATTCTTGTATTATTAATTCTGTAGGTAACTTACAATTGTACGAAATTCAAAACCCCGGTTGTAGAATTGCAAAATTTATCTCACCTTTTCCATCATAGCGTCGTCCTCGGTTATATCAAATGCCTTTAAAACGTTGTTTTGTCTGTTTTACAGAAGCCTCTCTTCAATTATTTACTTGAATGTCACTAAAGCCAAATGATCAAACCACCAATCGCGATGAACTTACCCGCCTCTCTGGAGCTCGCCCCAGGGCGTCACGGTTTGAAATCAATTTTCCGACAAAACAAAAATGGAAGTTGACATGCAATCATTATCAAAAGTGACATGTCTATGACGTCATAAATATGCTCCGTTATTTAATGGCTTTAGTGACTTCGGGACTTTCGTCTGCGAATTTAAGTGAAAACATTGAAAATACATGAGGGTTGTCTTGCCAAAAAATATAAAAATAATAAGATGTTTCGTATTAATGGAGTTTATCGAGTTAGGAAGCGAAATATTCATTTATAAGAAGCATGTGGCGTTTGACAAACGCTTAATATGTTTATTCAAACACATTGACGTAAGTATGATTCACTTTTTATCGGTTTTGACCAGATGATAATCTATCTGAATGAATTTAAAAAGTCTTCTATTAATCGCCATTAATTTGTTAATTACATCCAAGATCAAAAGTTTGATATAAAAAAGGAAGGAAAAGAACGGAATATTTGAGAGAATATAAAGAGGATCACTTCAGAATTCTTCGACTGAGAGGAGCTCTTATTTAAATCGTTTGAAAACACCTTAACACTCAGAGAAGTCGGTCCATTTTGTTTATATATTCTGGTCATTAGCGATTAGATAAGATCTGGGCAACACATCCCATTAACAACTATTACACCCCCCCCCCCGGCTATAGCACCCGATCGAATAGAAGCAAGTCGTCACGAACTTTCTCACAATGATGATGCTTCACGTGAAGCTGGAGATCAGAAGGGCGTAGGCGTACTGCTAAGAGTACGTAATTAGTACTGAAATGATCTTGAGATAACGACTTTTTTCGCAGCAGTTTGTCTAATATTAAATAAGGAAAACCCAAAGGTATTATCTGCCCCACCCCCTCTCACACCCCCCCCCCCCGCCCGGCCCCTCCCTCTTCCCCGGCCCTCTCCAACGCCAAACTCTTATGTATGAAATTTTAAGTAACAATTTTAGTTATTCCAAGTGCCTAATAAAGCGGTCTCTTTCGTGTTGGAATAGCTTTCGCACCTTAACTTACATATAAGATTTTGTATAAACCTTTATACGTGCAACACACACTGTACCCTCCCTTACTTAATACCCCTCTTTGCCTCAGCCCTCTTAATTTGTAATATTTCATATAACAGGGAGACATATCCATTGTTAGTAAAAATACACAGGTGATTATTGAAAATCTCGCGTGCTGATTGGTCGAGAAACTCACACTATAACACGATAATCACCTCCAGCGATAATCCAAAATGGCGGCCAGCCGCTTTGTTGCTGTTACCAGAAAAAATGTCTTTTATCTTCTTTTTATTCTCTAATCTCTTTTCTTCTCTATATATACTAAAACAATTATTTGCCTCAGCGAATAATTGTTAAATATTGTGTCCCTCCAGCTGTTTCCTTTGTCAGTAGCAATTAGCCCATCAAGATCAGCCTAAATGATGATATATGCAGGCTTTCTGCTTTAGCTTTCTGCGCTTCAGGCAATCATGTAAATCCATTAATTGAGCAAAAACCTTGAATTTTGCCGTTCTTTTAGAAAGCGTTTGACATGCACATGTGAGCTGTTTTTTATGTCTGTGTTCTAGCAAGCGTACAATACGTTTGCGAATGATTTGGAGCATGTATGAAAATACAAACAAAATAGTCAAAAAAGGGAATCGTGATTTTAAAAGATATACGTACTAGATTTATCGAATGGAAAACAAAATGCGCAAAATCTCTAGGAAATAAAAAAAGGGGAAAAACATGAACTAGACATTAATTTTTCAAACGTATCTAAGCCAATGCCAACTTTCTTTGTGCCATATTGAGGTACATGACCTATAAGTTTTTTTGGAACACTAGATCTTAGGTAGCTTTTGCATAAAACCCCGTCTACACTACACTAAGATTTTCCTAGACGAATATCTCTTTTGAAGGATGAGACAAAAGATTTCATATTTCCGAAAATTGCCACAAAAATCGCCAGTGTAAATGGGGCTTTAAATTTCCGGTTACTCATATGTTCCTGTTATCTGTAGCTTCGAATGGACAGTTTTTCACTCAGAGGTGCGATTTATCAGAGCTTTGTTTTGATTGGATGAAACCGATACCCTGTTGTGAGCATGTGCAGTACTACTACTTTGCGTTTGCATATCTTTTGGTCTCCGTCCAGCTAATTCTAATTTCTGATTGGGAAACTAGTAATGGAGCTGCGAAACTGGTCCAAACGAAAAAATAAATCATAATTTGGAAGTTAAAGTAAGTTTTTACAATAACTTGAATTTACCGAACTCTTTCTTTTTCTCGCCAAGGCAAAAAAAAAAAAAAAGTAGGACACTGATAAAGTACGTTGAAGCCTTTTTAACTGGTCATTCCTCAATCATGAGAAACCTCACGTTTTTAGTGGCTTGAACAGATATTACACAAACGAACTCTACGACCGAGGCGCACTTGAGCGAGAGAGCCTAGGCTCCAGCCTAAAAGTACTGATAGTATCCTGGCAATGTAAAGGATAATTATTTAACTATTGTGTTCCAACTTCCGGCTTAACTCTGTAATCTCGTGTCAATACGGAAGCAATTATCTTACGATTTTAGTGCTTTTACTGACATATGGGAATAATATTATAGCAAAAATAGATTTCAAATGGCAATTTTATCCGTAGATCGAGAGACGAGCTACCAAGGCACTTAGTGAATGGCTAGCTATAGGTACTCACTAGAATCATTTGAGTCCTGACAACGCCGCCCGTAAAGATGGTAAGTGACACACTAAAGCAAGACTAACAAAGTTTTAGAATATTTCTATAGTCATTATCCATTAATTATAGATAATTAAAGTAATTATTGTCTTGTTCTCTAGTGATGTCAAGACGACGCCAAGGTTGGTAAAGGTTGGTAAGCTAATTAAGGGTTAAAGATATCTGGATTCAATTAATTCGAAAAGCAATTATCCTTCTTGTCTGTCCAGTTTGTCTTAAACAGGACTAAGCTTTGCTTTGATTTCTTGCAGGATTATCTTGCCGTGTAATATAATATACCGCCCGGATACAATAGAAACATATAATTGCACGCCTTAAGTCAGTCTTAAAATTAAGATTTAAGGTGGCTGCCTACTTTTGAACGTTCGATTTGAGCCCACGATGTGCGCGCGCTCAAAAACCGCTGAAAAATCTACAAGATTTTATTGAAGAGCCATACGCGTTTTGAGCTTCAACAGGGCGAAACCCTCAAATTTTGCACGGGACTCTCTATCTTGTATTAGCTTATTTGAATAAACTCCTAAAGATCTAGGTTATATCAACATTTGAGAAAAAGTTAAATATTCTAACACATGAAAAAATAGATTTTTGTAGGGAATTTTGCTCGACTTTATGAGATTTCAATGTATCTCTTTGTCTTTTTGTCGAAAATAGCAACGTGTTATTGTAGAATGATTGACTAGCATTCATTCGTGCAATCATAGAGTCTGCAAATAACTATTATCTTAATTTTTTTTCTAATCACTTCCGGTGGCGCAATTTTTGCTCCAAAAGCTCGCGCGTAGACTTCCATTAAATGCTGATTATCTCGAAAACAAGCTCGGGACACCCAATTTTTCTTTCCAGATTTGGAATCAGCATTAAATTGCAATTCGGAAAATCAAAGTTTTAAAAAAAGTTTAATCTTTTTTCCAAAAGTAGGCAGTCACATTGAATCAAATAAACATCGATTTAAAATTTAAAAAACTAACATAAAATAAAGATCAGTTAAAGTTATTCTCGTAGACATTTGACATCATTTGACACAAGTTACATCAGAACATAAGAACGAAAACTCACAGCAAAATGATTACCTTTTAGCAAGATTCACAAACTTGCAAAATCGTCATTCGTGGAAGGAGATCAGCAAAGTAAAAATCCACATTGAAGACTCAACGATTCTGGCCTTTATCGAGAATTTCTGTCGTAAAAATAGAAAGAAACAATAAGTTTTGAGGCAAAACATAAGCGAAAGATGCGGTTTTCTCAGTATTCAAGTTATTCTAGCTAAGTTAGATGCCACTGACGAGTTTAGCCTTTTATGAGTTTTCCACTGAATAATTCACGAAAGTCCAACTTCAACTGCTGACTGTAACTTATACCAGTGAAAATAGTTTCAGTCATTTTCGGCTTAGTTTATATTTCTAATTACCGTGATATTTTGCCGATGTCATTCTTAATACAGCCATTAATAAGATCTTTATCTAAACATTCTGTAAGAATAGTATTAAAAATAGAAATGCTTTGACTTCGCGCCAAAAAAAAATTGGACGCGCGCTGCTTCCACTAGTTTCCCGCGGCTACAGGAATTATGTGACTGCGCAGTGCTGTAGTAGTAGTTGAAAAGTTATACTAATGAATGAAAATCAATGAAAATTTGCTTTATATACATAGTCAAAGTAAGTTTGATTGGAATTTTTCACATGCAAACGGAGTACTATAATTAATATGAAGTAAGTGCCTTTATCGCTATCTACTTTTTCTCGAAAATAGATAAACAGATTTCGAATTCATATCAATTAAAGTACAAATAATAAGCTCTTACAGAATATTGTATGATTTAAAAATAATCGCAAATACTTTCAAACATGCCAAAATTCTGTTTGTTTGCGGCGTTTAGTTTTTTTCTCTTGCGAGCGAAAGGCGCACGGCATTAATTTAATCCCCACTTAAATAAGTTGTTAGATATTAAAGTATTATTTTTCATTTGAGAATATTCTTGTACCATTAAACTGCAATTACTCGGGTCTCAAACAAAATTGACACCTTTATTCATATAATCAACAGAACACATGTTTCCATGTTAATTTACTTCAAATTTTTAGTGATCAGTTTTGTGTCAATTATTATTATTGAGGTCAAACAATTGGTCACTTCCATTAAAAAAATCTTAAATTTATCATTCTGAACATCATCGGGTCAATCATGGCTAGATGAATCTTGTTTCCCGCCGTGATTTGGCCTATTTATAGTTCTCTGGAACCATCTTTATTGACAATAGACTTGATACTGAAAAGGTCTATTCTATGAGTAAGTATTAAGAGGTTTATTTTTTTCTATCGATTATGAAACTAAAGTAGGGCCATTTATGTCGTGCGAACAGTAATGACATTGGAACTGCTTTGATATTGAAAATGTATTTGAGTAGTTTATTATCTTTTATTAAGTATAAAATAGAAGTGCCATTTTTGTCGCAGACATTTAGTGAAATTTGTACAAAGCTCGCCCTCAAGTAACATTGGTTTTGTTTGATCCGCTTCATCAAGGTTACGAGTGACATTTAGATTGTTGAACTTCTTGGACGCTCTTTTCAGTGGAATTTTAGTACGCGACTGAGCTATACACCAAAGGGGCTTGGCAGTTTTGCACTAACGCAGGTAAGTAAAATTAACTACATAACTTAAAATAGAATCCTGTAAGGGGTGTGAGTACGAGACAACCTTGCAGAAGTATACTATAGTCTTCTCGTATCTTCGTACAACGTACTGGGATTGGTTTATATTTTTGCTCTGAAATGGTAATTTGAAGCACTAACAAGTGGGTCGGTATTTAACTCGAGTGTGAATGGAAACGATCAGTTAGCAACACTAACTCAATCTCCAATATTCGTTATTGCCTTACTTACATTTTGCCAGCAAAATAAACCAGGATTATAATCTAGGAAACATCAACAGAAGTTCTAGCTAATCATCACAGAATAAGCTTTTAATTTCTTTCCAATTTAGTTCGCCTAAAAATATCGAAATTAGTTATTTTCCACCTCGTTTTCTCTTGTCGACGTTTTATGAGTGGTTGTGGCTCAGAATAATCTAATTGTTAGACATTAAATAAAATTGCACATCTTAGAAATAATTGCATTTCTTTTTCGACAGTTTGTTCTAGCATGCTTTCATTTTGATTTGTGTACACTTTAAGACGACTGAAAACGAAAAAAATGACAAAAACAAATCATTAAATTGAAGTCATATTGACGTGGGGATTTGATGTCCAAGGTTGAGGTTGTTTTCGAAGTAACGATAAGTTTAGCAATATGTTTCTGCGGTCTAATTAATTTAGTTATGAGTTACAAATTGCCTCGTAGCTTGATGATCGATCCTGACGTTCCTGAAAATTAAAGTAAGAGTTTACAGCTCGCGGAAGGACTCTTTAACCATGGACACTTGATTTTTTTCATTTAAATAATTTAAATGAACTTCCTACAGTTTCAAAACCCTCTAAAATGAAGCATTAAGTTCAAATACACTAAGCAAATCAAAAGAAATCTTATTTCCATTCCGAATGAACCAATGGATGATTTACAGAATGCGTTTTCTTAAGAAAGTGACAAAAATCTAGATGATTGTTCACGGTCCTAGTGTCCTTACTGTAATAACGCACGTCTTCTCTTGTCGACCCAAAGCCGACCAAAGCTGAATGGTTTCTCATCCCTGTATTTGAAATTTCATTTGCACTGTCAAATATGTCTATTAGTTTTAAGGTTCATCGTTTACTTGTCATATAAATCATCGGAATCACGCTTTTATAAGACCTATTCCAACGATATCCTTACCTTTGTTAACACGAATAAAGGTCTTTCAAGCCCTATAAAGGACTCTAATCCTATCCCTGATTTGCTCTGTGCTGGGGAAAGCCTAAACTAGGAGGTCTCGATAAAGAAAGTACAAAACACCAGACAATTAGTCCATATTTCTTCAATGTTAGGTCTATTATTAACAGCCGGGGTCAGGCGAGTAGCGAAAGAGGAGTGTCCAGATGGATGCGGGAGCTTGTCAAGAATGTTCCGCAGACTATTTTTTGTTAGGAAAGGCCAATTGTGAATGACCTTCCTGATCTAAAACAGTGATCTTATTGTAAGGATTAAAAGAGTTGAACTTCTCTCTTTGTAATACTAAAAACTTGTTTTTCATTCATGCCAGTCATTCACAACGTCCCGAGTTCTTCTGGCTCAACGTTAATTGACGTTTTTCTTAAGATCTTTACCGACTACACTTGAAATTTCTATTATTAAGATCCTAAAGGTTGACCTTATCCCCCTGAATTCAGACTGATTAAATCGCTAGAGACCCAAGAATTGAGGTTTTGCAGCTTGTCTTCTCCAGTTTTTCCCATCATGATGACTCCAGAATAACCCCAGGAAGCCTACGCTTGACTTTTAAGTGACAATATATATATTCATAAATGTAGTTTTTAATTAGTCTTTTTCTTTTGAATTTTAAGATATTAATTTGATAATTTGGCTTACAGTATTTATATATTTTGGTACCATATTTGCTATGACCGCACGGCAGAATAGCCGAGTGTGGTCTATCTGTGGCCAAATAATTACCACAGATGCGGTATTGTTTTTGTCGTCAGTACTTTTCAACGGGACTATAAGGGCTCTTTACGTGAGTATTTCGAGTATTTCGATGTACATGAGTAGCTGAGTAAACACTTTTTGAGTCGGATGCTCTCCAAACAAACGATAAACAAAAAAAGCACTTGATTCAGTCCAAGTTACCAAGACGACAATACGAGGAGTCAAGAGCTACGATACATTTGTAAGTACTTTGAGGCTGAACTCTTTGAAATCGTATCCTGAATTCTAGAGAAAACTACCTATCAAAAAACGTAAAATCCTAAAGAGAGATATATGTAGTAAATACCACTTTTTATACCTTTAAAAAGTTAGTTTTAATTCACCAGTTTTCGTACATTTGTTCATTGGTCAAAGTTGAACGATCCTTTGAAACACCTTAGTTATCATCTATCTTTTCCTTAAAACTTTTCACTTATTGCATATGCCTTTCCTTACTAATCCTTAAGCTTTTGCTCCTTCGTTTATTTTTGCTGCCTTTAACTGAACAGAACAAAAATCCCAGATAGTTATGATATTTTAGACTAAAGTTTCAGTACTAAATTGCAGATCGATTGTCACTCAAAAACTTTAGAACAAAGTAGACTTATCTTCCACCATCAAGAACGAAGAAAACATAAAGCTGTTTGTGGAATTATTAATAATGGTAATTGAACTGAGTGGAGTGCAATTTGGTCTGAAATCAAACGCGCGATTACAAAATCGCACGACCGCGTAGCGGGAGTGCGATTTGTAATTGCAAGTTTGATTTCAGACCAAAATTGTACGACACGAAGTTCAATTACCACTTTATTATATCCATTTTGAAATATTTTTTGAAAAAGACGTTTTTTCAGTTAAACCGACATGACTTACAATCTAAAAGCAGTCGATTCAAACATGCTGCCAAGAGAACTTGTTTATACTGATCGAGCAATGATTCTCATTTTGAAAACCAACACTTTCAATCCAAAACTAAAATGAATTTATATCGGACCAAAAGGCATTACGTGTATTAAGAATCGTTTACTTACATTAAATAACAAGACAATCCTGCCCAAAAGGGTTGTAATGAACTGGCTGTTGTCCAATTTACAGCCAATGCTCACTGCTTGTATTTTTACGATTTCTGTTCAATATGTTTAGATCACACTTGTGCCGACAAAACAGCAAAAATCAAAGGTTGTTTAGTCCTTCGGTTGTCCTTAAGAAGTCACTTAGCTCAGCAAAAATCTTCTTCTTAAGAAAAACTTCTTTTAATGACTGTATTTTCGATGTGTTGTTATGCTTTACAGATTGAAAAGGAAACCACTTTCCACGATCAATCGCCAAGAAGTCACATTCAAAAGATGCCGATTGCATTTTCTCCCACTGCTTTTCGCTGTAATATCTTCAACTTACTTAAGCAGTTACTTTACAAAGATGCTTTTGACGATTTTAAGTGATCAGTTGGTCTTTTTAAGTCCTTTTTACGGCTTTTTAAGTCTTTTTTTAAGACTTTTGACGGTAAAATCGTTCTTCAGAAAAAATTATTTGAGCCGTGGCTCTCTTTTTTCGCAAGAAGCGGTGAGCTCAACGCTAAGATGGATTCCTTGATATAATTGGCTAGAAAATGACATGCCTCTCTTGTGATTGGTTCATATCAGTTGATGTGCAAAATCGTGCAATTTAGAGCTCAAAATCGTGCAATTTATGCTGAAATCACTGCTGCAGGGAACCAATCAGATTGCAGGATTTGCTTGTGATTTCAAAATGGATGTAATAAAGAGGAAAACAGTTTTCGGATAAGTTTTATTTTTTTCTATTTTCGAGCAAGCAATTTATGACCTACGAAAACTAAATGTTTCGGATCATTTTGATCATGATACGCCAATACATATTTACTGTTACACAACCCTAAGAGTAGTAAGTTCTAATTACTTGAGCTTCAACTATTTGATATTTTTGAAGTAGTTTCAACCCTCAGAATGATAATTACTGGTGATTAGCGGTATAAGGAAGGGGGGCTTCCTCAGCGCGGGGGCCCTGTGGAAATGAAGGAACATTAAGACGTTGAGGATTAAATAAAGAGATGCTAATCCCAAGATAAAAACTCTTCAATCTAAAAACGAAAACAAGATCTTACGATCGTTACTAATCCACTCATCACTCAGGTTTTTCATTTCGGGAAATTATTTGCTTTCCTTGTAAATAATGAATTTCTAGACGAAAACAACCCACTGTCCCTGCAGTGGCTTAATTGGCTGGTTACACGGATGACAACATGACAAAAAGAGATCCTACAGAGCGCAAATCATTTACGAAAGTACGGCACGAGAGAAAATAGGGTAACTACTATTTTCGTTAATGGTAACTGCTGGAAACAGTTTACAACTGTGTTGGAAAATAAGAAGCAATCTTTAAAATTCATCAGAAAAAAACGTGGCGGGGGTTTGTTGCTAAAATTACGCGGAATGATTAGTATACTAGATGTCTTTTACTAATTTCAGCTAATTTCTATTTCTGTAAGATGCCGTCAAAGAGATGATAAAGAGGATGGATGGATGGATGGATGGATGGATGGATGGATGGATGGATGGATGGATGGATGGATGGATGGATGAATGGATGGATGGGTGGGTGGGTGGGTGGGTGGGTGGGTGGATGGATGGATGGATGGATGGACGGACGGATGGATGGATGGACGGACGGATGGATGGATGGATGGATGGATGGATGGATGGATGGATGGATGGATGGATGGATGGTTGGACGGACAGCGTGTGATATTAGCCGTGTGCCCCGAATACCACTGATACCATAACACACTTAGTACGTGAGATAATGGAATATATATAGTTTAAATAACTTTCCCCAAATTCAGAGCCCCGGCTCTAAGTTTTCTTAGCTTTAAAAACCTACCCTGACAAAAGCAACAGTCGAAGTAGCGAGTGAATGCGCGTGTGAGACGCAACAAAAATGAACCTCTAATACTCTCTAATACTAGTGTTAAACAATGATTTGAAATTGAAATAATTATAATAAATGCAATACATTCATAATGGGGGGGGGGGGGGGGGGGGGGGGGGGGCATTTTAGAACCGAATGTGAGCGTCAGTGGCCCAACAAAAAAACATTTCTAGGTCGTATTAAACAATGGTCTAAAATAAATAGATAGAAATTTCAATAACTAATACCACAGGGAACCCAATTTAGATAAAATTCAAGGGTGGAAATAAAATTGGAAAAATTGAAATAATTAATTATTTTTTAAATTCGAAGTCAAAATAATGTCCTCCGTATTTACACTTTCGTATTACGGAGGACATTATCTTGACTTCGAATTTTTTTAAAATACTAATACAAGATACACTCAGTAAATTTCGAGTTGGGGCTAAGCCCACGAAAACACGATAAACATCAATGCATGCGCATATAAAGTAAGGCGGATGGCCGCAAACTGAATCAACTTATTATCCAAGACTTTAGATTACCTAGCTCAATTTACCTTTTTGACGAGTTTGGAAAGTTTCTGAAGATATAAATCTTTTGTGACAAGACGCCTAGTGGACAAATAGTCCAAATAGCAAGATTCTATCAATGCTGCTTAATTGCTAATATGTGCTGAAACGTTATTTTCACTTCTTGGGATTGATTTCGCTTCGTAGTTGACGCTGTTCGGGTGATATTGGCTGTAGTAGGAGCCCGCAGTTGTTGTGTGTTGTGGCTTTTATTTTCCTTTAGGACTAGTAACGGCTTGTTCGTCCAGCTATGAAATAAAGGCTTCATCTGAAACAGAATAAATAATTCACAGATTGCTGGTCGGATTGATGACGTTTCGACCACATACCAGCAAAAGCATTTCATATCCATTCATGATTAATGAATGGTTTTTCCAAACATTTGATTCAACTGATGCAGTCGGGACTCATGCCACTATTGTGTCGGCAAAATTGCTAATTCAGATCCTAATTGTTTTCACCTTTCGAGACTGATCTTTAAATTTGTTCGTTCTGCTCAAATAAAGATTAAAAATTTAAATTAAAAAAAACCCCGATTTCATAGGGTAACTAGGATCACACAGAGTAGTTTTCATCTAGGCCCTTCTAGATCAAATTAGAATCTAGAAGTTGATTTTGTAGAGGGGAAAAAACAGGAGGACCCGGAGAAAAACCCTTGAATATGCTACAAAAAAAAAAAAAAAAAATTATAGAGTTTTGTTCAAATTAAAAAATTCGATTCAAATATTGATCATCATTGTGCAAATAGCTGAACTTTATAGTTTAGTCGCCACAGCTCAAATAGGCCCTAATGCGCATGCTCGTCCCAATAGACTTGGTTTTGAATAAACGATGCTTTACTTCTCTTATGGACCCTCAACTTACCCTGGCCGCGAACAGTAGAAAAGCCGACAAACATTTTCAAGATCTCATTGCTAACTTACAAAATTCTACATACACAATCAACTCCTGACTTCCTGAACGTTTTCAAGCCAAGTACCAAAACTTATGTAGCATTTTCTAAATTATATGACATAATATGACATTAAAAAGTCAGGAACTCGGAACACTCTTAAATCTAGGGTTAAGCTTATTTATTATTATATTTTTCTTTTCTTTTTCTCCAATTCAAGCTCTTTATTATTGTTTAGTTTTTTAATTAGTTTTTTTGGACTTTTGTCAAGCACCGAGGGTGTGTATCATTATTTGTTATATACATTTTGCAACAAAACGATTCAAGGTTGTTTTGAATATTCATTCACTCCGGGAATTTGGTCTTCTCTGCCGAGGTCATGGATATGAGTCTACGACTTCAAAACCTACTTATAGAGGTTTTGCACCATCACGTGCCGGCGCCATAATACAGCTTGGACTGCCTGTGGTTAGATGACAGAACAATGAAATCCCTGTGCTCTTGGGAATTGAATTCTTTCTCATGCAAAACGATTATATTGTTCGTGCCATCTAACGTGTCTGTCGTCACGTGATGGTGCAAAACCTCTATTAACACTTTGGCCTAAGGGGCGGATTGTTGTTTTTAATTAGAAGTTCGATTCGTTTTTTTTTCTTCTGTCGCGTCTACGCGAATTCAAACGTACTAGTCTTTGTAAAGTACTATGTACTATGTACTATTCGTAGTCTTTGTTGCATTTTCTTTTCATGGACTGCATGAAAATAGTAATGAAATACGAAAGGAAATAGAACCTATTTGAGTGCTATTTGAAACGAAATTAATATGAAAACAACATGTTGAGAAACCTGTTCAGTGTTCTAAATTACACAACTTTATAGTAGCGGGAAAATGTAATGAATGAACCGAAAAACAAAAGGAAATGGAAGTCATTTGAGTGCTATTCGAAAATGAAATTGACATGAAGACGACATGACAAAGAAACCTGTCCAGTGTTTTAAACGACACAATGTAGAATCGTTTTTAATGGTAAAGAAAAGAAGAAAATTAAAAAGGAAATGGAAAAGGTAAAGAAACCCGTGTTCTAACACAACTTAGAAACTTCTTCGGTTTCGCAGGGAAGCCGAACAGATGATGCATTGAGTGTTATTAGAAAATGAAATTGATAGAAAAACGACATGCTAAAGAAATTTGTTCAGTGTTACAAATAATGAAACAAATAAAAAAAGGAAGTGGAACCCCTTTGAGTTCTTTGAGTGCGATACGAAAATGAAATTCGTGATGAGAAAACAACAGAAACCTTTTCAGTGTTGCAAATCACACACTATACAAACTCTTTTCGCGGGAAACCGAACAGAGACTGAATAAGTTGAAGTGAGCTCTCTTAAAGTCGAGTGTAATCATTTAAATATTTCTAAGAAGTACTTAGACTTTGAACTTCCTTTCCGGCTAATGTTTTAGCTTCTATTGAAATAATTTCAATTTGAAATAGGGCTTGATTGCTGGAGAAATAAATCCTTTTCATAATCATAAGTACTTTTTTAAATATCATATCATCGAACACTTAAAAACTCTTTCGATGTCTTTGATATTTGAAATTTTTGCAATTATGAAAAGAAGTTAATTGATCGCCTTTCAAGAATAAAAATGCCAAAATAACTGAAGCTCAATTCAAAGGAAGCCAGGAAGACGATTTTTCGATAAAACTCTAAGTCCTCAGGAAGAGAACCCCTTCAAGTGGTTTTCTAAATATCCATTGATCATTGAAAAGCGGGATAAACCAGTTAAGTGTTGGCGGTATGCCTTCGAGTCTAAAGCCATCGCAGATAAGTATAAAAAGCCATTACAATGTCAGTCTCATTGCGGGCTGCTTGCGGATAATTTATAAAAATGGTTTTCGAGGAAAATTGTCTTGAATAAACGAATAAATTATTGATTTACATGGACCCCTTCGATGAATGCCTTTCCTCTTGAAATTTTGATAATAGTATTGTATAAGTTAGTATAAATGATTAGATTTTGTTGGACAAAAGATTGAAAATAAACGCCCTAAATCACCGCTAAACAATAAATACAAAAAATTAGCGAATCGTCCATGAGTGGGAATAAGTATATCCCTTTTTAATCTTGTACTTAGATTGTTCTTTTCATAATCCTACACAAGATGTTAGTACCCTCACCGCAATGGCGGCCTTGCTCCTCGGCGTGAATTCTATTTCATTTCCCTGTTATTTATTTTCAAAGAACCACGCAGGATTATTGTCTCATTTCCCTAACGAGTTTAAACATTTACTTGGCTGCCACAATCTAACTGATTACCGCTTCCAGCTTCAATGTGAAAATATTATCTAAAACCGATGTTCAAACAAGGGTCCGCTTGATAGGCTAACCAACCGACCAATCACGATCAAGAGAAAGATTTTATCGTTGACCAATTGGAACGCTTTAAAAAAAATCCCTTTATCATTGCAATATATATCATTTTTAAAAGCTGTTTCTTCGGAAGAGCTTCAAATTGTCTTCTAATCAAGCAGTGACAAGCAGTTTTTCTTTGAAAACAAAAATCGGAGAAAAACCAATAACAGAATTAATTGACTTCGATCAATAATATTTGCTACTGACGAAAACAATCATATTTGAGAACTTATTTCTGGCTGCAGTTTGTTTGTTCGGATCGTGGACGGAACTGAAACAATTAAGCCGATTCACAGGGGGCAAGAAATACTGAACTTTTAAAAGGAACAAAACAAAACAAAACAAAAAAAGAAAAAAAAAGCAAAGAATATCAAGAAGATCGGACGCGTTGGTCTGTGAATGGCTCTGTGATATCCTGTATCTGTCTGGTATTTTTTCCGTCGTTTTGTGACTGCTTCGATAGCAATCGGTTTGTTCACCATTAAAAAGTCCCTTCACAAGCTCAACTTAATTGTAACTTCATATTTTGAGTCAAGTGTTCTGACAATTTCAAGGTAAGAGTTGTACATGTATATGTATTCGATATTTCCTCTTACACAGAATAATAGAAAAATTTGCAACATATTGTCATTTATTCAGTCCAGAGTGCAATATGCTGCTTTTCAATCAAAAATGTAATGAATCTTCAGTTTTTAGCTTCACAGTTTGAAATGCTAAGCGATCTTTGGCATTTAAACTTATGCATTTTTAGGAAGCAAAAATTAACAAATGTATAGAAATATTTCCTCCACGATAAAAAATATGTAATATTTCATGTTAAAATCGGTGTTTCATTTGATGCTCTTTAGCAAGATACTACATATGACAACAGTTCAAAAAGTGGTCAATACACTCTAATTAGTAAGCTTTGAATGAAAACGCGTCTGCATTTGACATGAGAAACTGTATTTCATTACTGGTGTTTTGAAAACAAACACCGCTAAACAAGTTCGACTTCCCGGTGACTTCTTGATAAGTTTATGGTAATGAAATGACAGAGTATATTAAACTGAATAAGGTTTTGCATAATAAAGGATTTGGTTTGAACTAATGACCAAGGCATTAATTCTTTGGATAATTTATAAACTGATAACTACCACTACTACTACTAGAGTACAAACACTAAAAGTGTGCAACATAAATATCACTAAATAGTGTTATTTTATGCTAATTATTTTCTATTTGCTATTGTTTTCTTTTGTTTAATTAGTGCTATTTACTACTAAATAGTGATAACTATTGCACACATTAGTGTTTGTATTCTACTAATACTACTACTACTACTACTACTACTACTGCTGCTGCTGCTGCTGCTGCTACTACTACTACTACTTTTACTATTAATAATAACAATAAATAATAATAATAATAATAATGTTTCACAAAGATATTTTTCTCTTAAATAAATATCTCTAACCGCGTTCATCCTTGTCCCTAACTTGGTTGTCATGGTAACAAAAAGCTTTAATCTATATAACAACGAAGACAAACCGGCTGTCATGTATAAATATACGCCCTAAAATATCTTGAAGCATTGATCTTAAAAGTTCCATGCAGCTCATGGTTGCACTATCTCTGAAACACTTATCATGTTTCGCTTCTTAATTTTTCCTGAATCTTTCATATTTTAGGTCGAAATCTCCAAAATATTAACCTTAACTTATTCTCATCCTAATACGAAAATCTGATATATAATTTTTGTATGATTTATTAGTTTTCTGCTTTTTAAATTTAATGTATTATCGGATGTTGCTCAACGTTAAAAGTTTCTTTCAATTTCTTTGGGAGTTTGTAGCATTGTTGTTGCTAGCTTAGCAGATGTTCGGAGAAATTACTTATCTCGGCTTAAAACAAATAATGAGAAATTTAGGGAGATATTTCAAGATCATTCAGAATTACAGCTAGACTCAACTAGATAACTTGTCAGATAGTCTTCGCCATCGCGAACAGGAAAAACACACTTCGAAACACCTCTTTATGCAATCAAAATAGTAAAAATTGTGGAAACATTTTTGAATAGAGATTTTTCAGGACAGACCACTACAAGCTAATAAAACAGGCAAAAACTGTAAGTTGAGCTTGATTTAATATACTTCGTTATGAGTTATAGTCACTAAAGAGAGTATGAAGTACCGCGGTGTGAATTCATTATACGAAAATACAGAATTTCAACGAGAACTTATCGTAGAAGTTCTCTATTTTCGGTACAAAAATAAAGTGACTCCAAGGAGGAATATTAAATGCGACGTTGAATGAGTTAGGAACGCTGAACGAGCAAAAGGTCAAACTAACATAATAAAAAAAGTAATTCTAAAGATTAAACTGTTCGGCTTTTCACTGATGACATTTCATTCAGCTAGAGCTCGATATTGAAAACAGGAGGCCGAAGAGTGGTTAAGAAAATACATCAAATGAACTTAAGAAAATGAATTAGAAGGCTATGCTATAAAAGAGGACAGCAGTTTCTTTTTTCGATAATTAATCAATGTTTGTTTTAGATACTAAATGAAATAACACAGTGCATTTATTGAATGTGAATTTCATATTTATATATGACGTCACTATGTGGGCCTTTCGTGATTGGTCCAGATCGTGGCTTATGGGATTAGACATTCGTTTAACAAAATACTAAGCTCAGACGGACGAGCATTTTTAAGGGTTTTCCCACTACTTATTGCAAGACTGTAGAACATATTTCAACATTAAGTTGCGGTTATATACAAACTGTATTTTAAATTTGATGGTCACACTCCTTTGAGGGATTATGTCAAGCTTCCTCATCAGTAGCAGGTTCTAACTCGCTTAACTTCTTAAACTCAGGTAAATATTATAACTAATTATATTTTCGCTTTTCACGTCTTTGCTTTATTTTTAGCCAGAAATTTAAACCTTTTTTGTTTTGTTTTTGCATTATTTAGTTTGTTAATATCTATAGTGACAACTTTCGCCAAAGAGTCACAGTCACAAAAAAAAAAAAAAAAAAAAAAAAAAAAAAAAAGAACCACATCATCTTACTTCAACTCACTCCAAACGAAAACAAAATCAAATAGTTTACAACTTTGTAGCTTCTCTATTAATTAACTGAATAATTCCTACTGAACTTTCCATGCTTTTAGCTTTTCTTCATTACAAAAAGAGAAAGGACCAAGGTTGTTGACAGGTGGAGAAACTGGTGCCCCGTCAACGCGTATCGGGATATTTTTTTCAATTAGCGGGAATATTTATTCCGTTTTCAAAAAAATATATAGTCCACATGTCACATTTTCGTTTTCACCTGTACACATTTTTTGCTAAGAAAAAATAAAAGGAGACGGACCTGAGCATGCACTGTCATCAACATTATCTAAATATTCTACATGTCCTACGAGGTCTCTAGAAATAATTTATGTTAAAAAGGCTATTTTCTGATAAGTTAATCGAGTTGAGAACAAAATTTAGAAATGCAGCTAGTTCAAAGGATTCATTTCTTAGGATCAACGCAAGGGGTATTGTTTTGTTTTGAAATGGCTTTACAAATAGGTTTTGCAATGATATTACCTCGAGAAAGAGAATGACAGCTTCGATCGCAAGTCTTAAAAAGTTAGAAGTAAAGTGAAAAATGTCAATTTCGGTTAATTTGTGTAAACTTTCGCTCTTTTCTAAAATAAATACTGGTTTGTCCTTGAACTTAAGTTGTCAAGCATCGTAGTTTCAAAGCTTGCCGGCGAAAATCCGATCTCATTTTAGTCTCTAATAAGCTTGATATTATTTGAGTTTCAGTGGGGAGAATTATATATAAAACTTTATATGAATAATCGAGGTATTTTTTTTCAAAATTTATCTCTTACAAAGGTGAAATGGTATATCAGTGTTATTGTTGTCGTTGGTACTTGATTGAGTTCGCTATTTTGTTTTTTATTGTAGTTGTTCTGTTTTGTTGTAGTTGGGTTCTCTGTTGAGTCAGGTGTTCGGTTCTCGTGCAGATCAGCTTTTGTTGTCGTTGTTTTTATTTAAAATTTTTATTTGTTCTTTAATTTTCTGTTTTGTTGGATTTTTTCTTTGTTTCTCACTTTGTGTGTCAGTTGTTTGTTTCCCTTTTTTGTTGCTGTTGTTTTTCACTTGTTTTCTATCTTTTTTGTTTCAATTTTTAAGAGTGGAAGTCGCAGGGTGGATGGATGGATGGATTCGCTTTATTTCAGTGTTGCATGCTCGCTTGTTTGTCAAGACAGTCGAGTTTCGTTTGTCTTCACTAACACACAAATTTACTTATTGGGGAGTTATAACAGTTGTTTATTTTGAAGTTGGTTGTGTTTGTTCAGTCGCTCCCTCCGCTGGCCGTTCTCACGATTTCTAAACAGCAAGCATCACACTTCTACAGCTTCTTTTCTACTCACGAGCTGCGAGACAAACGAATACAGTAATCACGCAAAACAAAAAATCAAAAATATAGCTCGGCTAAATCTATCGGCATCGACAAAAGACCCAAAGACTACCTGAATTTCCGCGACTTAAAGCTCAGATTTGCCTGGCATCTCCAGTACCGATCGACCAAGTAAGTTTGACTATGCATGATGAGGAAGAAGAAAAACGAATAAATGAATGATAAACGGATGAATGAAATAGATAAGATGGTGAAGCGATATGACATTGTAAGCCACTTGTAAGACACGCCATATAACACACATATGTGACATATATCTCGATTCTTTTAGGCTAGGAGTTTATCCTGTCGTCAAGAAATCCTCTACCTATCGACTTAACGATCAAGTCATATTGCTTTTTGCATCGTACAATTTGTTTTGCAATTTAAATTATTCAATTAGATTGTAATAGATCTTTTTACTGGATACCGCGGCCATCTTCAAGTAATGCCGAGGATGCAAACACGTAGAAAACGTAGCAGAACCGGGGGGGCCCACGAAATTTTTTTTTGAGGGGGGGAGCCTGGCCCCCAACAAAATATTGGTTCGCATAAAAATATAAATCCATAGATTCGATTTTTATTACTCTTATCAAGTTATTGTTGTGTTTTTTTTTTGCAGTGCCCCCTCTCCACCCCCCCCCCCCCCCCCCCCACCCAAAAAAAGATTTTCAGCTTGAAGTCTTGGTGTTTCACGTATTCAGCAAATTCGAATGATTTTTAAATGTGCTTTCATTGAAAAACGTAAAGTATATGAATAGACATTCTGTATGACAGCTGTGCAGTCTATAATATTTTCCAATACTTCCCCCCTCAGCATCCCATAATGTCTTCATAAAAACAATAGAATTCAAGATGGCCGCCGTATCGATGAAAGGTCTGTTGTCTAAATTGTTCATCCTTACTACTTATATTATGGAAAAATACTTTAAAAGATAATTTTGACTTTCCTAACTCATTGCGTATGAAATTAACTCAAAGTATATCATCATTGCAAGAAAAAATAGACTAAGAGAAGGAATCTCTGTTATTTATTCTTGTAACCGTCATAGGCACCATTTGATGCTATTTTTAGAATCACATATGCCATAGTTTGTTTTTGTGCAAGCGCATACTGCGCACGCTCCACGCTGTTTGCTAATTACGTTTTTTGAAAAACACAAGAAAGCATGAGCGAACAGGGTAGAGTACGCGCAGTATGATTCTAAAAATAGCATCAAAGATTCTAAAAATAGCATCAAAGAGTGCTCATGATGGAGGCGCGGGGATTCCTTCTCAGTCTTAGTTCATATATTCTCTTGATCATTATCATCAAATGAACTGTTCAGTTATACATACATTCACTTGATACATTCGATCATATATTCATTCATTCATTTATTTATTTTCTAATGAAACTCCTCCCTCTCTCTTTCATTATTAACATCACATGAAAATGCACCGATAACTTCACGTATATAAATAAAATGAGTAAAAAAATGTGAAAAAATCCACTACCTTTATTAAATAAGCGCCAACCAAGCCTACGACGACTGTTGTGTTTGGATGTTTTCTTCATCATTTCGCGGCGAAAGGTCGATGATCAACGAGAAAACTACTGTATTTGTTGTATATCATCACGTTCTTGTGAGTGAATTTTACCTGGCGAATCAAACTGAATTTTTTAATAATTTCAGACCTTTGAGAATGATTCCTTTGTTTATAGACTTAAATATCTAAGGAGATATATTGATATATTGAGCTGTCCATCGAACCGTCTTCGTTTGGTCTCTGAGGTATTTATCAGTCATTAAGGTTACTAAGAGCAGATATAAGTCATTTGAACTTGAACATCGAGCTATAAACCTATATAACCATATTCATTATTAACAGTCTAGCTGTCTACTATACCTTATCACTGTGTGAAAATTAGGTTACAATCTCGAGGATTTCGTTCTAAACCAAGTTAAGCCAATATTGTAAGTGTTTATAAAGTTTGTTAGAGCGCATGCGTAACAATTTGCTGGCTTCAAGAATCGTATGCTCAGCATACAGATTCCCTGAGAAATTTTAACTTTTTAAAAGTTTATTAGGGCGCATGCGTAACCGTTTTCTGACTTTCAAGATTGCAGGCTCAGTGGACAAATTCGTCGAGAAATGCCGATAGTCGGCGCCTTATCGTAGTGTAGCATTGTTGGAATTCAATAGAAGAGAGCACGCGATACATAAAACTCACGCGTGACCTGGTCGCTGGCGATAAACTGTTTGTTGAAAAAAAGAAAGATTACAAATTGATAACACGATTGCCTCAAGAGGACTAATAACGTATTTATCTCATTGGATGACATTGGATTGGCAATAATTAATGCTTTGCTTGAATCATGATAAATTTCTAGTGGTTATAATCACGGGCGGAAATCTATAACTACCACCACGGTGCGTTTCTTCCGTGCGCCGACGACTTGCGGAAACGAATCCCGAGTATTGCCTTGCAGCAAAAAAGATATCTTTTTGAGATAACCCTAAATAGTACCGTGCTTGTCATAGTCAGCTCATGAAAAGAATGGATTAAGCGGCGATTTTGATTAGGGATAACGATAAGTTACAGCTCTATAGTTGCACATAACGACCGGTAAAACTCGTTGATGGACAACGACCAAAACTATGCTGTTGGTCAACTTTTTAAAAAAATCCTACTTTTTTCTTTTTGTGTGTTGCTTTTTGCTCAATCATTTTCAATTTATTTTTTTCTCGCTTTTTCTGTCTCTGTTTGCTCTAAAAGTGTGATTTCTGTATGTGTCTGGAGATCCGCCTCATCTAAACAAGAAAAAGCACTGTTTACGGCACGTTAAAGAACATTTGTTTGGCACTCTTTACTCGAGAATTCTTTGGTATGAAAACGCCAAAGCTTCTCCTCGCCTCATGATGACATATAGCCAAGAATTTAATCAAGCTTTACAGCATGTGTTTTATGAAATTGGCTTTGCAGCTTCCAATTGAAAATGAGAGACATTGATATATAGAGGGGGTAGAAAGATGTAAGAAAGAAAAGGAAAGGAAAGAAAAGGAAAGAAAAGGAAAGGAAAGCAAAGCAAAGCAAAGCAAAGCAAAGCAAAGCAAAGCAAAGCAAAGCAAAGCAAAGCAAAGCAAAGCAAAGGAAAGCAAAGCAAAGCAAAGGAAAGCAAAGCAAAGCAAAGCAAAGGAAAGCAAAGCAAAGCAAAGCAAAGCAAAGCAAAGCAAAGCAAAGCAAAGCAAAGCAAAGGAAAGCAAAGGAAAGCAAAGGAAAGGAAAGGAAAGGAAAGGAAAGGAAAGCAAAGGAAAGCAAAGGAAAGCAAAGGAAAGGAAAGGAAAGGAATGGAAAGGAAAGCAAAGCAAAGCAAAGCAAAGGAAAGCAAAGGAAAGGAAAGGAAAGCAAAGCAAAGCAAAGCAAAGCAAAGCAAAGCAAAGCAAAGCAAAGCAAAGCAAAGCAAAGCAAAGGAAAGCAAAGGAAAGCAAAGGAAAGGAAAGGAAAGGAAAGGAAAGGAAAGCAAAGGAAAGCAAAGGAAAGGAAAGGAAAGGAAAGGAAAGGAATGGAAAGGAAAGCAAAGCAAAGCAAAGCAAAGGAAAGCAAAGGAAAGGAAAGGAAAGGAAAGGAAAGCAAAGGAAAGGAATGGAAAGGAAAGGAAAGCAAAGGAAAGCAAAGGAAAGGAAAGGAAAGGAAAGCAAAGGAAAGCAAAGGAAAGCAAAGGAAAGGAAAGGAAAGGAATGGAAAGGAAAGGAAAGCAAAGGAAAGCAAAGGAAAGCAAAGGAAAGCAAAGGAAAGCAAAGGAAAGCAAAGCAAAGCAAAGCAAAGCAAAGCAAAGCAAAGCAAAGCAAAGCAAAGGAAAGCAAAGGAAAGCAAAGGAAAGGAAAGGAAAGGAAAGGAAAG
The DNA here is from genome assembly GCF_029948245.1 of Actinia tenebrosa. NCBI lineage: Eukaryota > Metazoa > Cnidaria > Anthozoa > Actiniaria > Actiniidae > Actinia > Actinia tenebrosa. The sequence goes on along the minus strand of NW_028292569.1, from coordinate 5,287,939 downwards.
GAAAGGAAAGGAAAGGAAAGGAAAGCAAAGCAAAGCAAAGGAAAGCAAAGCAAAGCAAAGGAAAGCAAAGCAAAGGAAAGGAAAGGAAAGGAAAGGAAAGGAAAGCAAAGCAAAGCAAAGGAAAGCAAAGGAAAGCAAAGCAAAGCAAAGCAAAGCAAAGCAAAGCAAAGCAAAGCAAAGCAAAGGAAAAGAAAAAGGAAGCATTATTGCTTGCGTGACCAGAACCCTCTTTTTCTTTTCGTTCCCCAAGGTACCCCAGTGGGATATATAAATAAATGTTCTTTACGTGAACGGGCCGACCTATCATATCAAACCAGACTTTCCGGTCATCGGAGGTTGCGTGCAATCCCAAATCACTGCTCCCAAATCACTGCTCCCAAACCGCAGCAAATGCAAGCACCAGTCAACTGTGATAGTAAATGTTATCAATAATTAACAGTCAGTAACTAAGCATTCTGGAATCAGAACTATAGCTAACAGATGTGAGCAATTTGTCAGAAATTTGATATAGATAGAAGAAAAACATCTACTTAATCGGTAAGGGAAAAGTTTAAAATGAAACATTTTTTGACTTCAATAGCAGGTTATCTAGGTTCTTACCACAGAGAAGACTCATTACTGGACATTATATATGTATATCAACCACCATGTAGGTTCTTGAAGTACATAGTGAATAGATATGTTTGTTTTTAACATAGTTAATAGTTAATAACTAAGTTTTCAAGTGTTATAGTCGAATATTTTTTATGTTTTCTGAGTTGGGAGATAATGTGTTGTCATGAGAAGTAGTTGTTTCTTATTTCCGATTTCATTAACATTTAACGAGTCCAATACAAGTGCAGCTATAATCCTCTCAAAGAACAAACGGCTGTTTTCCAAAATAATCCTTATCCAACATTGCACAAGAAAGAAAAAAATCATTTCTTAGTTAAGCTTTTAACGCAATGGAATCTTTTTTCTTCCCCGGGGGCATTCGGCTTGGCAAGCCCTTCCCACAAGCTAAAATTAAACATATTCTACTGTGATAGTTATGATAAAGCAAAACGTATCACAAGTCGAACAGGAAAGAGCTACCAGTAAGATTAATATCTGTGCAAAAACAACACCTTAGCTCAGCAAGAAGTTTCGCTTGCTTCCAGCCGTGGTTGACCCCAGCAACAATTCAGTGAATTATACTAGTAAGTCTGTATTCCTTGTTCTTTAGAACCTGCTTGGGTTAGTTTAGATAAAAATTTTTCAGCTCTGTTACTAGACGTAAGAGAAGCTGTTATCTTCCAATGCGGTAGCAGAATCTTTAGATCGATCAAAGTTTCAACTTTGCTTAAAAAGATCGATCCAAAGAAAAACGAAATATGCTTGCTCAAAGACCCGGATTAAGTCATTGACAAATGAGAGAATGCGGCAACGTTAAAAACAAGACAAAAAAGACTATTTTTGTCCAATTTAAACAAGCTTAATCTGTTTAGATTTTGAAAAATTTAGACACATTGAAGCCACGACTTTCAAGAAAGGTAGAAAGGACATTTAATCATTCTTTTCGCTCAAAGTCGAGGGGAAAAACATATTTTGATAATAACACTCATTCATAATTAATTTCCAGACAAGAAGGGCCACCTGAAAGCATCTTAGTCAAAGCAGGTTTCGCTGATCAGTACTTCATTAGTACTTCATTTGCGCTGCCTTTTCTCTTTGATCATTATTAATTACAAGCGACTGTACTCCAGACCGGTCTTCTTCAAGGTTTCTAGGTGCGCTTCCTTAGTCTATTGTCAATGATCTCAACAAGAAGTAATAGCCGACTTCCCTCGAGCGATTTAGTTGCTAAGTTTATTTTTTATTTTTTAGGTAATAGCCGAGTGGAACCGTAATTCAGATGAAAGGCAAAGTTCCCGCTAATTTTCCCATCAATTCTTCGGGGAAAGGCTGGTCGAACGGATCATTTGTCAACGACATTACCACTACGACGAACATGGAATGGTTTCGAATCCTCAAACTGTTTCTTTACACGACTATTTTTATGATCAGCGCAACAGGAAACTCATTAGTCTGTGTGATCATCCTTCGACGCAAGAAAATGAAAACAGTAACTAACTACTTTATTCTGAACTTGGCCATCGCTGACTTGGCCTTGACGTGTATTTGTATTCCATTCGACATTCCTGTTCAGGAGATGGACTACGCGTGGCCTTATGGGGCTTTTATGTGCAAGTTTCTCTATCCCTTACAAACATTGACTCTCTTTGCATCGATATACACCTTGACAGCGGTCAGTTTGACGCGATATTGGGCTATCGTTCATCCACTCAGAGTTCAACTTAGTATTGCCAAGACGAAAGTGGTGATAGTTATAATATGGATCGGGTCACTTGTTCCTATTGTGCCATACATGAACTCATTGAATCTGAAAAACAATTCTTGTGAAGAACTATGGAAAAGTAGCGACATTAGATCTATCTATACCGTATGTCTTTTCGTGTTCCAGTACATTCTACCGCTCATGATCATTGCAACTGCATACACAGGCATTGCAGGTGAAATGCGAAGGCGTGACAACAGCTACGATAACTGTCCGATGCGACAAATGCAAGTCCGAGAGACGAGAAAAGTCGTCAAAATGTTGTTAGTCGTGACTATTTGCTTCGCACTTTGTGTTTTGCCCAACAATATCATGTGGCTCTGGCTAGATTTCGGACAAGCAGATCAACACATCTCGTACTTTTGGGAGCTCTTAGCCTTTTGTAATATCATAACATTTGCGAATAGCGCGGCAAATCCTATCTGTTACACCGCGTTGAATGACAATTATCGACGAGAATTCAAGCGGTATTTAATAATCATGTTCTGTAAGAAGAAAAGTACAATCCTCCTACGTCGTCTTAGTACGATGACTACCTCAGTGCGCAAGTCAATGAATAAGTCCTCTAAGGAGGAGTACTTTGGTGTGCAGCTCGATAAGGTTCCTCCTCGTCTTGTGGGGGTTACAGTCTAGAGGGACAATATGTTGCGGGACTGAAGAGTTACAGATTAATAAGGTTCCTCCTCGTTTTGTGGGGGTTACAGTCTATAGGGACAATATGTTACGCGACTGAAGAGGTACAGATTAATAAGGTTCCTCCTCGTCTTGTGGGGGATACAGTCTGTAGGGACAATATATTTTGCGCGACTGAAGAGTTTCAGATTAATAAGGTTTTCCTCCTCGTCTTGTGGGGCTACAGTCTCGCGTGACATTATGTCGCGTGACAAATCACTGTACGGGACTGTTGAGGAACAACAGAGACCTCCAGCACGACGTTCTTACTAGCCCCGCAAACCTCAAACTGCAGGGTTGTGTGAGTGTTGTGTAAATCCTTCGAACAAAAATATCGCGCAACCTCTCTTTCAGGAAAGAAATATCGAGCAACCCCCCAAATGCATTCAGGGGTTGCTACGAAAAAATAAATACCGTGCAACCTAAATTCCTGCAACCACCCCCTCGATTATCTAATAGTCTATCCCTTAGGTGTGTAGGTGGATATATCCAACTCGCACATTCATACTGACGTCCTCAAACTTTACGTTACGTTCTTATGAATAAAATATTTGATTTTCTGAGTCGTTCATTTGTTATTAGTGGACACGTTTATCAATCAAAAAATGAAACTAGAAAAAATCCAGGTTCTTCGGGTTTTGGTTAATGCCGTCCTTTTTAATGCATGACGGTCTTTTACTACAATACCATTCATTCTCGTACCCAGACCCTTCTCGTTTCTAGAAAAGAAGTACGACCCCCAGTTTGATTGTCGTTCGCCGACTAGCATTTTAACGACAGTTCCGTTCAATGACCACGAATAATAGTTCCAAGCAGAGGTTGGGGTTCTCTCGCAAGACAAGAAGTAAATTTTTGCTGGTGTAATTCTCAGTACGCAGTGCATGATGGTATACTGGTGTTATTTTCAATACGCAGTGCATGATGGTATACTGGTGTAGTTTTCAATACGCAGTGCATGATGGTATACTGGTGTAGTTTTCAATACGCAGTGCATGATGGTATACTGGTGTTATTTTCAATACGCAGTGCATGATGGTATACTAGTGTAGTTTTCAATACGCAGTGTATGATGGTATACTGGTGTAGTTTTCAATACGCAGTGCATGATGGTACACTGGTGTTATTTTCAATACGCAGTGCATGATGGTATACTAGTGTAGTTTTCAATACGCAGTGCATGATGGTATACTGGTGTAGTTTTCAATACGCAGTGCATGATGGTATACTGGTGTTATTTTCAATACGCAGTGCATGATGGTATACTAGTGTAGTTTTCAATACGCAGTGCATGATGGTATACTGGTGTAGTTTTGAATACGCAGTGCATGATGGTATACTAGTGTAGTTTTCAATACGCAGTGCATGATGGTATACTAGTGTAGTTTTCAATACGCAGTGCATGATGGTATACTGGTGTAGTTTTCAATACGCAGTGCATGATGGTATACTGGTGTAATTTTAAATACGCAGTGCATGATGGTATACTGGTGTTATTTTCAATACGCAGTGCATGATGGTACACTGGTGTTATTTTTAATACGCAGTGCATGATGGTATACTGGTGTTATCTTCAATACGCAGTGCATGATGGTATACTGATGTTATTTTCAATACGCAGTGCATGATGGTACACTGGTGTTATTTTCAATACGCAGTGCATGATGGTACACTGGTGTTATTTTCAATACGCAGTGCATGATGGTATACTAATCTAATTTTCAATACGCAGTGCGTGATGGTATACTAGTGTAATTTTCAATACGCAGTGCATGATGGTATACTGGTGTTATCTTCAATACGCAGTGCATGATGGTACACTAGTGTTATCTTCAATACGTAGTGCATGATGGTACACTGGTGTTATTTTCAATACGCAGTGCATGATGGTATACTAATCTAATTTTCAATACGCAGTGCATGATGGTATACTGATGTTATCTTCAATACGCAGTGCATGATGGTATACTAGTGTAATTTTGAAAACGCAGTGCATGATGGTACACTGGTGTTATTTTCAATACGCAGTGCATGATGGTATACTGGTGTTATTTTAAATACGCAGTGCATGATGGTACACTGGTGTTACTTTCAATACGCAGTGCATGATGGTATACTGGTGTTATTTTCAATACGCAGTGCATGATGGTACACTGGTGTTATTTTCAATACGCAGTGCATGATGGTATACTAATCTAATTTTCAATACGCAGTGCATGATGGTATACTGGTGTAATTTTCAATACGCAGTGCATGATGGTATACTAGTGTAATTTTCAATACGCAGTGCATGATGGTACACTAGTGTTATTTTCAGTACGTAGTGCATGATGGTACACTGGTGTTATTTTCAATACTCAGTGCATGATGGTATACTAATCTAATTTTCAATACGCAGTGCATGATGGTATACTGGTGTTATCTTCAATACGCAGTGCATGATGGTATACTAGTGTAATTTTCAATACGCAGTGCATGATGGTACACTGGTGTTATTTTCAGTACGCAGTGCATGATGGTACACTGGTGTTATTTTCAATACGCAGTGCATGATGGTATACTGGTGTAATTTTCAATACGCAGTGCATGATGGTATACTAGTGTAGTTTTCAATACGCAGTGCATGATGGTACACTAGTGTTATTTTCAGTACGTAGTGCATGATGGTACACTGGTGTTATTTTCAGTACGCAGTGCATGATGGTACACTGGTGTTATTTTCAATACGCAGTGCATGATGGTATACTGGTGTAATTTTCAATACGCAGTGCATGATGGTATACTAGTGTAATTTTCAATACGCAGTGCATGATGGTACACTAGTGTTATCTTCAATACGTAGTGCATGATGGTACACTGGTGTTATTTTCAATACGCAGTGCATGATGGTATACTAATCTAATTTTCAATACGCAGTGCATGATGGTATACTGATGTTATCTTCAATACGCAGTGCATGATGGTATACTAGTGTAATTTTCAATACGCAGTGCATGATGGTACACTGGTGTTATTTTCAATACGCAGTGCATGATGGTATACTGGTGTTATTTTAAATACGCAGTGCATGATGGTACACTGGTGTTACTTTCAATACGCAGTGCACGATGGTATACTGGTGTTATTTTCAATACGCAGTGCATGATGGTACACTGGTGTTATTTTCAATACGCAGTGCATGATGGTATACTAATCTAATTTTCAATACGCAGTGCATGATGGTATACTGATGTTATTTTCAATACGCAGTTCAGTGCATGATGGTATATCAAATATTCTTTCGCAATAGAATGGCATATATAGCTTGACGGTTGGCTGAAATTGAGAATGTGAATATCGAAAGAGCTTGTGAAATACACTGATTAATCAGAAAGTGTTTTTATTTGATAATTATAATACTCGAAATATTAGTAACTAGAAGCTTAAAAATGGTTAGAAAAATGGATAAAACCTTTGACAAAGGATAATACTAATTCAAGGTGTGGCTATTGCCTTTGGCTACTGCGCATGATCAACCTCACTTCGATACTCTGAGGGAATACCGCTGAGTTTCAAATCAAGTTGTAAACATAACAAAATCCAAATTCTTTCCATAACAAAATCCAAATCCCTTCCATAACAAAATCCAAATCCAAATCCCAAAAAAAAAAAAAAAAAAAAAAAAAAAATCAAAATTAAAGGAAAAGTATTCAAAAACGACAACGTTCTCTTAGTACTCGCACTGCAAATTTTAAGAGTGTTCAGCCTAAGATTTGATTGCAGTTCTTTCATTCAAAACATTTGTGCAGATCACTTGATAATGAATAAAAGTATTAATATGAAGCTAGGAATATAAAACTAACGATAATTTATCTGGCTTGATTCAAAGGATAGCTTTGTCATGTGACACTTCTAACTTCAAAATAATAATTCATTATTCTGAATGATTAGAAAGCTAATAGAAAAAAGAAAATGAAGTCAAAGAAGTTGGTATATAATTATCACTTATGACTAAAGAAAAATTTTATTAAGACTAAAAATGAATTGTCATCTGTTCCAGGAGGTGTGCTTTTCAAATTTCAAATTCAAAATTAATTCAATTTCTTTTCCAAAACTCAGCAGAAGATTGGCATAAAACTACAGGGTCCTTAAAAGCAGCCTTCCCCCATAAACCTATGCAGGAATAGTTTGTCGCCAATCAGCCTCTAAATTTTGGAAAGAGAAATATTACCTATTTACTAAAACCCGCAGTTGGAAGTGGCAGGCAAAAAGCATGCTGCCTGGAACAGTCCAGAGACATTAAATATTAAATGCCTAAAAAATAGTGTTGTTCCTCATTAGAGAACGGGAAATACCCATCACATGCTATCCTCCCTCCCCTTGTGGGGAATCATATCAAATGGTGTCAGAATGATTTGTCACAAGATTAGTATACAATTGAATACAAATAGAGTAAAGAGCAGGAACACTTGCGGCAAAGAGATACATACTTAGTAGTAAGTCTCTCTGTCCAGCCAGCCTGGAAGAAAAAAAGAAAAAATTAAAAACTATTAGTGACAGATCGTTCTTACTATAAAATATGGCTCAAGAACAGGTAGGGTTATAGAGTATGCACTAAAGGCCAAAATAGCGTGCAAGATATGAATTGTGCATTTAGAAACTATAATGACTAGTGGTAGTGGGACAAAAACAACAAGTGAAAGAGAAGGAAACTTAAACACAGTATGAAAACGTAGAGTAAAAAACTTAGAAACCCATTTAAATCATAGGAGAGTAGCAGTGGCGGATCCAGGACTTTAAGAGGGGGGTTCATTTTTGCAAATCTCGGCACAACAATAACGTTCTCTTGCATCATCATTTTTCCCATGAGGCACATCACTGGCCTAGGGGCGCTCCTGATAAGGATAACCTATCCACCAGTCCCAAATCATATTAAATCTCATGAGTTAGTACCATACTTTTATTCATTTATTTAAAAAAATATAAAAAATCCAAGGTACCAGCCAGTGGGGTTCATTGGCACCCAATGAACCCCCCCTAAATCCACCACAGAGTAGGGAAAGTTATTGGATGTAAAGCGATATACTCCAGTAACGATCCCAAAAGTCATAGATCTTTTAAGTACATTTATGACAACGCTAAGTGTTGTCATACTTTTCATTTTGAAAAGTATGATTCTAGCAGTTTTTGTGAGCAGTTAGAATATGTCGTCACTACAAACATTTTGGTGTAGTATTGTTACACAAGTGAATATAATAAATCCGGTGAGCTCAGTGGTCACAAGTTACATCTTATGCTGCTATCTTTATATCCACCTACAGGTAAATTTAAAGCATGCACGCTTGTTTGTTGATTTGTATGTTTTTCGATATTTATGCATCTTGGTAAATATTCCCAACATTCACTTCACGTTTGGCGAATAATTGTTAAATAATGGTGTCTACTTACATCCAGGGTATCTTCGGAGAATATAACGACGTATTTCATCATAGATCCAGATAACCAGACTAAAAGGCATGGCAGGGAACCACCAATTCCAACTGTTGAAACAATGAAAACCTTGTTACTTTTTTATTTTACCAAACTACCTAAGCCATACTTTTGAAATTTAGCAATATTTGGTGGGACAATTTCCCAAAAAAATCTGTAAGCCACTTTTTTGGGACCTCAATGGACCTTTGTAGATTTCATTTGAATAACCAAGAAGCAATGTTTTTTTTTTCAAGTCGAAGTCAAACTTGATCTGGTTAGTCTAACTGATATGTAAAGGTTCACCCATGGACTTGCATCTCAGACACCTGCTCTTATCTCTGGTCCCAAGGAGGTTTGAGATACCAACACTTCAATTCCAATCTAGACTTGGACACTGATTCAAATGAGCTCAGGTAAAATCTAATATTTTTATCCGCGTATTGTTTTAAATCCTTGGGGGGAGGGGCAGGGGATAGACTAGTCACCCAATCGATACCATACTTACTTTAGTGGATACATGTTGAGACCTTTATCCATTCCTGGGGTATAACTAAGGATTGCTGCCAGAAGAGTTTCAAATAATAGACCAAAATTCAACATCTTGTTCCTGTGGAAGAAAGGAAAGAACAAAAACGAACCCTTTAATACCAACAACATTAATGGAATTTGTTACAATCAAAACCAAGATAAAACAGTAAACTCCTGTTGCAACATTCATGGAATTATTGCCCTAATTCACTACGACGCCACAGCTTACTTATGAGAGAGGCAAGAAAGGTGGACAACAATAATAATTTGAACTAATTCTACTGTGTAGCTGAATATTCTATCTAAAATGTCTGGTTTTCTAAGTTGTTGCTGTCTTGCCTCCCTCCAATGATTCTTAGCATTAAAACAAAAGATTATTTTCATGTGATATCATAGTCAAATTGGGCAATTAAAGTGAAAAATAGAAGTACTACTAATGCAATCCAAAACATTTATGTTTATTGATACCATTAGGTGAGACTTACTTCATTCCTTGAGTAAATATAGAATTCCGTCTTGTCTTACAGATGATCAGATCAGCCCACTGTACAACCACAATACTAACAAAGAAGGCAGTGTGGCAGCTGTATTCCAGGATTTTACGTTGCTTGAATGTCTGTGGGAAAAACAAAGAAGTCATTTTCATTATTCATCATCGGCATGTCATCATCATCATAGTTACTGTCATCATTATCATCATCAATAACATTATATTACCATCATCATCATCAACATCAGCACCAATGTTAATTATTGGAAAACATTATTAAGCTTGGGACTAGACTCCAACTAGGTGAAAGTTGGATTTACAAGTTGATTTTTGAGGAGGGAGGAAAATTGGAGAACCTAGAGAAAAACTCTCTAAGAATAGGAGAATCAATAAACGATTCTACTCACATACGAGACAGGCAGGACTACAGTAAAACCCGTGCCGCATTGCTGAGAGGTGATGAATTAGCAGGAAACACTAACCGTGTTTCCAATAATTTGGTTATGTGACACAGGTAAATTAGTACAACTTGTTGGCCGTGATATCACAAGCCCCTCAAATAGTAAGTGTTGTGGCTACTATCTGTCTTACCCATTCCTGGCCATAGCTATCTACAACTCCATTATTACTTCTATCATCCCATTGTCTTCTGATTCCAAACAGGTCTCGTGGGTAGAATCCATTTTCGCCCATGATGACAAAGTAGGTAAAGAATCCAGCAGAAGCCTGTAATGGTACAAAATACAAAATTGGTCAACTATGGATTCATTTAATTTGGTGTGTAGGATATAATTTTGACATGACCATTTGAAAGAAAGAAAAATTTCTAACCTGGATCATACCAATCTGGCCATAGGCCATGGCAATCAACCTGAAAAAAACATATGACCGATTGTTATTAATTCATCAATAATCACTAACGACTCTTAGTTTACACATGCATGGGATATTACCTCTCATTAACAAGGTTGTCGTTCTTTGGATCACGAGGTTTTCGCTTCATGATGTCATTCTCGGCTTCCTCGTATGCAAGGGAAATGGCAGGAACCTAGGAATGAAAACGTTAATAGAAATAAAATAAGTATGATAGCATCTCACAACCGTGTGTGGATATTCAATAATGTAGCCTTACCATGTCAGTTCCCAAGTCGATACACAGGATGGTGACAGTGCCAAGAGGTAGTGGAATATCCAAAATAATGAAAAACAAGAATGGTGTGATCTCAGGGATGTTACTAGTCAGAGTGTAGGCGATGGACTTCTTCAAGTTATCAAAGATCAAGCGACCTGAGGGTGGATAAAATATAACCATTGAGTACAAATACTTTGATGGAGAAATGCCCTATAAACAAGCGTGCGTGTAGGAGGTTGTTGTTCAGTAGTTGGTGGGGCACTTTCAAATTATGAAGTCATTCCTATTTTGGAAAATGGGAGTTTGTTTGTTTGTTTGTCCTGTCCAACAGCCAGGCTTAAAATATTTCTTTATAGTCAATAACACAAAGCAGCTATAGTCAATTTTTATAACTCTCATAGTTCTTTACAAAGATCAGGCCTGATTTACCTTCCTCAACTCCAGTAACAATGGAAGCAAAATTGTCATCCAGGAGAATCATGTCAGCAGCTTGTTTAGACACATCTGAACCAGCTATTCCCATGGCAACACCTGACAGACAAAAAACAATGAAATATTGCAGTTGAACCTGCTGTTAAACATTCATTTATTGAAAACATATAAAACTCGATGAGGGTATGATGAACATATATGGAGGGTAACTCTTATATTTTTTAGTTTACCATTATTGTGACTTGATCGGTCTAGAGCTGCAGATGTACTGATAAAGCCATTAATCTTGAGAGTTGTATGCAGCATAATATACGCAAAATCCAAAAATGGCAACCAATTCGAAAAACTATTGCTCTGCACTGACAAGCCTCTCATACAGGTGAAAATGCTTTTTGTTTTCACATGAACTTGAGGCTAGTCAGTGCAGCACAATAGTCACTAATATTCATATTCGTCACAATATTTCAATTTGGTGTATATTTTGGTTTAAATGTTTAATGAGGCAAGCAGTCAACATACCAATATCAGCTTTCTTCAAGGCAGGAGAATCATTGACACCATCGCCAGTCACAGCAACGATAGCACCCATTCTCTGGCAACCCTCAACAATGATCAGCTTTTGCTGAGGAGAAGTACGTGCAAACACAATCTCTGTGTGTTCCCTAAGAACTTCATCAATCATATCTTGGTCATAGTCCTGGATAAATAAAATTGTTTGTATTTTAGTTTATGATAGATATTGAACATGCAAGGTAGAGTAAAAGCTGACATAAAATAGTGTTCTTATATATTTGGTATCTAGTGAGAAATCAGGAGTAGGTAATTCTCTTGTTTGGTGCAAGGGATCCAGATAAACATGTACCTTTAGTTTTTGTCCATGGACGACGACTGCCTTAGCTTTACGGGGATCCACATCTTCAACAGGGATGTTAAGACGTTCTGCAATGTCTTCAACAGTCTCTGTTCCTAAAATACCAAGATATTTCACAATGAGATTAACAAATTAGCTTGGAATGAGAAAAACGTTAAAGGAGAGAAAACGAAAAACAAAAAAAAACAAAAAAAATCCACCCTTATCACAGCATAAAAATAATAATGTCCACCCAGAATTGGTAAAATCTTTGCCTTGCTGGTCATTTTGGCCAGTGATGTTGAGCCAGAAGAGCCAGAATCATAGCTAGGCAGAGATATAAAATTTACAATCTATTTAGATATTAACAATTATTAAAACTCGGCACATAAGAAATTAAGTTATTTTTGTCAGCATAAAAGCAGGTTTAATTAATTAATTTTCTCCCACTTTTTTAAATAAACAGTAAGCTTAAAAAAAAAATTGACAAGTCATCATGACCAGCGACGTCCTGGCCGTTATTTTATGCCCGGCTGATTTAACCAAGATACTCTCATACCTTCAGAGATAATACCAACACCCTTTGCAATAGCCTTGGCAGTGATAGGGTGGTCTCCAGTAACCATAATGACCTTGATACCAGCACTACGACATTTGCTGACAGCATCAGGCACGGCAGCTCTTGGAGGGTCAATCATAGACATGAGGCCAACAAAACAGAGTTTTTCCAATGGGAAGTTTTGTGGCTATGGAATAATGATTAAAAAAAAGAAAATGAATAAATAAATGGGAGATAGGGATTTCAGCAGTGGTTTAATGGTGAATGGGTCTTCTATCACTATAATCAATTAAATTTGAATGATTGAATGGATTGATGGATGAATGAATATAATTCTTGGTGTGCAACCCCATGACTCAAAATCCCTTGAGATATGAATAACAATGAAACAGTCACCATCTTGGTTGATTTAACAAGAGAAACTAATGAGGAATGCTTTGTTATCGTCAACTAATATGCTATGATGTAACTTGCACCCCAATAATTAATTGAATTTCATTGTTCAAGGACCAACCTCTTCAGCTTCAAACTCAAAACCTTTAGGGTATTCCTCAGCTGGCAAAAGCTTTTGACAGAAACCAAGAACACGTTCTCCAAGACCTCCAAGATCTAAATAAGCCTGATTGAAAGATTCTTTCATCTTTTCATCCAACTCCTTTTCCTCTCCATCCAAGAGGATTGTACTACAACGATCGAGGATTCTTTCTGGTGCTCCTTTCATCACTAAAACATGATGGAAATCTTTCTCCTTTTCATTTTCTGGCAGGTCTTTTTCTCCCTCTACCTTGGTGTGCAGTTCATGGATTGACACTTGATATTTGTTGGTTGAATTGAATGGAATTTCACAGACCTTGGGGTGTCGTTTCCTAAAACTTGGCACATTGCCGATGGCAAGTTCAACATACTTAAGCAAAGCAGACTCTGAGGCATCTCCTGCACATTCTCTGTGAAAATAAAGAATCAAAAATAATGAAAACAATGAGAAAAGTACTTCTACTGTTACACCAAAATACAAAAATTCAATAAATCAACTTTATTTAGAGAGGATGACACATGACAGTTGCACCTGAGAAACTTGTGGCCCTCTATGTTTAACGCCTCTAAATGAGAGAGGACTGCCATTTTATGTGGTCATCTGAGCCACCACGAAGGTCTAACTATTTGCAGGTATTTTTAGAGCAATTACAGCACGTTCTACTCAGATATTTTAAGACCTTAAGCATTGATCCAGCCAAGGCTTGCATTCACAACCTCCTGCTTATTAGTCACACTGAGCCAATGACAAAAAGCCATAATTTAATAGCCTTCTTTTTGGCCTTTATTTAATTGATTTACTATAGAAATAAAAATAGCATGCGCACTATGTGTGTAGTTATAAAGCATGCAGCAATTGGCAGAAAATGAGAAACATGAGTCATAGTGTTCTGCCAATCCCCAAGTGCATTACCATTGCACACATCACTGAAAGCAAGTCTTTTATTTCTCTTATTAAACACAAATTACAAGTGTGATGTTACGAATGAAGAAAAAAAAAAGTGCATCAAGTGTTATCCCAACCAATCAGAACAAGAGATTTATAACAGTAATTTTATAATAACCTTTTCAAAACAGGCTTGTCTTCTTGACCAGCTTTGAATTCAGCCCTGTTGCAGAGGGTTGCGATACGAGCCAATGATGTCCAGGTTTCAGAAAACTACACAAACAAACAAATAGTTAATAAAGATAAATTAACTTCAATCATTTATATCAGCTTCTATTTTGGTTTAAGCCTTTTATGGAAAACTACGAGGTGTTCTGAAACAACCTTTGGGCTGATCTAAGTCAGGCATGGCTAATTTACAGATCAAATACTGAAACAACCTCTAGGCTGGTCTAAGTTGGGCATGGCCAATTTACAGATCAAATACTGAAACAACCTCTAGGCTGGTCTAAGTTGGGCATGGCCAATTTACAGATCAAATCCTGAAACAACCTCTAGGCTGATCGAAATTGGGGCATGGCTAACTCGAGATCAAACCTTAAAACAACCTCAACACTGGTTGTTTCAGGATTTGATCGAACCTTGAAGCAACTTCAGGGCTGATCTAAGTCAGGGTATGGCTAACTTACAGATAGAATTGGACATTAGCATGTTGGGTTTTGTGAGAGATGGGAGGAGGTGGGAAAGACCCTCAAGTCAAGACTGAATCCCAATTGACCAAATTGAGACCAAAAGCTCTACCAAAATGTGATGTATAAGCCAGATTTCTATACAAGGCAAACAGTTAAGCAGTAACAACCCTGAAAAGAATACCTTCTTATCCTCTCCTCCTTTCTGTTCTTCACTAGTGTCTGCTTCAACAATGTTGTTGTCATACCAAAGATGGGCTGATGAAAAACAAAAAACAAGTTTATCAACAAAAAGAAAAGAAAACTGCTAATTTAGTTGGAATAGGAATTTCTTTCACTTGGAATACAAAAAATGAATAAAATACTCCAGAAATGCAGCACATGCCAGCTGTGTCTGTATTTACTATCCAGGGCTAAAAAAACAGCCTATCAGGGAACAGTGTCTGGCCAGAATTGGAACTTGTATGGTCAAATCTTTGCATTGCTGGTCATCTGACAAGTAATGTTGAGCCAGAAATGAGTTTTGAATGAGCTAAAACTAGTAATTAGGCTTGTCTTCATAAACAGCCCTTATTTTTAGCTTAGTTATCAACCACTAACAACAACAAAAGGATAAATAGCATTATAGCATTTTGTTTAAGACAACATGCCAGACTATTGTGAGATCTGCAATTTAATAGGTTTGGACTACCCAGTTTTTTTTTTCATTTTTCATTATTGAGATTCATATATTCTTTAGTTTGCCCCAAAAACAGAAGCTCATTGTGGGGGCTCACTAAAAACAGATTACCCAGATTGCAAAATAGTGGGTAGAGTCTTAAGTTCAACTTACCAACAGTCATCCTGTTCTGGGTGAGTGTACCAGTTTTATCTGAGCAGATTGTTGATGTACTACCAAGAGTTTCAACGGCTTCAAGATTCTTCACCAAGCAGTTCTTGGAGGCCATGCGTTTAGCAGTCAGGGTCAAGCATACCTGTCGCAGAAAGGGTTTAATAAGTGTCTGTAGTTGTCGTAGATGTTGTTACAAGTAAATTATTAAAGGTAATTAAATGGTATTAAAGGTAAGAGAAAATAAATATGCGATAATAGTATACGACTGCTGTTGCGACAAAAGCGTTAAACTGTAAATTATTAAAGGTAATTAAAACATCTGAATGATAAAAGGGATTCAAAGAGGGATCTGATAGAAGTGGTACTAAGGCGTAATAAAGGAGAATGGAGAACTACAGTTGGAGATAAAAAAACAACAGCTTAAAAACACAATGGGGTTTTCACTTGATGGCTTTTAACTTGACAATTTTTTTTGTATTAAATGGGACTTTTTTTGTATTAAAAGGGGAGTCAGGATGGCATGATGGTAAAATGCTCACCTCCCACCTCTGAGGCCCGAGGTTTGAATCCCAGTCACCTCATGTGAGCTGAATGGGTTGGTCCTTTTTCTGACTCTGAGGGTTTTTACCTCCCTCCTCTCAAATCATCCCTAACTATTTCAAACTGTTTAGGTCTGTGCTCTGTGGTCATACATGAACTGTATAGTGGCTCCCTGAGGCGTTTTGGAATGCTTTCAGTTTGACCCAGTTGAGCTGAGCCACTGCTGTACTTGCTGTGGTGATTAGCAATGATGAGTTTTAATTTAGCTTAGTATAAAAGCTTACCGTCACAGTAGCTAGTAAGCCTTCAGGGACATTAGCCACGATGATACCAATTAAGAAAATGACAGCTTCAAGCCAGGTGTATTTCAAGATCAATGCAATAATGAAAAACGACACACCCAGAGCGACAGCAACACCAGTGATGATGTGGATAAAATGCTCAATTTCAACGGCAATAGGTGTTTTTCCAGACCCAAGACCACTAGCCAAGTTAGCAATTCTTCCCATGACAGAGTTATCACCAATTTGAACAACAATACCAGTGGCATTTCCTTCAAGTGCAAAGGTTGAGAAGAAAGCCAAATTTTTGGTTTCAAGTGGGTTTTCATTAGTGCATTCAGGTCCACGACTTTGTGGTTCAGATTCTCCAGTGAGAGATGAATTATCAACCTAATAACGAAAAAATCCTTAATCAAAAAAAGTGTCATTGAAAACTAAATTTTAATGAGTTTAGGAGTAGCATGAATCCTAAAATTAATGAAATAATTTTAACAGAACTACAACTTTGGAGTATTTCTAAACATATTAAATTTCATAGCAGACTTGGAATAAGTTATACAAACCTTAAAACTTTTGCATTCGATAATACGGATATCGCCAGGGAGACGGTCTCCACCCTTAACAAATACAACATCTCCAACTACAAGCTTCTCACTATCCAAAGTATGTTTTCCACCATCACGAAGCACTGTTGCTTCCTGTAAAAAAAAGTATATATACAAATCAATTCATAAACGCAGGATATTAAAAACAGGGTTCGTGCTAAGGCAACCACTTAAAATTCAAGGACTATTCAAGGAGTATACAAGGACCCAAAAACGAATTTTCAAGGAGTATGTTCAGCCAACTATGCCAAGGTTTTACACAGTGGTTGCACATGGCCGACTTTCAGATTTTCAATCTTTCTGACAACACCTATTTCAGAACCATGCAAATAGTGATCAAAGCAAAAATTCAAGTTTTCAAGGAGTTTCGCTAAAATCGTAAAATTCAAGAGCTTTTCAAGTGGCCTTGAAAATGTGAATTAAATTTAAGGAGTTTTCAGGGAGTTGAAGGGGTAGCACGAACCCTGTAAAGAAAAAAAAAATGCAGGAGGGGGGGGAGAGTGTGGATGAGGGAGAGGATACAAGTGAAGAGGGTGAATTCAGAATTGTCCTAAAATGTAGCAGGTCTTTCAGCAAATCTTATACTCTGTTGCTCAGGGTTAGCCTCAATTTTGTGTAAATTATTCATGCATGCATTAGTGCATGTATTTATTAGTTTGTAGGTTCTTTATCTTATTCTATATTCTGACAATGAACTGAGGCTACAACCCTGAGTAAATGAAAGTTTGTAATCAAGGAACACAGCGGTATTTTGTGAAATTGAAAAAGGTCTGTTAGAAAGTATAAAGAAAACAAAAGAACAAGAGAAAACATCTTGAAAGGCAAGGAGAAAACCCAAATGCTGGAAAAAAGGTAAGAAACTTGTGCAAAACTTGAAAACTGTCGTCCCATAAAATACTCTTCTTACCTGTGGTACCATGTTCTTGAAACTGTCCATGATCTTTGAGCTTTTTGCTTCCTAAAATGCAAGTAGTTAATTTAATTAATCCTTCTGTTGTTGAATTATTTCATAAAAATTAGCAAATTTTTTAAAATTGTTTTATCACCTTTCCATGAGATATAAAAGATTTATTGTTGCTAAAATCAAGTGGTTAATTACCTGGTAATAGGAGAATATTCCAGTAACAATGACGACAAATGCCAATACAACTCCTAGGTACAACTGAAAGAGATAATAAAAATGGTGTAAGAATGTGTTTTTATAACTGCATAGCAATAGTAACAATTAAATAGTGCTAAGAATCAATGGCAGTATAATATGAGCGAAAGCGTCTGATATTCTAGTTGAATAAATTTGAATGACAACAGAAAACCTTATTAGCAATCATGAAATAGAGCTAAGAATCAATGGCAGTATAATATGTGACAAAGAGTGTAAGAGTGTGATATCTTACATTATCCCTAGCTGCTTCCTCTATTGTAGCTTCTAAGACAGCCTGAGCAATGAAACACAAAACTGATCCAATCCAGAGCAGTGTTGCAAAACCTCCAAACAGTTGCTTTACAAATTTAACCCACTCTGGAGTGGTAGGTGGTGGAGTGAGGGCATTGGGTCCATCTCTCTTCAATCTTCTTTCAGCCTCTTCCTCCGTCAAACCCTAGAATGTTGATAAACTTGGTTAAAGAATGACTGTGCTCATCTTCCCCCCCCCAAAAAATTTTTTTCATTATTTTAAAAATAGTTTCCCATTTTTTTGAGGAATGCAGGCAACATTAAGATTTCTAGATTTCTTAAATGAAGGTAAAGGGATAGTGAATATTTTTGCTATTCAAATATGTAGAAGTTATGGAAAAGTAAATATTTTTACAAACATTAAAATTTGTCATAAAAAAAAACATTCAAATCAATGCATGGAGCCTGAAGACACAGAAAACAATTCATGAAAAAAATTAAATGAATAGTTCGTGTGAATACTGATATTTATAAATATGACTAAGAATTTTACTCTATCATGGTTGAAATCTTAATGGCTTGAATATAAGTCATTTCCCTTCACAGAAACTGAAATTAATATTTTGTACATTCTAGCCGACAATTCATGGACTGACAGAGCATTAATTTCAATGATACAATTTTTTGCTTTCTTTAGAAACGTGATTGAAGTATTTTCATTATAAGTTCTCTGGTATAAATGTTTATTTTGGAGTTGTCTTTTAATCAAAAGTAAACAACAGCAACCACCGCCTTTGAAAGAGGGGGAGTGAGGATTTAAAACTGACATTTTTATCGCAATATAGGAAACAAGAAGATCTGAGGAAGGAGAGCTTCTATGTAAATTTCAGACAATTTTTTTTGTTAAGAGATCTTTTGAATTCAGCACAAATTGGGGCTTCAAGATTGATTAGATGAACAATAAAGATCACCTTTCTACACCCCCTAGTATATCATAATGTATTTTAATATATAATCTGCTGTGCTCACTGGCCAGTGGCCATGAATATCCTCTATATTCGATTAATATAAATTTAAATATACTTTGTCCAGCAAATTTTTCAAACAAAATCATCAACAACATTCACTCATAGAATGAAACTATATTTTTCACGATGCTTTGCAGATAAGCACATTTTCAATCCACAGTACAGTAATATTATACTTTTGTTGTCTGAAAAACATCTTAACAAGAAACGTGTGGGAAGAAATAATGAATTATTAGATCCTTTAAACCAATCTATGGGATTTGATCTTCCCTCAATAAATACCAACGCCATAATAAATTAGACACAAATTCCTGAAAAATACTTAAGATTTGCCTAAGGCGATGATGCTATAGTGAAATAAATAGAAGCTACAAACATCAAACACTTCAGGGAAACATTTACTGATTCACTTGACAAATTCTTCACAGTTGACAAAATGCACATGAAAGTGATTAAAAAAGTCAGTATTAAAGCAATGGGTTCTTTATTTGAAATATTACTAATTTTGTAGGTTGAAATTAAGGTTGAAAACCTAAAGTACATCTTAAAGATCAGGTTTGAGAAAAAGAGAGCTTTTAAAGTTAGCTCAACACATCACCATTAATGAGAGAGTTAGGTCAGGTGGTGTTTTGTGGAATATGGTGTTAAAAAAAAGTATAATATTTCAAAACCAGATCCAAAATCACCACAAATTTTCCAATTAAAAAGCACTATGCTTTTGGTTTTAGGATTGGTCTTGAGTTTTTGAATTGTAAAATTGTAAGCAGAACCTTGTAGTTGTTGTAGCAACCTAAAAGCAAAATAATGCACAACCTCTGGCTTTAGTTGTAATGGTGTGCCAACTTCCATTGGATAAATTATTAATAACTCTTAGACGCAAAAAGGAATTCTGAAGTAGGGATTGTGAAATATACATTCAGACTGATATATATGACAGATATGAATGAAATTTAGAAGAAATATGTAGCAAATTCGAAAGACACATTTTAAAGCATGGATGGTTATAAGCAAAAAAATATGCTATGTGTTTGACATAAATAAATTGTTTTTGTTTCAGAGTACTTTGGAATACAATTTACTCTTAGAATACGATCTACTGTATGAGGCTTTGTCCTTGAAGCCTAGATCCTTGGCCCTAGCTAACTTGAGACCTGTATAAAAAATAGGCCTAACAGATTTTAAAATTTAAAAACTATGTACAATACTTAGATAGCATCACAATGGAAGTCCCATAGACGAGCTAAAGAATAATTTTCTAGCAATCATGCTGAACTACGATATCAAACAAGCGTTGGCAAATGCTAGAAAAATTGTGGCTTCTGAAGCAACATTAGCCCAGCTTGTTACAATGCTTAGAGATTCCAAAAACCCCGGACGAAACTATCGCTAAATTAGGGAGTAGTAAGATTTTAAAATAAGACTAATGTTGACATAAGACGAGGGATTCTACTACATCTTTCCATCCATCATTCAATAATATTGACATCAAGACAAGAGTTCAATAAATAAATATATAAAGTAAGGTACATCCCTCATCGAGTGAAGATTTACAGAACATATTTTATTCGCATGAGAGGACTCCAGAAGCGTCTATATTAATCTTTATTCCCTTGGGTATAAAACAAACTATAAGCTAAGACTTGAGTTTATGGGAGTTTGGTAATAGGGTAATACTAGACGAAGACTTTAGATGAGCTCGTATTCCACCTGCAATTCGATATATGAGTGCGTTTGCAAGAGAAAATAAACGATTTGGAAGTTAAGATCGATAGTTTTGGAGATCTTAGAATCCAAAATCTCTGAGTCTAAAACAAAAAGTTATTTTGTCAATGGAATTTTAGCTGAAGGATTGTAATCTTCGCTTAGCGCGACTTGAAGTAGATTTTGTTTGCGATTACACATCCAAGGCTTATGCCATTGAGTGTATTTGTTAGCATTGCCAAGCGTAAAGTTTGCCATTACTATTTAATAACGAAAAAAGAAGAAAGAATTTGCATAGTACAGTTGATTCCAATAGCAAATACTTGTTCACGCGTTAAAAAAAATTCATTTAGAATCACCGATGTATCTGGGCATTTACGCTCTAAACACGCCAGTTCACTCATAAAAACATCTTCTGTCGATTCAGATAATGTTCTTGAACTCAAATGCAAAGTTCTGCGCATAAACTTTGAGGTTTCCAGGGTTCACTGCACAACATAGCCTTAACTTACCTTTTCCAAATTGGTTTCTAGCCGGGACAGTAGTTCTTCTTGTGTAATTTTATGCCAGTCCTGCCGACATAAAAAAGAAAGATTGTCAACTTAAAAAGATAGCTATACGCTAAAATATGTCGACTAGCGATGCTTACCACTTCCAGTTCCTGTTTTAACTCCTCGAGATCCGCTTTCTTTTCCTTCTTTCCCTTCTTCTTGGCTTTCTTCTGAGCGTCGTCGCCATCTTTGCTTTTACCTTTGGACGGATCTCCACCATCACCTTCAGTCAGAGGAGTCGTGGCCACACGATAGCTGTTGCTTCGTCCATACTAACCAGCAAAAAACAAAGATGAAGGTTAAATCTAGGCTGTGGGACAAAATGGGTCAATAGAAATAGTTCTAACCTCCTCATCGAGGGCTTGTAATTCAGAAGAGTCCGCCATTTCTTACACAGAAGCCGGTCCGAATACAAGGGGAGTAACACACGTGGAGTGTTAACACAAACCTGTCAATCATTCATGAATCACGTGGCTTCATTGGAAAACCACTTGCCTCGGCTTCAAGTCACTAAAAAATATAGGGAGGGGAGGGAGGGTATACTCTTATTTCTTATTTTTACTAGGACTAAAAAAATACTTAAATCGAAGTTTGTTTTGATAAACAAAACTCAAAAACACAAACTTCAGCTTCTTGAATAATGAAACTCTAAAGATCTCTGGTATATTTGTACTGATGTCAAAAACATTGTACAAAGTATTTTAATGATATAAGTGTTACATATAACCTTACACCGTTTTATGACTTTGACGAAGATCATTAAACTTTTAATTGACATATTTCGACGTTGTCAAACGCCACCCTCAGAAAGTGATGTACAAGTGTACACAACATTAAACTTAAATCAAATTAAAAGTTTAATGATCTTCATCAAAGTCATAATCATGTTCTTGCTGCTTCGATCATTTACACCGTTCTATTTTTAATATTTTGGTTAAGGAGACAATATATGTAAATTCTAGGTTTGTAAAAGGTATTCCCATCCCCTTACATAGCCCATAGCCCCTCCCCACCTTTGCGCTACAGTCTAGGGTATACTTGAAATGTTCAATTGAATTATAACTATGACCCTCTCTAGAGAAGAAACCGGAAGCTCCTCCCCCTCGTGGTGTCTCTTGTTTCAACATGTTTATAAGTGTAGGCACTTGTGTTTTTACAGGTTTTTACTTGTAGCTTTATATTAGCTCGCCGCGTGGAGTGCTAAGTGCTTTAGTAAAATGCGAAAAAATACATGTCTGTGGAACTAGAGTAAAATCAACTTGAGCACTCGAATTCAGTGTTGCGTAGCCGGCGATAGCGTGTGTTTAGCGAACCTAATGGAAGAGCAGTTTTGGAAGAGAGTGAAGTATGAGAATTTTTATCTTTGTTTAATAAGAAAGATCTGAGATGACTGAGTAGCGATCGATATGAATGGTTTTCATTTTGGACTAAAGGTCAAGTTCAAATTACGACACGACATATGGTTACTTTTAGTCGCGCGGAACTCGGCAAGTTTGGGGAAGGAGCTACACGCACGTCAAAATACAATATACCTAATAATATACGTATGCCTGGGAGGGAGCGCCTTTGAAAACTGCCACCAAAAATCGATACACTAAAATCTTATCGCTCCCTTTCATTAAAAATCGCGCCTTAAAGAACTATCACCAAAGATCAATACACCAAAATCTTACCACTCCCTTTCATCTAAATGGGAGATTAAAAATGTACCCCCGCCCCCCCTTTGGAGAACTTTTAAAAGTTTTAAGTACTTCTAAAAGATTTACGCCCCCTCTCTGAACACCGGCCTTCCCGTATGTATAAATAACGAACAGTCTCTTTGTCTCTTCGGAGTCAGCTAGACCTTTTGGTAGCCAGATCAAGCAGGATAGATATTGTTACACTCGTATCGATGTATGGAACTTGGCCGACTTACCCCCTCGGGGTCACCATCGACATCGTACTTCTCCTGAAGGTAGAGCCCTGCTAGCTCATCCTTACTGCTCATCTGGAACAAAGAAAGAAAGGTAAAGAAAATGAAAAAAAGAAGGAAAACATGCGAAGAAAGAACAGAAAAGGGTGTCAGATTCTTGAATGAATACCAAGTAAACATTCTTCGAGATAAATTAGATTTAGGAAACTAATAAATTCTTAACACTGATAATATAGTTGGTTTGAACTGAATTTTTTTGAAATAAGGAAACTGCCGGCCTTAGTATTTTCATATAGGACTGTCTAACCGGCCGCCGATCAAGGATTTCAAGACCCTAAATGTATTATTTAAAAATTCAGCCCAACTTATATAATTAAGTATTAATAATGATAGGACAGTTTGGTGCGTGTTATTGTATGTACTGGGCTGGATCTTTAAAAATAACTAGTTACCGCTAGGTTTTTGCTTCCAAAAATCCATTTGTAGTACCAAACCCCGTGGGGTAGCGGAAGGTGTGAGTACAAGTTGTTGGTGTGTTCCAACTTTTGTTGCTCGTCAAACCATTACTTTTTTTTACGAAAAAAGAACAACAAATCACGCCATTGAAACTATTTTTGCTTGCTCTTTTAGAATTTGGTAGTTTTAGCCTTAAAATCCAAAATTGTGGAAAATAGAGATCTGGATTTACTCCTTGGATTGGACTTTTCTTAGGTGGAGTGTGGGATCGAGAAAAAATTTCTTTTGGTATTTGAAGTTAAAATCAATGTTAAAAGTCTGACATTACTTGAAGAAATGCTTTTAGCTATTTACTTTGTGAAAATAAATGAAAAATACAGCTTTTATATGAAAAGGAAATTGTTAAGGGTACTCAATGAGAATCTATGAATTTATTCCACTTGTTTTGACATTTCTTTTCATTTCTGTCAAACAAAAAATCAAGAAAGACCTTCAAAAATCGAAAACTTAGTGGCCATACTGGATCACATGCTAAAACAGAAGGAAAGCGGTCGCACAGTTACCATAGATACCACAAGTGAAGGTAAAAAGACTATTTATTAAAAGGGATGGATATTGTATACGGTGTCACCGCATCGATGATGCTATGCAAGTGAAAACAGAAAACGTGAGTAGTTATTTGCCCAAAAATATATATGTATGTGTTTATACCCTACATGTATCTAATTTAATCATGGTCTACCTGTGGCGCGATGAAGGTCCAGATGAGACAGGGAGCCCAATCTCTTTTCTACAATTGTTCTGATTTAGCTCAGAAAGCTGGTTGTGACTTAAAAATCATTATTCGAAAACACCTTTTGACTTAGTACCTTTTCCTATATCTCAAACATAGACCTATGTCGATTTTTGTTTTGCTTGCAAGAAAAACCATTGAAAAGACCTTTTGAGCTCCTAATCAAATCTAAAACCTAAAACATATTCGTCCAGTAATAAGCTTTCTTTTTAACAAGATAGAGAATTACAAAAGAGATAAACTATTTTTTTCAATGCTTCAAACTTTTATTATTTCTTCATTATCCAAAGTTATTTGTTTTGGCCAAGAAAATATTTAAAAACTAATAAAATAAATCAAAACCGTGGATGAATATAGCTTAATCAAGAGTTGAATGGGATCTTCAAAGGTCCTTTCACTGGATGTTAACTAATCATGTTTACATGAGGGAGCGACTTTTCCCATCCATTGGAAGTACATTTTTCATTATATAAAATTTATATATTTTGGTCAAAGCAAAACAAAAATCAACAATAATAACTTAAAATAAGTAAAATAATAATAATGATAATAGTAATGGACGAATTAATATAGTATAAAAACGATTGGGAGCTTCAAAGGTCCTTTCACTGGATGTGAACTAATCGTGAGACCATGAGGGAGCGACTTTTTTATAAACGAAAACTTATATGTTTTGGTCAACTTAAAACTGAAATAGAAAGGAACTTAAAGGTCGAATAATGATTAAAAATTGATTTGGAGCTTTTAAGGTCTTTTCCCCTTTTCTTTCAGTTTACTGTTAAACCCTATATCAGCCGGTCATCGATATACTTTGATTTTAATCGATTGAAAGTTACGAAACAAAAAACTACCAATAGCTTTTTTTTAAAAAAGCTGGCATAAGTTTAAGGTCACCCATCCAGGTACTAACTCAGCCCAACCGGACTTGACTCAGTGTCATGGAAGCCCAAGTATTATCCAGCACTGGACCACGGTTCCAGGTGAATCAGCATAACAATAGCCGTGAAAACAATGCACCGCATAGACTAGTCTTTTTGAGATTATTTTTTCAACCGATTCCGTGCGTGGCAGAGATGCGAGGGATTAGCCGATATGGTCTGGGGGCCGGCTGGTCTCTCCCCTGATGCTTCGGCTAGAACATTTTCTTGCGTAATTCGTGCACCCAAGGGCAGAAGGATTTAATCGCCGTCAGGTCCGAAGTCCATACGCCGCCTCAGCTCTGCGGATGTCTCGGGGGTATGGCACATTAGAATCGATTTTTTTTTTGGATTTATATCGGTAGGTGTTCGAACCGCATCGTATCCAGATAATATTCAATTTTTTATATTAACAATTGGCAATATCTTCTTATTGACTACCCAATTAGTTTTTTACTCATATTCAGAATTAACAGATGGTGCGATGGGGTTTAACAACGTTAACTGACAATTAACAGTTAGCTGATATTTCTGATTATTTTGGTTAATATCATGGTCAGCACTTGCATAATTATCAACCGTTTACTGACAATTGGCCCAAAAATGAGTAGTTAATTGGGTACCTACCACCTATATTAAAAGTTAGTATTAAAAAGCCGTCTCGGAAAATCAGCCGTTCAAGGATTTCAAAATACTATATGGCCGTCCGCTCAATATATTTAAAGAAATCCAGCACCAAGAATCAAAGTTTCTTGAAGAAATGAAATGGGAAGTGAAAACGTGAATTTTGACAGCTTTTTCCTATTTCTCCTCCTCCTCCCTCTAACGCTGACTGTGGTCAGCTCCACACCGATATATGGCCGCTTTGCATGACGAGATTGCGCAATCCATAAACTGGAACAAAGTTTTCCTTTGGATAACAAAGAATTAAAAGATTTTCTCG
This sequence comes from Actinia tenebrosa, assembly GCF_029948245.1. NCBI lineage: Eukaryota > Metazoa > Cnidaria > Anthozoa > Actiniaria > Actiniidae > Actinia > Actinia tenebrosa. The sequence goes on along the minus strand of NW_028292569.1, from coordinate 5,261,411 downwards.
AAAAGTTTGGAAGAGATCATGTGCTCTTGGTGTGACAAGGAAGCGAGGAGAACAATTTTTCTTATGTGGGAAATTTGTATACTAGTGATTTTCGTACGAGTGGAAGACATACTGTACTTATAGCATATGCACGGTACGACATGTAAACGGGGGGAGGGGGGGAGGGGTTTGGGGACTACAGCCCCCCACCTTTTCTACGCTAAACTTGCACATCTCGTTGCACGTTTTATATCACTTATATATAATCTGAATTGTAGCCCCCCCCTCCCCCGTTAAAAATAACGCTCCCACGTCCCTGATTGAAATAGCTTCCTCGTATTTGAGAGTTATTCATCCAATCACAACGCGTAGTTATACGGCTTTGGAGAGATACGTTACGGCTACAGCAGGACTACGAAACCGTTCTAATCGTACTGTAGCCTTACCGTATCTTATGGTAGCCGTAACTACAATAACTCTCAAATACGAGGAAGCTATTTCAGTGTTATCGCGTTTCCTCTCTTACGAAATCCCTCAAATCAATATTAGTGTCGACTTGACGGAGGCTCAAACATTTATGCGCCGTTTAAAGACCATCGAAATTTATCAATAATTCTAAGATTAAGCCATAATAGTATAACTACGACATAACTAAAGCGCCCAAGAAAATTATTCCAAAATAATTCGATTAGCAATCGAACTGTGAATCGTTGATGTGATTGATTAGTTCAGTGTAAAATCATTATGTTGAATTATGATGGTATTTTTAATCATTTTCCCTTTTCGTTTTCCGTTACAGCAAGGACAATAAATGGACTTACATTATGCTAATAACATTTTTGGCAACAAAAATTTCAAATTGAAAAATGATACTTTAACACTGGTAAGGAAGTTTAGTAGCGATGCACTTGCAAATGTGACAAATACACGTGTGGAATTTTATATTCCGAGTCACTCATGATAATTCGACTTCATGGTTTCTTAAAGTAATTAAACTCGAGTTTTCTCTAACAAAAAGATACTGTTTTTAGACTTTTGCAAAGCTCTGAAATAATTACTGCACTTGTTGATGTTCGCGCGCTATTATAATTATATACTGACCAAACCAATCGAAGGAAACTCATTCATTATATATTCATCAAATCATTTGAATTATGAATCGAAGTAATATACAGAGTTTTATACGATAGAAAGACCTGCTTGTCAGCCATTAAAATCAATATTTTAGGGCTGTTTTTCGCAGTGACTATCGATAAATTGTTTCTGCCTTAGAATTCACAAATGGATTAGATGGAGGTGCTTTGGCAATGCTTAGAAACACAGCTACAAGATTATGTCATAAGTAAGGAAAAACTTAAACTAGAGATATACCAACGACTCACCTTCGAGTTGAAGAGTTACCAGTTGAATTGATAATGGTTTTTGGGGGCGTTACAGTAAAGAAAAGGCTAAATGATTTGACCAGACTCACAACCTTAGTGACCAAAACCGAGTAGACGCAGAGTAGACGCTACAAGAGCTTGTCACGAATTCTAGTTTTGATCAGATCAAGTGAATGAATTGATCTGACAGAGCGAAGTTGACAGCATGGGGTGGTTTGACAATAGCTTGTACAACTCATCTAGTTTCGTCCAATAGGATGCAAAGAAAGAAAATCTTAAGTAAACAGCTGTTCGCTTATAAACGTCTGCATATATTGGTCTGCAGAGGAGACGGTTTCATTTATTTATGCCCTTGGTAGATCGCAGATAACATTGATTTCATGGCTACTTTAATTGATTTCAGACTTTTTAGCCAAGTTATACGGTCACTTGTACAAAATATACAGAATCTTAACGACTCCATCTGACAATTTTGAATTAAAATACACCACGATAATCTTTTGTCGCTCGCACTTTCAATAAGGGTGTTTACTTTGAAACAACTTGCTCTTCCGTCCACTAACTACGCTTTTGTTCTGTTTTTGACCGGTACATAGAAAGACGTGGGTGATCTCACTTTTCGGCTTTCATTTTTCTCCCAATACACATTCTATCCCTATTTTCTCATCTAAATTGTCTCTCATGTTTTCTATTTCCTGTTGTTACTCTGGTTTTTGTTCCTGTGTTACGTACTTTTCGTTCTCTTTCCTGTTTATTCATGTCTTCAAGAAAAGAAAAATGAAAATGAAAGAACTAGAAAAATCGGGTAAAAAATAAGGAAAGTATAAGATAAAAAAAAGCCTACGACACAGGAAACCCACGAGTTTAAAAACCTCCGATGTACGTATTTTCTCGCTTCCTAAGTGTATAACGTCTTTCTTTTCAGCTCAAATAACTTTAAAGATCTCATTTAATCATGTTTTTGGTTATGATAATCAAAATTACGTTAAATTTATTTAGATTTTTAGAAAATCTTCATGGGAGGGGAGGGAGGGGATGTTAAACGCTCACTAGATCCATGCCTTCTCGACCACCCATTCACACAAACAAATGCGTAACTTTGCCTGTTACGTTGACTGTATAATAAACTTTGCTGACTTTTTCTTTTCTAAACAATAACATTTAACATTGAATGACCTTCAAAAGTAATACATATAGCCAGTCCGAAGTCAAGCTGGTTCATTTGAGATTGCTGCGCGTCGAAAATAGAAATCTTAGCTGTAAAATAAGACATTATTCAAGATGGACGCCGGACAAGTGAGATTCACGAACGTGGACTTTGCCGTGTTTGCTCTCATGTTATTCATATCTGTAGTGATCGGAATTTATTATGCCTTTACTGGAGGAAAACAGAAGACAACTGCGGAGTTCCTTTTAGCAAATCGTGGTATGATGGCCGTCCCAGTCGCATTGTCACTATTGGCATCTTTCATGTCGGCCATCACTATCCTTGGTGTCCCGGCAGAGATGTATACGTTTGGGACTCAATATTGGATGATCATAGTCTCTTATGTTTTTCTTTTTCCTGTTGTTGCTCTGGTTTTTGTTCCTGTGTTTCGTGCTGTGGAAATAACGAGTTCTTATGAGGTGAGTTTGCAAACTTTAAGGTACACACACGTGGAGTTAATGCGAACGTTTACACACCGTTAAAGTATTTTACTTTTGAATCTTTAAAGTTTGATTTATTGGTGTGTATTCTTGATGCAATTGTTAAGTTAGTATTATTAAATAATTCAACATGGTTGGTTATCTAATGTCACTTTATTGACATGTGCTTTAAGAGAGGGGGAAAATCTTGGCAAGGTCAAGGAAGGGAAATGTAGAAAGGTGTCACTGTCAAGCACGTGCAGTTACCCCCTATAAAGCATTTGTATTCTCTTAAAACTGCTGCTGCTGAGAATGTTCCTTTTTTACTGGTTTTTGACAATGGCCTATTAAAAAATGAATTTAATAAACTATGGTTAAATATCAAATAACTTTTGTTGTGAAGTGGGATATATCTTTTTCAAGACTACACTCACCTGGACGATCACACTTCAAAACAGACTTCAACACCTGGGTTCAAACCATTTACTCTTCAAATAACTTTTGATTAAAACCGCTATGCGTGCTTGCCATTCTGCAATAATAGAGAGAGTGAATGTGTGTGTGAATGGTTGAACTCCCTCAAGTGTCTTAGCCTATGGTTTATACCTAGACTCAGCATCATTTGTGAGTAGAGTTTGGTGTATCACTCCCCTAAGGGATCGATCATTTTTTAGCTGGGAGTGGGGGGGGGGGGGGGGGGGGGGGGGCCCGGTGAGATTGAAGGGGGCCATCCAAAATATTTAGGATCCAAACTGGGGCCAGGCAAAAAAGGCCTTGACTTACACTTTTTTCTAGGTAAAAGAGACTTGAAATGGTTTTAATTGAATATGTGCCTGCTCTAAGGCTGTTTGATATAGGCATTGTCATTTGGCCTGGGAGTTGACCAGATGACTCCTAGATTTCTATTGTTTTTGTTTACAGTACCTAGAAAAACGGTTCTCAGTGGGCATCAGATCAATTGCAAGCATTATGTTCATTATTCAAACGGTAAAGAAATTTATGCTTACTAATTGAATTAAAAATAAATAAATGAAAAATATAGATATAATAGAAAAATGGGAATGGATAGAATGAATAAGGCTATTTTAGTTATGAATCTAAAGATCTATGAAAAGCAGTCATTGGAATGTTGAAATATGGGAATAGACAGAAGAATTACAATTACTTAATGTCAAGGAAAAGATTATGAAATTAGCAATCAAATGAAAGAAGGGCACTGAGGTTTAAATTTTATGTAAGCAGTTTTTAATGTTTGATATTTTTTGTTAGTGTCTCTACATGGCTATAGTAACGTATGGTCCATCATTAGCTATGGAAGCAGGTATGTATGGTTTTGATACAAGGACCAAATAGCACCCTAAAGAGAAAGGGTGGGGCTACAATTTTATATACCCTGTTCCAGAGTGAATTGCTGAAAACCATACCCTGTTTGGCGGCACATACCCATATAGCAAATATAGAGGGCCTTGGGCAATCCACAATCCCTGTGATATATTACTTTGCATACATGTATGATGTATTTTTATTAGTCTTTTTAGCAGTTTTAGTTATTTTATTCCAATGTGGTTTGAGAATCAAACACTTCTGATGCCACAGTACCTTATCTTGTTGTTATCATTCCTGTCTTAACCTTACAGACCTCTAAAGACCAACTTGTCAAATAATTGAATGTTTTTTTTATCCACAGTGACAGGATTTCCTGTGTGGGTTTCCATCGTGGCCATTGGTGTTGTGTGTACCATTTATACCAGTATTGTAAGTACAACAATTAATGCTGAGTTACAGGGCTTATAATAATGTGGAGTCAGTTACTGGTCATGATTACACTGTACCTTTTATATTAGTTTTAGCTTGGTCATACCTTATTTCAGGTTATGTCAGCAATCTGCACAGACACATTTTTATGAAAATTCTTAAAGTCTTCGTCTCTTTATGTTAGGGTGGCATAAAAGCAGTGATATGGAATGATGTTGTTCAAGTTCTAGTCATGCTAGGAGGCCTTATTGCTATCGTTGTTGTTGGTAGTCAAAGGGTTGGAGGATTTGGCAAAGTGTGGGACATTTTGGACAAGGGACAACGTCTCAAATTTTTTGAGTAAGTATAGATTTGTACCAAGTCCTACTCATAAACTCACTGTGGAAGAGAGATGAGTGTGGATGAGTGATTACTGTGGGGTATATCATGGGGGAAGGGGTATGGATTTTTTTTAATGAACTAAACGATGTACCCTCCCTACCCCAGTGAAGAGGATTTGCATTTCAAAGGGGTAGAGAAGGTCTGAGGAAGGTACATTTTGTAGTTCCAGAAAATATCTATACCTCCCCCTGAGGAGAAGGGTTGAGGGTGGGGAGGGTGGGGAGTGTCTGAGGAAGGGGATTGGGTATTTTTATGGAAGGGATATTTGGATATTTTCAGAGCTCTTTGCTAAACATCAATGGTTTTTCTCTATCAAGCTTTAATCCAGACCCAACTCAAAGGTTATCTTTTTGGAGCCTAACTATTGGTGGAGCCATTGGGCTTTTTCCCCTCTGGGCTGTCAATCAAACAGCAGTGCAAAGGTTTTTATCAGCCAAGTCAGACAAGGATGCAAGAAGGTAAGAAATAATTGACCATTTTACAGAAATGAGGAATTTGACAAAAGAAAATGTAAAGATTTTATGACCCATATAAATCTTTTTTAGAGCTGCTTTACTTGACGATTACTTTGATTGATTTATCAAACTTGTACAATGATTATGATAATGACATGATAATGATAGTGAAGCCACTGTGTTGGTGATGATAATGATAATGATAATGATGATTTCATGTTGATGATGTTACATGTTGATGATATCATGTTGATGATTTCATGTGTTTGATGATAATGTTGATGATGATGTGATGATGATAATGGTGTCAGGATAATGTTAGTATAATGAAATCATGTGATGTTGATGATGTCATGATGATGATGATGATGATGTCATGATGATAATGATGTCTTTTGACAATGTTGATAAATTCATGATGATTATACAGGTATTGATGTGAAGATGATGCTAATGTAAAGATGATGTTATGATGATATTTATGTCTTGATGTTGATTTCATGTCGACGATGATGCATAATGATGATGCCATAATAATTCCCAATAGTAATGAGTTCATTAGGATGGTTACTTGCATGTGCATGCTATTAAAAGGAATAACCTGACCAATATGATTGATATATATTTCAGATCTGTGTGGCTCAATGCTCCTTTGAGCATCTTTGCTGTCTCTCTGTGTGCGTTATGTGGTTGTGTCATCTATGCTTTTTATCATGATTGTGACCCAAAATCACAAAAGTTTATAACAAATGGAGATCAGGTAAAACACTATGTAATATGTAGGGATAAATATTATTTAATAGTATTCCTCTGGAAACCAAGGGTCACATAGCAGTAGTTCATTCATCTTTCACCTCTGGGGTCTCAGGTTTGATTCTCGAACTAGGCATCACATGTGAGTAGAGTCTTTTTAGGTCTTTCCCTTGATTTGAGGATTTTACTCAAAGTTCTACAGTTTTCCTCCCTCCAGAAAACCCAATTCCAATTTGATCTGTGCCGTAGTCATGCCCTGACTTAGATCAGCCTAGAGGTTGTTTGAGGGTTCGATCTGTGAGTTAGCCATGCCCTGACTTAGGTCAACCCAGCCTTGTTCTTTTAGGGTTCAATCTGTGAGTTAGCCATGCCCTGACTTTTATCAGCTCAGAGGTTGTTTAAGGGTTCCATCTGTGAGTTGGCCATGCCCTGACTTTGATCAGCCCAGAGGTTGTTTCAGGGTTCCATCTGTGAGTCAGCTGTGCCCTGACTTAGATGAGCCCAGAGGTTGTTTAAGGGTTCCATCTGTGAGTTGGCCATGCCCTGACTTTGATCAGCCCAGAGGTTGTTTAAGGGTTCCATCTGTGAGTTGGGCATGCCCTGACTTTGATCAGCCCAGAGGTTGTTTCAGGGTTCCATCTGTGAGTCAGCTGTGCCCTGACTTAAATCAACCCAGCCTTGTTCTTTTAGGGTTCAATCTGTGAGTTAGCCATGCCCTGACTTAAATCAACCCAGCCTTGTTCTTTTAGGGTTCAATCTGTGAGTTAGCCATGCCCTGACTTTTATCAGCTCAGAGGTTGTTTAAGGGTTCCATCTGTGAGTTGGCCATGCCCTGACTTTGATCAGCCCAGAGGTTGTTTCAGGGTTCCATCTGTGAGTCAGCTGTGCCCTGACTTAGATCAGCCCAGAGGTTGTTTCAGGGTTCCATCTGTGAGTTAGCCATGCCCTGACTTAGATCAGTCCAGAGGTTGTTTCAGGGTTCCATCTGTGAGTTAGCCATGCCCTGACTTAGATCAGTCCAGAGGTTGTTTAAAGGTTCGACCTGTGAGTTAGCCATGCCCTGACTTTGATCAGCCCAGAGGTTGTTTCAGGGTTTGATCTGTGAATTAACCATGCTCTGACTTATACCAGCCCAGAAGTCGCTTCAGGGTTCAATGCATCTGATTTTGATGATGTCTGGTTTGATAATACAACAACAACAACAACAACCACAACAACAACAACAACGTTTTATTGTACCTAATATTACATTCATATTTACAAACAAAAATTTTTTAAATAACTATAAGTACAGGCCCTAACCATCTTTCTTGGGTGCAGAAATACATAAAGACAATGTTTTTTATTTTATTTTAGATTTTGCCCTTTTTTGTGATGCATGTGTTGGGTGACATTCAGGGTATTGCTGGGCTCTTTGTGGCTTGTTTATTCAGTGGAACCTTGAGGTAAGTGATATCTAGATCATCCACGCATGTTACACTGTTGCGCACACTAAAATTCTGGCATATGATATACTTGATCTAGTACATACAAGTATGATCTCGTGCAAAAAATGTTTCTAAAAGTGCTAGAGATAATTAAATTTTGCACACTCTAAATACGTTTATTTGATATACTTGATCTAGTACATCGATTGTACAAATGAAAAATGGAAAAAATAGGATAAAATAATAATAATAAATAATCGGATAAAAAAATAAAATAATACAAAATAATAATGATAAAATAATAATAATAATAGAAGTATTAGAGATATGATTGACGTATATTTTGGTGCGTGCACTCTAAATACTGGTATTTGATATACTTCTACTGGTACATCGATCGCCATATGTTTAACTACGTGCGAAAAAGTTTCACCGATTCATTATGATTCATACCTTTTTGGCGTAAGACTAAACCGTAAGACTAAAGTAGCAACCCGCTTCAAAGGGAGCGAAAAAGGTCCGTGATTCATCGATATTTGATTCGTTTTTAAGTACTACTTAGTTAGCACGTCTATACTAGTAAAATAGTGATAAAAAACCCGAGAATTCTATTATTATATAACAAATACCTTATCATGAGATAGCTTGACTTCGTATCAAGTTCGATTGTAAACTTTTACTTAAAGATTTTTCACAAATTTAACTAAACATTTTGAGAAGCAAACTTATATTATGCGCAAGATCAAAGGTGAAGCTTGATGCGCCGAATTTCGAGTCAAATGGGATGAAGAGGGGACTTTGAATTTTGACTTCAACTTAAATGTGACAACGAACTTCGAGTCAAATGGGATGAAGAAGGGACTTAGAATTTTGACTTCAACTAAACATGTGACAACGACCGATCGCTAATAAACTTTATCAATTTTCGAACTTCGATTCAAATGGGATGAAGAGGGACTTTGAATTTTGACTTCAACTTAACATGTAATAAAGTTTGTTAGTTATTTGGTCGATTTTGGTTTTAATGGAAAAACAATATCGAATAATTTTAAGATTAAGACTTGATCTTTTTTAATGCCCTTCTCTAGTTGAAGCGCTATTTTAATGATTTTCCAAGGACCTTTACTGGAACTGTGCTTAGTCCCGGATGCTATAATGAATATTTTCCGCAAAAATAATAGTAACAAATCAATATCAGACTCAGTGAGGCCGTTAAAATCCTCTTTCTAACTCGCAATTTATTTTTTTTCAATTGAAAAAAATGGAGCGGTTTTATTACATGTTTATCGTCGAACGTGCTGTAATACCAGCACGTCTTTCAAACTGCAATTCGAAACGGAAGCGTTTCTGGTATTGGTTGTAAAAGTTTCATTTGATGCCTTTTAGTATTTGATTCCCGATCTTCATGTATAAGGATCTTAAGATTAAGTGTTTAGGAAATGATGTTTGTAAAGCGAGCAGCTATAATAACTTTAGTAAAACTGGAAATTAGTGGAGGGTTTTGTTTTGAAATCAAGGATGTTTGTCACGTTCTCATTTGCATTAAGAGGACATTTTTTTTTCAACAATGAGCAATAATGGCAAAAAGCGCCAAAAAATAGACATTCGTTTGAGTTTTGGGTTAACACTCATTTTCGAATAAAATTTTTGCTTTGGATTAACACTTTGATTCCACTTCATCGGTTCATAACAAGATTTTAGCCTTGTACCACAGCCTTTCTTCAAGAAAATAGTTTTTGGCGTTCACTGCCTGAATACGAAAAGAATTCTCTCTTTATATGTCGCTGGATTTAAATGCCCCTGGGTTATCCCATCATGCATTGCTAGTGAGATATAGCATTTTCCATTTAAACAGCTAAAATTGATATTTTCGAAATTGCAGAAATCAATTGTACTTGAGTAGAGCGTATGTCTTGCCTTTTAGCGTTGTCTATTTTCTAGATTCTTCAAGAAATTCAGAGATACTAGTCAAAATACTTGGGTATTTTTGAAGTTTTTTCAGGTTCATTACAGATTCTATGACTGGCTACTTTTATTTGCTAAATTAGTCGAACATGTCTTCATCAAATGCTAATAGAAGCAATTCCTTTACGAAACGACGCTCGTAAACCGGTTGAAACCAAAGAAAACAATAATAAAGAATCAAAGACACTTGGAATAGCCCTGGATCCTCCTTTACCGTAGGTGTGATGTTTCCCCATTTTTAAACCACATGTCATTCGCAAAAGTATGAAGGCACATGAATATTGATACAACTTAAACTTGTTTATTTATCGTTTTTAACGAACTTTGCTTTTGTAATGACGTTAGTTAATTTTTTAAGAAAAAAAGAAAGAACGAAAGAAAAGAAGGAAGCGAAGAGATATGCCAAAGAAAGATTCTTAAACATCTCTTAATATTTAAAAAAAAATGAAGAAAAAAATAATACAATCTTCGAACAAATTGCAATCTTTTCATTTGTTAGGAATGTTCTAAAATTCTATTTTTAAAGTAAGTAGAACGACCTCAAACCGACTAACTTTTAATTATTTTTGTTAAATTTTGTTTTTTCGATAATATACTTAAAGGATTTACGTCAAAAACTTATCAAGGAAGACGAAACAAAATTCTCTTGTTGTCCGCTTCAGGAACTTGTAACTAAAGATATATATACAGTTAATGAGACTGTGGCTTTTGGTACGGTTTATTAAACCGTCTTTTCCAATAAATACAAGTGCTTTAAAGAGGAGTTTTAGAATCCAATTCAGGATGATTATCTTAGCTTCTTTCTTTAATGCAGGACGTATTTAAATCCTGTGTTATTAGAAAATAAAACAGTATTTTAAAGAGTGAAAAAATTAATCGTGAACACGTAGGAAAATAGGTCTCCTTAGATAGGAAGCCACCAAAAAAAAATTTTTTTAGGAAAAACATAAATAGTATATTTATTTAATAAAAATTTAATATAAATGTAATTTTATCTTTGCGACAGTCGATATCTGCTAAATTCCCACAGAATTCTTATGTCTAGGGATAAAAAATCCAGCAAAAAATCCGGTCTTTGGAAACTTAACTTATCGTTGTTGCCCTTTGTTAATGTCATTGATGAAAACGTAATATATTTTCTTGACTGTATTGAAGAGCTACAAGGCTAAGAGAAAGACTTCTTTATTTTTGAAGGGAATGAACGAACCTTGACTGAGTCATAGTTATTTTCGTTTTTCATTTATAAAAAACGCCTAAAATTCTTCAACAGCAATATAAATTGCCAATATCTTATGGTCTGTTCAGTTTGATAAATGTCTATTTATCCATAGTTAATAACTATGATTTATCTAGTTTCTAGCCGTATACTTCAAGTGTGTTTTTGATGCTCAATATTTAACTCTCTCTAAAAATAACTAGAGTCAGGTAAATACCATGATAGATTGCAAATTTGAATCTTTTGAAATGATAGCTGACATCGAAACGACCCTAAAAGCTTTTCGTTTTGAAAACTAGTTGATTAGCCGGTGCTGTGAGGCTTGGCAAGGCTCTTACGAATCCAAGTAAGAGAGACAAGATCAAGACAAATGAACTGTCGTCGTTGTTTTATGAAACACGAATGGTCATTGATACCATACTTCACATCTGAAGAGAGACTTAAGATTTTCTTAATCATTGTATTAGGTTTTAGAAGGGTCGTGAAATCTTCAGTAGCACTCAAGAATGAAAAACACAGCGACCAGCATTGAAGTTCACTGCATATATATTGATTTTGGATAGAAGTGTTGACAACCAGTCTCTTAAAGGAAGAATTTGTCAGCTTAAAGTTCACAGACGCAACGTTTTTACTCAATATAGGCCAGTAGACATTGTTATGTACAATATATCGGATCATTTTGTCACAGCAAACCTAAATCGAACACATATGTTCTGACAGAATACGCTCATATCGAGATCGCAGCTCAATGGTTGTTTTTAATTTGTCAAAAAGAAGAAAAAATTAGCTTTCAATTAGCTTACTCCACACGACTTCCAAACCGACAGCTAACAAGCCAATACTTCCAAGCCCTCAGTTAAACTTGCAATTTTAGGTAAGAGTGGGAATAGAAATTTTCGGTTTTTTTAAAAGCCGGGAAACCGTAATCCACAATAATAAAACAATAACATTAAAAAAATATCTACCATTTAATAGACCTCTAACTTGGGCATAATATTTATATAATATTTTATAATATTTTTAAAAGAATATTTTTTATAATATTTTATTTCATTTTTTAAAAATATTTTTTTATTTATTTTAATAATATTTTAATAATATTTTAATAATATTTTTCTATGATTTCATACCACGTGTCATTCCCTAAAGCATTATTTCTTTGTGCATGAGAAGTATTCTCAAGAGAATGACATGGGGTCTGAAATGAAAAACATTATGCCCAAGCTAAAGAGGTCTATTAACTTAAAAGAATTTATATGAAGCGCTTTTTTAGTACTTTATCTTTTTCCTTTGATTTATTTCGTTCTGGCCTCTTAATATATAGAAAAAAGATTAGTCCTTTTTCCCGCCAATTTCCAGACTGACGTCACGTTTTCCCGCCATTTGACGCGTGTGTCCGGTAAGATTAATCTCTTGGACCTCTATAAAACTAAAAGTATATTGGCCTTTTTTTAAATGACACCCCTACAAACTAAATATATAACTTATTTTTTACTTATTCGTTGGATACTGGCAATGAATAGTTTTGACATTGTTTTTGAGCTATCAATACCAGGAGATTGCTAGATATGGATCTAACACAGGCCCCGGATTTTAAACCTTTGAGAAAATCTATCCCGACTGAGATTAGTAAGGACAGTAAAGCTGCTTACTTATATTTGATATCCTTATAGTTGCCGAACATTTTCAGTGGATTAATCTTCCAAATCCATGTCTCTATTGACAAAATTTATTGGAAAAGGATATTAAAGGAAGCAGACAAAAAAGCTGCAATGTAAATTTATAGCCAGAAGAACTGTCGTAAGAAAAAAAAAAAAAAAAAAAAAAAAGAAAAAAAAGAAGAAAGAAAGAAAGAAAGAAAGAAAGAAAGAAAACTGATTGGAATTTGTCGGATTTTTTCGCTTGTTTTATAAATTTTATAGTATACAAGATTCCAGTCGCGAAAAATTCAAAGAACTGTCATAAAAACAAAAAATAATTGATTGCACTTTGTTTCTAATATCTTATTTTCTCTTGTCTTATATTTTTACGAGTTTCCAGTTGCGAAAAATGGAAAGTAAATAGAAAGGAAGAACCGCCATATTTTAAAATAAAGTTTCGGATTTTTCTTGTTTCTTCTCTTTTTATAAATATTTTGAAAAAGATCGATTAAATTATGCTGGGATAATAGCAGACGAGTTATTGATTTTATTAAAATTTTCCATTGTTTATTGGAGGCATTTTGTCGTGTCATTTAGGGTACTTTCTTTCATTATTGCGTTTCCCGTTCGTTTAGGAAGTTAAGAGGAAACGCCGCATAGAAAACTTTAATGTCAAGAGGGTTTGCCGATTTGATTGTTTTTTTTTTCTACTCCTTTTTTTATTGAAGACAAAGTAAATCTAAAAGCTCTTGACTCGAAACAACTGGAGTGGAAGGGGTATATGATATATACATGGTATTTTTTTTCTAGTAAAAACTCTTTTTATTTTCAAAAGAATGAGTCGTTTTCTCAAGATTTACGGTAATGTTAACGAAAAAGACTCGTAGAAGTAAAATATTTCCAGTAGTACAGTTTGGCCTGTCAGTTCAGCAGTAATTGTATTTTAGTCGGAAGCTCTTTGATGTATTGCTCTGTATTGATAATCCTGATTGTCGTAGGCTTAAGACACCATGATGGATTGCCAAAAATTGAAAGGAATTTTCGAGTTAATTTAGTATAGTTATCAGTATTATTACCCACTTGTATGATTGAAACGTGTGTTTTGTAGTCTGAGTACTTCAATGTGATCGGGAACACGCAATTCATCAGTAGTGTTCACTATTGCGCAAGCTCCACGTGTCACGTGATATTCGCTGACTAGTAAAGTATAACAGATCTTAAGAGATTTCAATATTTTTTCCTGGAATTCACGGAAGCGTCGAAAATACACAAAAGAATTGAGTCAATTAGGACTGGGTTCATATATTGATGCAGAAATCGTGTTAGTTAAGACAACAGATTTCTGCCCCAGTTGCCTCGCTTTGAAGTTCTTCAAAAGCTAGTTTAACGAACTATAAACAATAGTTGGATATGAGCAGCGTGATGATGGAAACGAATCAATAAACTTCAATTTTCTCGTATTTCATTTGAATCCCATCCATTTAGTACTATTTTGGGCATTACATTTCATGGTGACGTACCCAGAACAGGCGGTAATAGCATGTTCATTCATTTTTGCTGTATCCGTTTTAGCATTTCTGCCATACAACAGAAAAGTTTCTTCTCATTTCCCCCCCTTTTCTATGACCTCACTATATTGGCTTTTTCGGGGTTTCGTTGAACCGTCATCTTTATCGGAATCCCATCTCTAATATGGTTACAAGACAAAGAACAGCGTTTCTCTTGCTCGCAAGTCTAATACAAGCATGATGAATTACATGAAACTAAATAGATATCAAATCTTTTTGCGTGTATTGTTTTATGCGTTTTATCTATATTAATAGAATCATTGGGTTGTGTTGTGGTTAAAGCTGTGCTATGTTTATCACATGTAATTGATAATTTGTTGTGTTTTGTTCTCCTTTCGAAAATTATCTAATTTTCAAATTTTCTTTTACACGGTTCGTGCGATTTCGCTTATCAGTTTTGTCATAAATGTATAAATATGAAGTGCAAAATGTTATTTGATTTGATTTTAGCTGCAAGAGACTAAATATTTTTCTCTCGCTTTGTTTTATCGTTTTTCTTCATTTCCTGTGCCCACACATTTATCTTTATCATAATTAAGTTTTACATTTTTTAGAGCTTCTTGTTATGGTAGGTGACCAAACAGTATCCTATCAATACTATACTTGTGTATGGGAACATATATGAAATATATATTTGTACTGCGGTACTGTGTTTTCCAATTTGGACCACTTTCATTCACATCTCCCTGCATACACTACAGCCCCGTTTACACTAGCGATCTTTGCGACGATTTTTGCTGCGATTTTTTTGCGATTCTGTCCATAATTAATAATGGTAAAGAATTTACTTGTAAAGTTTTATTCAGGATACCAAGATTTTCCTAGACGAATGTCTCTTTCTAAGGATGAGACAAAAGATTTCATATTTCCGAAAATTGACACAAAAATCGCAGCAAAAATCGCCAATATAAACGGGGCTTACCGCTACTTCTATGCGTACAACTATCAACTCATGATGGATTATTGATTATTTATTTCGAGCTACGACATACGAAATCAAAATAATGAATAAATAAAGGTAAATAAGCCCTAATATGTTTATTAAAAATTTCAGAGACAAAACCGACGTCTCTACGAAATTTTGCATCAGCTTCGTAAATACTCCAACTCTATCCCTTCATGACAGGCCCAAAAAAAAACTATTTTTTACCAAAGGGATATGGGGTGTTGTTTCGTGACACTTTTACTTAAAATATGGACAGATAATGGTGTGGATAAGATAAACATTTGTTTATCACTAATTTTCATGATTTTCTAACCAGATAGCAAAAAAGATGTTTTCGTTAAAGCTGTGCACAGTTGAACAATTTTAAGTTTGTGTTATTTTGAAGGGAAATAAATTATCCAGTTTTCACTGAAATAAAATCTCAAGAATGAAACTGACATGATTTAGATATGGAAAAAAGTTGAAATATATTTAATATTTAATATGATAGTAAATTGAATCTTAAACTCTAGATCAGATTCTCTCCGTTTATTGAACATACATTTTATCGTGTTAAAACTTAAGTTAAATTATTTTCATTTCATTACGACCTATTTGATTTGAATATTTTTATTGAATTTCTTTAAATGGAAAACAAAGTTACTTTTTAGCGCTTATTTTTTTGTCAAAGCAAACTATTATTCGTTTCTTAGTGTTACTTTCCGTCGCCATCTTGTTTAAGTTATTCGGCGAACGAGAAAGCAGCTTCTACAGCTTATACTTCGTATTTGTAAGCTCAGTGAGAATGAAGATTTTTTCAACTTTACTGTTTTTCTTACATATTTTCCAAAAAATGATGATACAAATCCATTTTTTATAGCTTGAAATTGATAAAAATAGTCTATAGCTGTTATTTGTAGGTAATAAATATTGAGTTTTTAAAGGTAAGTATCTAGTCGTGTTGTAAGTCATGAATTCCTAGAGTGCTATTGTAATGATCAATGTAGTTTAGGATTTGAATTTCTTTATGTCAAATAAGTTTGGAGTTTAACTTTTGACGTTATCAAGTTTAATATTACACCTGAATTGAGACGCTTGAAAATAATATTTGTTTAGAAGTCAAGTTTTGGATATCGAATTGTGCTTGTGTCCATTGTACACCTTAGCAGATGATAATGCTGTTACAATGGTTTAAACAAGTTGAGAGAATGCTAACTAAATATAAAATCTATGGTTTCACTGGCTCGGTTTTCCTCGAAGATTTTGGAGCTCGTGTTGAATATTTTTTTTTCTACCAATACGGCAGCCATCTTGAATTCTATTGTTTTAATGAAGACATTATGGGATGCCGAGGGGGCAACTATTGGAAAATTCATAGACAGCACAGCTGTCAGGATATCTTTTTATATAACTTTACGCTTTTCAATGAGAAGCACATCTCAGTAGTACACTAATCCGCTGCCATGGAAACAGAACATGGCGCATGCGCATTAATAGGTTCTGCTATCAAATGCAAACTCGGAAAAGTTAATCCTACTTTTCTTCTTTATCAGAAAGCACTTTGAATTTATCTCTAATAGCTTCTAGAAATTTAGCAAATTCTGTTTTGAGAGACTTGAAGCGATGAAGTCACAAATAGGTCTTTAACATCATCCTGGGGATGTCTGCGATAATGTTTTTTAAATACCTGCAGGGAAAATAATTTCTATAAAACAGCATGTTAGTGACCCACGTGATGTAACCTGTTTTTCAGTTTCATAACAGGATATTAACGAAGGCTTAGCGCGTTTGATAAAATAAAAAATCGTGATCTTTTAGTGAATAATTCAATATGGTATTTTTGACATTCCTTTTATTGCTTCTGTTCTCATAGTTTACTTTATTTCCAAGTTTTTCATCTCCAATAATTTTATTATATAATCTTATTTGATTTAATTGGGATATGTATTTTATTCCATTATGTTTTAGTATACATTTTTAGTTTTGTTCTCAACTTTCTTTTATTTTTTAATTTTTTTATTGAAATTTCACTTTATTCTCTTTCTTTCGGACAGTTGATGCTCAGTCTCATGTATGATATTAAAATTTATGGCCGTTTCAAATATTCATGCAAGTATATCAAAAGTATATCAGACACGGCGGGATATCTTTCTTGATATTATTTTCAGAAAGCCCTAGCGATAGACAGCTCGAAAAAAAATATCAGGGATGATATCCCATAATTTTTGATATACTTTTGATATACTTGTATATATATTGGAAGCGGCTATAATTTTTGCAAAGGGCTGTATATATATAGAAATATGCAGAAATTCTGGTCTTGTTGTACATATATACAGGTATATTAAAAGTATATCAGAAATTATGGGATATCATCGCTGATATTTTTTTCGGGTTGCCTATCACTAGGGCTTTCTGAAAAAAAAAATCAGAGATAATTGTCGTTTCCCAGAATAACATAACGTCTCAGCTTCTATGTTTTATGCTTTTTAGTCGGGCATTGATTTTTCAATTTAGTGTATATACGGGATAAAAATAGTAAAACTATTGTATTTATAGCGCCTGTTGCATCCTGTTGTCTCCATTTCTTTCCATCTGGTGTTTCAGTTTTATTTTCCATTTTGTGACAAGAAAAAGGAAGGGAAATGTGAACATGACTTCTTAGGACCAATCTAGTCGTACTTTTTAAAAGTGGAGGAATAATTAGTTGGTAGTAAATGAGATATAACTAGCTAAAAACTAGTATGAGCTGCGTCGGTGTTTCTAATCCGTGAAAAGATAAAGAAACTTACTAGTTTTTTTTCCATCTTTTCACGGTGTATAATTTACCTTTTTATCATTACTAGTTGGTAGTAAATGGAGGAAAACTTAAAATAGGCGGATCCCAATCCTTGGTAATCCTATTTTATCTTAATTTAATATTCTTAGACTAGTTTTGATGGAAAGAGGATCTAATGAATAGGTTCCTATTTCTATAAAGTTGGGTATTTTATGCCGATGGCATATATTTTTCTTCATTCTCCCAAAGTTTTTTCTCAGTTTTTAATTTTTATTTGTTCATTTAGTGGTCGTCCTATGATGTTTATAAATTTGCATTGAATTTTCTCATACATTACATTATATCGTTCTTAATCATATATTTTATATATTTTTGTTTTTGTTTTTTCATTTTCTTTACTACAAAACGAATTCTCTCAATGAGAAAAATGGTATGTCAGCGCCTTTGCCATTTCTGGGGGTGGGTGAGTAATATATGACTGTCATGCAAAATGATTGATAAAAGAGATTTCAAAATTTAGTTTAAATGGAGGAAACTTAAACTTGATATTATCTTAACTTGATATTATCTTAATTTAGAAAAAAACTAAAAAAGAGACCAAAGCTTCTGATTTTTTTGTTTTGTTTTTTGTTCATTAAAGTGAGAGAGGGTCTTCGTACGGCGTTTGTCGCCTCAGTAAAAACACACACACAAAAAAAAACAACCACAAAAAAAAAAAAAAAAAACCAAAAAAAACAACAACAAAAAAACAAACAAAACAAAACAAAACAAAAAAAACCTGGCACGTGCAAAGAGTTTTTTTTCTGTTCAAAATTGTAGCCGGCAAAAATTGAAGAGAAAACGATCATTGGCCAGTCTCAAAAAAAAGGGGAACTACAAAGTGAACTCTTGTGTAAATCATTTTCCCACTCCTGTGCTTCGTACTTTGAAGATGAACTGATATGCTTCTTATTTCGCAAACTAAAATATCCAACAGATCTTCAAGAAACAACGCCTGCTTGTGCTCAAAAATACTTCTCCAAATCCTTTGTATTTTGGATTGTCACTGATTCTTCTAATATTAAATTCTGCTGCCAAATAAATGACGATTCTCTTTTGCTTTTTATTGCGAATTTATCTTGTTAAATATTGCTTTGTTCGAAATGAGAAAAAGCCCTCTCAATATGATCTTATTCGTTTGAGAGTTTTTAGCAATTACTCCAACAATCAATCTACCGTCTATTAGTTTTGTTGTCGGCGCTTGTAGGTTGTTATCTAAAAATCCGGTTTTTTGTTCTTCTGTAGTAAATTTTCTGTCCTGTTTAGCTTTTCTTTTGTCTCTAGTTTGGAAGTTTATGTTTCGTTCTAACTTACGCTTTTCATTTTCTCAGGAGTTCATAGCTCTGATTTTTTTTGTATCATTGTTGCACAATTTACTTCGTTAAATAACATCCTGATTTAGAACCTTATCGTTTGAGATCTCTATATGAAAAAGCATTCAATATATATAGTAAATAGATGAATTGATATTAAAAATTAATGATATTGAAAACCTTCCGATGTACCTTCAAGGGGACCCTGTGTCCTGTTCAGCTGTTCATGAGCCTGAGGGCAAAATCTCTTTCTGAAGGCAACAAGGCATTGGAAAGATTATTAGTGGGAGTGAGAGTAAACTCGCTGAAACACGAAAATTTTTTGCTCCCCACGAAGATTAGCTTTGTTTATGTTTCTGGATATTAAAGTTTTAAGTCTAACTTTGTATTTATTAAAATGGATAATAACAACAACAGCTAAAATGCATCCAAATTTCAATTCAGTCTTAAAATACTAAAATTGCAAGAAATGCCGTTGAAGGGTTTTCATCACACGACTGCCTTTGTCAGACAATCTTTCATTTTCGCTTGTTTTTAAAGTTGATTTTAAATTTCACACCTTGCAATAGAAGTAAATGTTTATTTTGGGAATGTATTTTGAATAAAAAAATATATATAAAAGAGTTTTTTTTAAAAGACGAAAGTCAAGAGTCAACTTCATTTCGGCTTGTCTTCTCCAAGGATGTAAAAAAGACATTGTTTGCGGCGACGATGAAAGAATATACCACAAAAATATAGCAAATCAGACCTCAAATCGATTTAGTTAATGTCCTATCATCTGTTCTTTTCAATTCAATTCAGAATGCAAATACAGCGAGATCAAATGTTTGACTTAAATTATCAACCACACACAAGATATTGTCGATGATAGCAACGACTTGTGTTTATCTCAAGTTGTTATGGCGACCAAAAGGCAAAAATAAGTTTGTATCTCTTGCAAAGGTCAAATATGTAGCAAGTCATTCAGTGCAATTTGAAAGTTAACCATGATATTTGCTAAAAAGTCATTTCTTTTCGTGAAAGAAGGATTTTCTTGTCCTGACAGTGCTCAAGGGAAAAAAATTACAAACGAAGGATATTGCCAATTTTCGAACTTCATAACAAAATTTTTCGTAGTAGTTGTCTTCCAAAAGGTCGTCAGTCGTTTTGTCTTTCATTCAGTTGTACTTTCTGTTTTTTAATGATTTAGAGGATATTTTCCAGACGCGTGCCCTGGCGTCTTTCATCATATATACAAAGATTTCGGTCGCGAATCATAAACAATACCATTTAGACCTTGTTTTGGCAGAGTTCCGCCAACCTTCAAAGGTTAACGCCTTTGGTCATTTTCCTTCGGCAGTTTGTATGAACGCGAAAAAATATAATTAAAGATATTGAAACTGGAAGGAGAATCGAATCTAAGCTAGGATTATCGGAATTCATTTCCCAAAGATAAGAAATTTAAACCTCCAATATTGTTATGAAGACTGAATTTTGATTCTGCGCATAAGGTCGATGATGATGGAACCGGAACGATTGCACACTTCAATTTGTAAAACTTGCTGTTAATATCCACATATTCTATTTATACTAGTAATCAAGTCATTCTAGCTTTGTTTTGTGTTGGTTTTTAGATATGAAGTCGTTGAAGCTGTAAATTAGTTTTTTTTTTTAAATTTTGGAGGTGGAAAACACTGATAGGAATGGAACTTTCTCATGCGGTAGGTGACCACTGGAACTACGTAAAATAAACAGAAAGAAAGAAAGAAAATGAATAAATGGGATAAAGAATTCTAAATAGAGCAAGCTTTTTGTATGTATTCAGTTGTTTCTTTGGCCAAACTTTTATAATGTTTCATGCATGCGGTCCCCTTTGCACTCGTTACAGCCGACCCGTCCATGAGCGGGGATCAGGGGAAAAAAAACCAACTTACAATAATATTCTTTCTCTGCGAAAACTAAAGACAAATAAGCTTGTCAACCCGACATTATTAGAGCTCTTAGAGGAGTTGATGGTGTTATGCACTAAATAGGATTATATTCTCATTGGCATAAGAGACAGACCGGTATTGATGAAAGTTTGCTGTTAGTGGCGTTGCTGATATAAATTATATATATACCTTTAACACAACTCACAATACTAATAGGTCTTTTATTTCAATTCTCTGGAAACAGATTGTTAACATCTAGCTGTTCAAATACATTCAAATTTACATAGTATTTGCTTTAAGTATTATTTACCTTTATGGCGTTCTTTCCGTTTCGTGAACTAATTTTTGATTTATCTCATTTTCAAATGGACAAGTTCCGATTCTCGATAATACTAGCGTTCCTGATTGGACGAGTTGATGTTTTGACCATCTTTGTAGCGGGATATATTTTTTTACAGTAGCTTTTTACTAAGTAATGAATGGTTATTGCATTACTGCTTTGTTCACGGATAGAAAATCGCTTTCTTCATATACCCATGTAATATATGACAAGTGACAATCGTTTTTCTTGTCAAATTTATTGCTTAGTAGGCTTTGCAGCTGCGCGACAACTGAGAAAAAAGAGAAAATAAAACCAGCAGGAGTTGAAAGGAAATAATAAATACCATATTTGAGCTTACAATGGGTAGCCTTAGATAGCCTTGTCGCGATAGAAACGGCGAGACTTGTTGAGAATTCAATGTCAGTTCTGTAAAACGAAAACATTCGAGGTTTTATCTACACTAGATTTTTCAATGATGGGTATAAGCAGGGCAAGGGCTGAGGAAACGTAGGACATTATTAATTGACTTCACTTTATGTTAACGCTAATATTGTATGCCAGGCATTGCCATCCTATCACTACACATGAGATTATAAACTCATTTACAGGACTATTTAATGCCATTGTTTCCTGCATCGAGTTTTGTTTATCCCGTTCTTGTTGGCGCCATTTCCTTGACGTCTCCGCTCTGTCGATGTCCTTC
Source organism: Actinia tenebrosa (assembly GCF_029948245.1). NCBI lineage: Eukaryota > Metazoa > Cnidaria > Anthozoa > Actiniaria > Actiniidae > Actinia > Actinia tenebrosa. Next base: position 5,239,273 of record NW_028292569.1, on the reverse strand, counting down.
AACAACTTATGAAAACGAGAAGCGAAGAAGCACTTCCACTCTTCTTACTCGCGGTAAAACTTCAATTCATTGATGTCGTAGCTCTTCAAATATAGGTCTTCTTAGATTTCACGTATATGGTAATAACTTGGGTCTTTTAATCACTCCTGTTTAATTTAAAATCAACGTTGAGACGGCTAAACTCGTTACGGCCAAGGATTTAGTCTAATTAGTACGCGAAATGCACGTATATACGTCACAGTATTCCAAGGACGTTGATTGGTCGAGAATTTCATTATCCGAACGTGCAATAACGACTTTGTGACTTGCTCATTTGAAATCATTAGAAGCGATCAGGGTTATCAACGTCTGCGCGTTGGCGGGCTGGCTATCTCCATAATAAACACTGACAGACGGAAACTTCACCAGATCAGTTCAAGACATCGAAGAGATTGGTCCAAGAAAACCTTCAAGTTGAGCCTTTTTTTTCAATGCGTTGAATGTGAAGACAAGGAGCACCATTGCTGAGAAGTTGATTTTCTAGCTGGAGGGAAAACACCTCCTTATACGACATTGCTGTTTTTTTCTTCTGTTATCGTTTTTGGCGGGCTAACAGCGACTGACGAAACTGGTCTTTTCTTTGTCATTTTGTGAAGCAGTAGAAATTCTACGATGAACGACACAATAGCCAACAGTACAGAATCCCATGGGCTACAAAACCCAGCTTTAGACGGAGCGTTCATCGTTTTAAGCATATTTATTCTGATCATCAACAGCATCGTCATCTACTTGTTTTTCTCTCGCGAGTATCTGCAGACAAAAACCAATAGCTTGCTCGTCAGCCTTGCAGTCAGCGATCTGATGGTAGGTCTTCTTGGCATCCCGCTCAACATCGCGTGTAATGCTGTCACAGTCTACCGGGACCAAGTGTGTTATGCAGCCGCCCTGACTTACCGCCTGCAAGCTGTTTCAGAGATGGCTCACATATTTGTGACAACAATCGAGAGGTACATCTATGTCATGTATCCAATGAAGTATATTCGTATCGTCACCGCACCTAGAATCCTCAAGGTGATGGGAAGCGTGTGGTGTTTTTCCATCTTCGTGGCTTTCATCCAGTTCGCTTGGAATAACCCCAACGAGATCCTGGGAATGCCGACTCCAACCCGAATGGTCTACGATGCTGTTTATAACATTTTCGGCGCCCTGGTCTGCTTCCTTCTGCCGCTCATTGTCATGATCATCAGCTACTCCCGTCTATTTGTCGTTATTCACAGGCAGATCAAAGAAATCCACCTTCAAAACTATCCCAGAAGTGGGTCAGGATCGCAGCGTGCGCCTGTCGCTACCGAAGCCCGTGCTATTTCAATCTTTGCGTTGATGTTGTCAATTTTCACGCTTGCCTGGTCTTCGTGGTACATCATGTCTTTCAGCTTTTTCTTTGGCTTTTACCAACATTTATCCGATCACCTCCTGGATTTCTTGGATTTCTTCAGATTTTCAGTGGCATTTATCAATCCTATCCTGTACACATTCCTCAAACGAGACTTTGCGCGCGCTTTTAAGTCCCTAGTCATGCGCGAAGGCGTGCGCCCACGCGAGTTTGTCACCTCGACTCGTTTGAAATCTCGTGGGTTTGCTTCGACGTCAATGCAAACGCGAATGTCAAATTCCTATGGAGACGAAAATCCTATCACTGCCAATGGAAATACTGCTTGAACAGTGCCGATGGAAAATGGAAAAAGAAGAAAAACAGTGCAAGGAACAAACTGAATTTGTGGATGGAAAAAGGGAGTGAAAGAAAAAAAAACTGTGTCAGTAACAGACATGGTATCATAGAACACCCTCGTCGGTGAAAAAAGAAGCCGGTGTAAGCCCTACTTCTATTTGCATCTTGTCGGAGTAGAGTAAGGGAGACTTAAAACACTCAAATCCAGAATTAAGGATGAGATTAAATGGGTTTCTTTGTTATCTTGTTAGCCCTATCGCATGACTCGCGTGCGACCAATGGGCGACAAGCGTTGGAGTGGAGTAGGATAAATGAAACAATTAAAAAACTATCTAGGATAAAAACAATCAGTAACCTTGAGAAACGACGTATTTTGAATGCTAATATTAAGCTTGAGGGACCTAAACTGAAAACTGAAAACTGGCCCAAAAATGGGAAATGAAAAAACGAACATTTATGATCGATGAAAATGAATATCGTATGTCGTTAAAGTCAACCGTTTTATGTACATCCAAGCGGCGTCAAACAGGCTCGAAGCTCTATGCTCAAAAACGGCCATAAAAATTGGAATAAAGATGTCTTTATAAACAGCTACCTAAATTTACAAACCTGACGAAAATAAATTCAAACTCACAGCTTGAAGCAAGTTGACTTTGAAAACTAAAAAGGGATATAATTTCTGCTAAAAGGTTGATTTAGCTTGAGTTTGAATTTTAGGAGTAGAAACACAGATGGCTTAGTAATTTGGACAGCTGCTCATGCTGTTTTAGTTTTAGTGTTTTAGTAAAAGAGAAGAAAATGAGATGAAGAAATAACAGAGTATTCTTTGATATCGAAATCTTATTTTCAATATTTCATTTTTTGTTTATTTGTTTATTCCAATTCTTGTAACCCAATGTTTCTAATTGTAACTATAAATATAATATAAAAAAATACAACTATGATAAATTTTGAAATTATCAAATGAATATTTGCTCTCTATTGTTAAAAAGCTTTCACGGTAATTCTTTTCTTTTTCTGTTGTCTCGCTATAGTTAGAGAAGCCTTTGTAGATTGTCATATGCTAATACATCGGCACGAGACGACGGCAATGTTTCATTGCGGAGTGAAAAAATACGTTAATATACTTGTAAAGTGTTTCTATCCTACCTGTAGCATTGTTGGGATAATTTTTTGAAAAATCAAGGTTATGTATGACATCATAGAAATAAGATTTACAGGGAATGAGGGAATTTCACTTTCCTTTCTAGGACCGACCACCTTCACGCCATTAATGGCTCGATTCATGATTGAAGTCATGATGAAAAAGATACCTAAATCATTTTGTGGATTATCCAAGATTGAATATTATTTTCATTGTGCTTCAGTTTCACAGAAGTCTATATTTGTCTGTATATTTATTCAGCGCTTTTGTTAGCGGGATTACAATCGCCAGGATTATTTTATGTAGATCAACACATTTCTATTTTAACACAATATTACACTTCAAAATTCCAAAAGTCCCAAGCGCATTTCTCCATCCTTTAGATTCAAAATGCGTATGTTTTCACCGACGTGTCGTTAACTCCAAATATCACCAACTTAATAGTATAAAAATATAAGTGTTTTTCATAGTTTGTTCAAGAGTAAAGCGTCATCATATCGAGTAGCATTTCTAGGCGGTCACACCGTGTTCGTTCCTCTTCAAAAAGGGTTGTGTTTTGATTATTTTTGATCACTTTGATAAAAAATTTTGATAAATAAGTAGAATGCGGATCCAGACACGAGACTCCAAGAGCTTTTAGTTTGTTTTATTACGACCAAAAAATCTTGATATCGTAATTTGCTAAAACGCTGTTTGCTCTTTTTACAGCCAGTATTATTTTTAAGATTTAATATCAATGCCATAATATTTATCAAATTTTCCATAAACATTCATTTCACGATTCCTTATTGTTTTACAATAAATTAGACACAAATATATTTTTTAAATTGAGAATTTAACCTAAAGGTCTAGGAAATTTATTTCTCTCCAAATATTTAAGTAAATGTTATCCGCGGCAATTACAAAACACAACAAGTATCTCTTCCTTGACTTTTGTTTTCTGCTGCAAAATAAATTTTATTCAGTCTTCCTCCCTTGTTTGAGAAAAAAACATCGTTTCAACCGGATAAAACAGCAAAATATCCACACAAAAGAAAACAATTACTCAATATCTTTATCCTGCATTGTTTTGCTTGTCAATAAAATTTCGAAGATAATCAAAAAAAATTTCGAGTACAACCTAGTTAAAAATCTAACTTACCATTTTGTCAAAATGACTAGTGAAAAATGACTATTTTCGCTCGTGTTTTTGTTGCATTTTCTTAACGTTTCCCGCCGTTTTTAAGAGTTTTAAGAGTCTTATGATAGCAGCATGAAGTGGCAATCATGTCGGGCGGTTTTGTTTAAAGAGCTTAGTAGAGGCGGAAAGTCATATTGAGAGAGTTAAAATTTGAGTTTTCAAAATCTTATAGAGATTATTTTGAAGTCATTCGACATCTTTCAAGTTAAAAGAAACTTCTTCCCAATGCATTTTCTAAAACATTAGAGAAAATTGTTTTTTTTTTTGTCAGGCGGGTGGGAAATGATATTATAAACTGGTATTCTTGAAATGGGGTTTGTAAAAAGCTGTCCTTTTTAGTGTTAGTTTGAGAGCTACATAAGTTCAAATGTTCCAAAATAAAGAATATTGATAGTCATGTAAAAAGTAACAACTTTTTAAAAAATTTAGGACTAAAGATACATAAAATTTTACAACGAAAACACTCGAACCACTCATAAAACTTCGAGTATTTAGTCACTTTTTTGAAATGCATTCTGTAAATCATCTCTTGAGCAAATCGATTGGAAATAAGATTTATTCTGATCACTCGGTATATTTGATCTCAATGCTTCATTTCAGAGGGTTTGAAAGAGTAGAAAATTCAGGAAATAATAACCTAAAAAACAACTTGAAGTGTTCATGGTTCGAGTGTCCTCACTGTAACTGATTTAGTAATAGGTTTACAATACTGACTTGACTTGAGTCTTTTTGATTATATCTATAGTCGTATACACCTATTTCAAAAAACAAAAACAAAAAAATGTCGGTTGGAGATCTAAATCTTAAATCTTATGCCAAATAAATTGCCCGCAAAATGTAATACATTAACAGTCGAACAACGTAGTTTCTTTTTAGATTGGAATATGAAGCATAATCTTTGAGTTAGCAACATGATTTTTCGTATTTTAGCCAGAAAGCATAAAAGCTTAAAAATTTCGCATAGTCTCAGATCGCAGGCAACGTTGTTTGAAATAGGTGTATGCACGGTATCAAATATTACTAGTAATTTATACAATAGTTGCTCTACAGAGTTCTGCTCTGTACATATATTTACTGAAGTCACCACGTTGTTTAAAATTAATGTAAATAAATAAAATCGAATAGAGAAAATTTTGTGGGAAAATGATTGAGTAGAAGGCCTTATTTTTGTTGATATTATTTTGGTTTTTTCATTAATTTCCTTCAAATATCTTGTAGAGTGAGGTTTAAATCAGAATAAAAAGTTATTTCTGTGATATAGTTTTTCAGCCTTGGTTTATCATTCTAATTATTTCTAATATTGAAAATAATACCTTTTTCCGTAGGGAGTAAAGAGAAAAAATAAACAAATGAAAAATCGTTGTCATCAGATTTTAAGCTGAGCACTCTAGTCCTAAGAAAAAACTCATTTATTCGTGTCTCCAATTTGAAAACCATCCTCCAAGGCCTAAGATTTTCAAGCTTCATTTTTTTGTCTGTCAATTCTATCTAAAACACGTGACAACATTTCTCCATTTTCTCATTGTTTCAAATAATTGACATTAGCCAGGTTATACGTGACAATATAAGAACGAGATGTGAAATTTATTGTTATTGAAAAAAGAAATAATCAATTCAGCCAAAAATTGAATTTCGAGTTCACAGCGAGAAATATAGACAAAAGTGTTTTTTATTATTTTCTAACAGCTGTTGCACTCAAAAACGTTAAACACAAAATGTTTAGACTTCGTTGTCTATTAGCAATTTTATGCTTTAGAAGTGATTGACAATCTACGTTTCCAAAATTACAGACGAGCAAACACCATAGATTTACGTTAAAAGGTTTCATGAAGATGCTTATCTTATTTCAAGAGTTCCAGAGGTTTTGAAATTGTCAAGAGAACAATCAAAACTAGTTTCAAAGTTATAAAGTATTATTTAAAAAAAGAAAAAATGAAATAAAAAAATGTTGGCAAAACAGGTTGGAAATTTATTAATCTGTTGATAGAAGACGTTTGCTCACAGTAAGGGTACCACTGTTTGTTGCTTTGAAAATTAGTCATAAAGCGATATTATTCTTGTCTTTAAACCTCGAAAAATAAAGAAGTTATTAAATTAATTTTACTAGTAGTTTCAGTATGTTTAGATCTACAGTTGTGGAAGCTGATATATTATTTTACTACTTCGTAATGAGGAATTTTGGGCAGGCTGTTGACCTTTTTTCGAGAAATATTATTTTTTGCTTTATGTGGGAAGGTTTTTTATTAACTTTCGCACAACTAGAATTACTTAAAGCTAATATATTTTTGCTAAATATGAAAACTAGTTTTAAACATTGTTTTTTTTCCCTTTCTTTCTTTCTTTCTTTTTTTCTTGAGCTTTTTGCACAATGCAAACTGAAATTCCGAATTTGAAACATGTGACATGTTCCATATTTTTATTCACAACGAAAACCGACGATTTATGTGTTTGTTTTGTGGGATGTATTAGACTCCAGTAAGAATTTATTATTCATTTTTTATCTCATTCAAGATCGTTTAAAAAAGACTAGCGGAAAGTTACCTTTCAAACTGCGAAGCAAAGTGCTTGTAAAAGCCGTCTCCTGCAGTTAATGGTTTGTTATTTGTCGAGACTTCTATCGTTGAATATTAGAACACGATTAGAAAGCGAATGAAGGCGTTCTACTTAGTAAGTTTTTAAGAAATTCCCACTCTGGTGTCATAATATTTAATAAAATCGCTATCTCGGTACTAATTTTCAAAAATTTCCTTTCGAAACTGAAACTCTTTGATTCGAGTGGTCATAGAAGAATATATTTCTCAAGAAATATTCAAGCGAATTCGACCAGTAACTTTGTTTCGTAGAATAAATGACCTAGGAAAAGAGGGGTCAGCTATGACCTTACAAAGCTCTTCTACTCGCAGAATATTCCGTTACGACACTCGAATTTCAGAGAATTAATAAATGGCCTCTTTGATAGGTGAGATATACAACCCGAGGCATTTTGTATTTGCGTTAATAGATTATTTGCTTCCTATTTTGTCATGTTTGACAATTGTTCCAAGATATCCCTTTGTTTTGAAAAGTGTTTGAAAGGGGAATGGAAACCCAGCTAACTTGGCGCCATCTCGCCTAAGTTTATCCTTGCGTTCATGATTCGTTTCTTCCTATGTTTTCAAACAAGAAATAAAAATTAAGACGTTTTTAGGCGGCGTTAACCGTATTATGCTGTCTTAACACGTGTAACGAAGGAAGCTTTACGCTTTTTTAACAGCAAGTAGTTCTTAATGGATTCTAGGGATATTCATTTCGTAATGCGAAGGTTGTTTGATTCAATGGCGGTCAATGCGTCAAAGGCAGACACCAAGGGGACTCGATCCTGTCGTTGTTGGATGACTTTTCCGAGGTTTTGTCAGAGCTAACAATAGGGTAAGAGTACGATATATGTCCTGAATGCAGCCGTCGTAATCAACCTGTAGCTAGAATTCGAGACGATTTGCAAATAAGGCGTCAGTTTTGTTGTTCCAAAAATAGTGAATGCGAGATATAGGATATACTACGCCGCGAAATGGCATTTAAGTGCTTGATGGCGTTAAGGGATTCAGGGTCCATTTATGAATGCCTCAAAAACTTTTAGTCTTCAGTCGGAATTCTGAAAGTCTCCAATTCTAGTCAGTCCCAATTTTTTTTTTCCTGGAGCCATTTAATCTTTTTTTATCCTATATTTCCCCATTCCCAGCGACCTAATTCCCATTCCTATTAGTAAATATTATATTTCCATCCTAAATATAGTACGTTCCTTCCCAGGTTGTTGTCGTTTTACTCCTTCAGGACCAAATAGTTACTTTCGTTTTTCAGTTAATAGAAATTTACCTAAGATTTCCGAGAGTTAGAAATGGTAAATCGAAAGCTTTCAAATTATACTTTTTACGTTAAATGTGATCGCCTCAAAATTTCCAGTGTTAAAGTACTCGAAAACTTCTAATTACTTTAAAATTTTCTTCTATTAGTATTTTCTACCCTGATTTAAAGATAGGAAATTGAATCTGGGGACGATTGATTTCCTTAGATCATAGTTACATTTTTTAAGTTCTGTAATATCAAAAGTAAATATGGTACAAAATTATTGTACGAATTTTGCAACTGGACAGTTTTCTTTTTCATTCCTTGTTTTCTTTTCGGAAGATTTGTTTCCGTTGAAGACGCTAAAAGCAAGCTTTAGGATTAAGATTATGTTACGTTCAAGTAAGATTAAGTAATCATAAAACTAGTTATACAGGATTTTCATTATAAGCGCTAAAGTTTGATGTAGATATGGTCGATTTGATGACAGTTTTAAGACACTAATCCAGCATTAAAACCAATGTCAACTTTATTAACATCTTTTTATATCCTGCTTTATAAAAAAATATTAAATTTACCAATTTTAGCGCTTTGACGAAATTCTAATATTCTTATTTATAATAAGATTTAAAATTTCATTTCGTTAAAATCGCGTGACACGTGCTCTCTTGCTCGTTTCCCGCCATTTAAAGGCGCGCGCGCGTTCCAGCCATTTGGCGGGAAAATATGCTTTATTTGACAATTTTTTAGAAAGCTTTGTATAGACGAAGGTCAGTAAAATTAATCTAAAAGAATAATAGAAAATATATAACTAAAGGAGTACACCGAATGAAAATATACTATAATATAGCATAATGAGAAGTAATAGCTAAAAAAGGCTAATTGCGATCTGTTTTAGTCTCGGTGAACTCCTTTCTTTCTAGTTTATTCGTTTACGTACATCAAAAGGTCGTTTATTAAAGTGTTTAAATTTGTTTATTAGTTTAATTATTTTTTAGGAGACGTTATCATTTTCTGGAAGATCGAATAACATTTTTGTCGTTTTAAGAATGACTGTTTGTTGTTATTTTTACAAGGGTTTCTCTTGGAAGTTGTAAATTGGGATTTTTATTTCGACTTTTCTTTAGCCTAAAGGAAGCTCTCGTCTTCTTGAAAAAAAGAATAAAGTCATGAAATATCATTAACTTAGATCTTCTAAGGGTTTGTGTTTCTTTTTTGATTGGAGGCGTGTTTTTCCGTTCCGAAAATTCAGTTACATAATTGATAAGTACAAGAAGTATTCGGTTCTCTTAGGGGATAAACCCACAAAGAATATGCAATTATTTGTATCACTGAAACATTTTCCAGGAGTTTCCACCGCGGTTGTCCCCGTGTTCTTTCGTGGCGCGCGTGACTATCGACAGCTTCGCGCTTGTCGACGTATTTAGTTTTCAAAAAACTGAATTCACAAATTCTAGGCCAAGGTATTATTTCATAACTTGAATGCAAGAATTTTCTTCTTTTTTAAAATTCTCAAATATCTTTAACAACTTATTATTTGGACTTATTATTTGGAGTTTTGTCCCTCTAAAGAATATTGTATGTCAATCTGGTATCAATTTGCTTTGTGAAGGCCTAGAATTTTAGGCTAGAACTTTGGACTAGAAATGAAAACTGTACTGAGAAAAATGGCATGTATACAAAGTACTATCTGCTTTAGAAAGACTTGACCATGAAAGATAATTCCAGTTTGAACAAAAATCATCATCTACGTGGATGAAATCACGCCATTTTAGCTGTTCAAATTTCCTTTCTTTTCCTATTTCATTAGTTATTATGCTTTTGGTCATTTTCTTTAGGCTTTAAAATTCTTCAGATCATTAAGACTTAACTAATGTACGAGATTGATTACAAAGCTTTAGGACTGACTCTTTTGTAATAATAATGGTCTACATTAACAGGCGTAATTTTTACCGGAAAAGTTTCTAGATCGAATTAAAGTTAATAACATGCATCCTTTTACTTCTGATCCTAACTAAAAAATTTCAATCATTTTACAAGGCAATGGGTTTTGAGACTACATTCTTACCGACATATAGAAGAATGGTTTCAGTATATGAAGTTGTCGGGAATTTTACCTGAAAAAACTTGCAATGAATTAAGATAAATTCGATGGAATCCATTTTTATTATTGCAGAATTGTACGAAAATGCGCTTGAGCCATTAAGTATAAGACAAATGTGGCAAGAATGGGGGCAAAAATGAGTCCAGTCAGATAAAACCGTTTTTCAGGAATTTTACCTGAAAAAACTTGCAATGAATTAAGATAAATTCGATGGAATCCATTTTTATTATTGCAGAATTGTACGAAAATGCGCTTGAGCCATTAAGTATAAGACAAATGTGGCAAGAATGGAGGCAAAAATGAGTCCAGTCGGATAAAACCGTTTTGTTTCAATGCTTCAAAAAGGCCAATGACGTAGGCGACAGATGATTAAAATCTGATTATCAAATGGAAAACCTAATTTTGAGTTTATTCACAGCAAAATACGATATTAAAACAATTTACTTGATTCCCCAAATGCAGCCAGACAAGTTAGAGTTATACAAAAAAACTCGAAAACGTGTCACCAGTATTTGATTTAGCTTAATTTACAGTTTTTCTCTTATCAGCATTTCCTTTTCTTCTCGGTAGAAATTTTGTTTTTGGATTTTGATGTTATATTGCTATCTGAAGATTATATATGTCACTTCACAGACGGCGTGCGTGTTTGGATAAGCCTAATACATGGAAACATGGAAACGTTTAAATGGTTTATGATACCTCGTTTTATCGCTCGCGCACCAACTTGTCTGTTATTTTTTTTCCAATCAGCTTTATCTTCTAGTTTGATAACTTTGTTTATTTTGTCTGTAACCGATCTTGTATATAGTTCTTAGAGGTATTTTTTTTTCCTTTAAATGAATGACTCTAATTTTCTTATCGATACCCTGAAACAACAAGGCTGTGCTGATCTAAGTCAGGGCATGGCTAACTCACAGAACGGATTGAAATTCCTTCTTTGTCTCTACCTATTGTTCAATTTGACTTTCTTTTTCTCTTTCTCTGTCTCTTGCTCTTCTTCCCCACCCACTCCACCCCTCCTTACCTCCTTATCTTTCTTTCTTTATTCCCATTTTTCCCTTTCCTTTTCGTTTTTCTTCCTTAAAAACGCCTTGAACCACAGACTGCATACATATATAATTTTTATCTCTTTTGATCTATTCTAATTCCGTTACAACATCAAAGTACAGTACAAAACAAAACACAAAGGGCGTTCCACCAGCGGTGTTAATAAATCAACGGAAACATCATTTAAATTAAGCAAACTCAATAGATCTAGAAATAAGTCTTTGAATGAGAAATCGCGATAAAATCTTTAAAATTCTTAGATCCTTGGAAATAAAATTAATTTGTTATTTGAGATTCTAAATATTCTCTTTGACACATGAAGATGCTTATTTTTATCCACTATTTAGAGCAAAATTGAAAAACGAGCCGCGCCGTGCCTTTTACAGCGCTTACCAATCACACGCGCGAAATCGTACAATTTTCTGTCTCGACAAAATAAGGTTTTTGTGGACGTCAATCGAAGTGTGTTTCCATGACATTGTCGGAAAATAAAACGTTTTCAAGAGCACGTGTCTATAAAATGTTGTGAAAACGTCTTGATTGACGTCCATCAAAACCAAGTTTGTCGCTTGGGGGGGGGGGGGGGGGCGGACGGGAGGGTAGTGAGAGAAGAGGGAAAGCCTCTCCCCAGGCCCCTAGGCCTAATACTCAGGCTAGAAGCGCTGTAAAAGAATTACGTTATCAAGCATTCTGATTGGATGATGAGTCGAAGGCATTTGAATGACGCATTTTCAACAACCAGTTGCGCCGAATTTAAAGAAGAGGAAGCGAACTAAAATACTTCGAAACTTTTAAAATTCAAGCTAGAAGTAAAACCGGTCTCTACGGCTCCAGAGCTAAGCCACACAGACCCATTTTCCGTTCTCAACACTCAACAAAAATTTTATATTGATATAAAATTACCCTGAGAAAAACGTGCAATGATTTGAAATTGTAGACGAATCCATTCATTCTTTTTCTCACCCAGGAATTAATTCTCCGAGCTTCTATTATAATTTTCCTGGTTCCCATCAACTTGAGACTTCTATTACATCTTTCAATAAGTTTAGCCTTCACTTCAAAGGATTCAAGTTTCAACTAAGTCAATTAACTTCTTTTCTATGGATTATCTGTTAGGAAACCCCTCGTCTATGTGACTCCTTCCTTAATTCACGAAAAGATGAGCGAGGAAAGAAAGAAACGTTTTAACGACTCCTCAGTCTTAACGTCTGAAATGTTTAAGTGATTTAAACCGCAAAAAGAACTAAATAAAAGGATTTTTTTAGGATTGAAAATCCGGATTAATTTCACATTTACCGACTAGTTTTCATTTCCTTGAAAAGCTAATCTCTTTTGCTTGAAATATCCCGGAAAAAAATATTACTTATTTTCGGCTAACCATTAGGTTATCATAGGTAGCTTGTTCCTAATTTTTCGCTAATCTATATATTTATAACTTGTAAATATAATCAAATAGAGGTACTAAATAATAAAGTATGTGTGTAAAGGTATTCAGTTAGATATCTATTCAGTCAAATAAGTGAAAACAGTAGTAAACGTTTTATCATTTGATTCATTTGATAAAATATTTCTTATAAATTCTTATAATTCCCGGCCCTTGTGTACCGCGGTAGGGTCCAGTCCTCACTGTGTGAACGCAGACGCATTTATTCGAGTGGCCTGATAGAAATTAGAAATTATTAGAATTAGAAAATTCTCAATTCGAAAATAGCCTTTTCTTATATACATTAGATAACAAAACAAACAATGCAGTTTCAAGCCATGAAAGAATGGAACAATCTGAGTGACACTCTTAAACAGTGTTCTAATATTAACCATTTTAAATCGAATTTCTTTTAAAGCTGTAAACCTAAATAATCTGAACTTTTCATCTTTTACAATTTTACATACTAGTAATAATGATGTTGACTTTTCAGTAACGAGCTGGTTTCGATATTCAACCTCCAAATTCTCTTTTTGCATATTATTGTGAAAATATATTATTTATCAGGACCTTCTTGAAAATCACATTTATAAGTGAAGTAGCTTCCTGTTAAAATATGAATGTAAATAAATAAATAATTTGTATAAATGTTAAACTGAGGTCAAAATTTTCAAACTTTCCCATGTAAGACTTCAGTGAGTAAATGACGATAAACTAAGAGTTGATATTATCTCCACACCCCACCGCCCTGTGTTTTTTCATAACAACCTCAAGCTTCATTAATCATTATTCCGAGATACTGCTGTCTCCAGATGAAGTTCTCGCACTCACATAAAAGTGTGGCGCTGCAAATCCGGTTTTCACTGCTTCAGGCTTGTAAAGAAAGCTTTTATCGTGACTATTTGGTGGCTAGACTTTTTCTATCGCCAGGACCGCCTAGTTTATTTTACTTTAATTGCTTTATATTTCGCCATTAGTCCTTCGTCCCTTCAGGGCGGTTTACTAAACAGGAATGCCAGCAAGAAGGACTTTCCCAAAATAGTTTGCTAAAAATTGCCTCAAATTCATTCATGTCTTGCATCGAATCAGTATCAGTTTTCGTATATTATCTGGGTGAGAAAGGTGACGGGTGAGAATGTCAAACCCCTCTTTCTTGTCCACCCCCTTTGCCCTCAGCTATTTTCCCTTCTCCCACAGCGGCAAAGATCCCCGGAATCCAGTTCCATGACATCAGTTGATTTCAATTTATATTTGTGTTTCCGATGCTTTATCGTGTCCAAAGCTTGTCATGATTCCAATTTTCGTAACGGGATCGATAAGCTATCGGAATCTCCGACAACCCGACTCCGTATATCCCTGAGATGATTATCGCCAAACTCAATGTCATTATATAATGGCTTTGATCTACCTTTTAGAGGAAAGAGTCTACGGTGTAGGTTTAAAGATTACTTAGGTGTTGCACTTTGGCTTCTGGGATGCCTTACGGCGAGATGCGATATTGGAATCGTTTTTATTTTTATATCTTCGTAATAGTCTTTAACGGAAAAGATTCTCAATAGTCTACTGTTATACAATTAAAACGCATGCGCGTGCGTGTCGTGTACATTTGATAGAACACGAGAGAAATGTTAGAAAATGTTAGAAAAAGCGCAACACGTAGTGGAGTACTCGTAAATAATTTTCCTGCCCAAATGGAATAAACCATATTCGTTTATGATTTATGTCTTTTGATAATGAGAAAAATGGACAATTAAAACGTCTGCGCATGCGTGCTTTTCCGTATATCGATAATTCAAGGTATTCTAGTGTGAAACGAATCATTCATCTTCTGCGACCAAGCAATATTTTGTCGCTTGGCTAAGACACCCTATTAATGAAGACAATATGAAAGAATTAATCCTATATTCTCAGATAACAGGCTTAAAGTTTGGAAATTTTGTAAAGTCAAAAGCAAATTTGAAAGCCAGATTTGCATTTTACATACGAAGGAATAACTTGCATACAGATCGTGAGCATGCGCAGGCGCCTTTCTCAGTCGTGGTTGGAATGTGAAGTTTTGCGCATGCTCAGACAGCTTGTTTTCACGCAGTAACTTTTCGTGATGTGCGCCTGGAGCAGCGCAAACATTTTTGCACGTTAATTAGATATCAGGAAATGAACGAGCCACGATATGGAATTGACTATTGTTTTATCTTTCTTCCGAGGAAAAAAGGCTATTCTTTTCTGTACTTTGTTCTTTAATTTCGTAACGCATTTTAGGTCAGTGTGATTGCAAATGTTCGCGAGTTTTTATCAAATGGCAATGTAAAGATAACACGGTTACATGAGGAATATTCTATCAGGCTTAAAGTGAAGTGAAGACTAGAGACAAAAAATAAACCTAGAAATTAAAAAAAGAAAAAGTTATATGGAAAAAAATTTTAAACGAAAATAGTAAAAAAATTTACATTTTGTAAAATAGGGAGATTAGTCTTCACGTAATATTCGTGTATCATTTCCTAGTAGTTGAAGTTGCATTAGGTTATATTCCTAATAGCCAAATTATCAAAAGGGAAATGAAATATTCAGCTCATGTGCCACGACTGCCATTAAGAAAATAACTGTAAATACAAAATAGTTGGTATTAACGAAAACTTGTTTTCTACTCAATAGGAATCTTATTTCTTTTCCAACACTCGCCCATATGTTTCATTAGGGCTGTTAAAGGCGCCTACCGAGAATCTATTTCCTGACGCCATCGATAATGTTCAACGATGTAAACAATGAGCTTTGTGACCAGGATACTCCTGCCCTCGAAGCGGACGTAGGAAGATTTTAGGACGGTTTTTCCTACCGTTTTTTTTAGCGGAAATAGAGATCGTTGATCGTTTTTCTTTTGGCGGGAGAGGTAAATAAGTGTAGGTTGCTGTCTTTGTCAAAACCCAACACCAAGGCTCAAAAAAGCTTAAGTGCAAAAACGCGGCAATCGCAACTTCAACCGTGCGGCATTAGTAACAATATTAGTAGCTATTGACGTAAGCAGATCAAAGTAAATCTATGACCACAACCACTCACACACGCACTAACCTACATGAGCTTGACCATCACGCGCACTCGTTCCCTTAGATCGGACTTTAGAACTTCTCCCTTCTAACTGAAAAAACATCTTCGAGCAAACTTTCATTGACTTTCGCCCAGATTCTTTCGGCTTCTCCCCTTCTCTCCCCATCCTCTATATTAGAAAATGAATATTCCTTTAGAAATTTTAGTTAAAATTGTATTTTTCAGTCGAATTTGTCAGTTTATTTGTGTGTATTTTTCCAGTACGTTATCGTCAGGGTTGAACTCCCTAGCTGCTGTAGTCCTCGAAGACATCATTAAACCCATCAACAAAAATCGCAATACACAACTTCCCGACCACAGAGCAGCTATTTACACGAAACTTCTCGGTAAGTCTCATACAAGGGCCATTCAAGGGCATTCTTGTTCAATGTGTTTGAGCCCGCGTTACTCTGGTCTCCGCAAAGAAACTACGAACGAATCCAAATGGTACCGTTTCCTGATTGGTCAATACAATAACGGGAATCAACCAAAACAAAAAAACCGGAACTATTTAGTCGGGTTCCCCCAAGCCCTTCGTTTCTCAGTTGACAGAGGCCAAAATGACCGTGGGCTCTGGTAACGAGAATGACGTACCCTAGTAAGTGTCTTACGCAAACGCATAAATAGCACTTCTTGCATTATATTTTACAAGATTTTTCGTATTTATTTTACATGTAGTTTATTTTATTATTTCAATTTCATTTCGAAAGCTTGTTAGAGATGCTATTACATGTTGTTATTTTTTATATTTTCAGCTTTGTTTTTTGGAATCCTGACGATTTCATTGTCTTTCCTGGCAATGAAATTGGGCGCTATCTTAACGGTGAGAATACCAAAATAGAATACTTTATTCTGATAACGAGGGCGTTTCTTCTTCGTTATGTTCGCTTGCGAGAAAAACTGCAAACCATTAGGAGCGCAGGCTGAGGGGACGAGAATACGAATGTGCAATAACAATTTCGTTGAGATTACGTTTTTAGGATTTTATTGTAATCTTGTTTCTTAATTGATTTGACGTTTTTACCTTGTAGACTTTCTACCGCGTGTTTGGAGTTGTTGGTGGTCCTGTGGTGAGCGTGTTTTTGCTGGGAATCCTGACAAGGAAAGCGAATGCAAGGGTAAGTCATTTAATGCTGTTAAGATAGCATCTTAAAAGGATGGAAAAGAAAAATGCTACCGTGAGACAAGAGATGTTGACTTTCCCGTTCCTGGGGATGGCTGAGGAATAATGGATACGAATTTGTGCCGTATGGAATTGTGGGAACCCAGTTCTTACCAATAACCAAGATGGCGGACTTTTTGGAGTGATTTTACTTGGCCTATGAAATGAAGTTGTATGATTAGTGACTATCTAACAATCAAAGTAAAACAAAAATGAGAAAACAATGGAATTTGTGTCTGCTACTATGCATTATGCTTACAATTTCTTCTTGGGCCTAGTAAAACCTTTCTGTTCGCATCCTTAGTTATACGAATTTAATGTATCGTTTCACACGCGAAACGTGCTCTATGGCTCTTAGTTGGAAATGTATGTATTTTCATGCTATCCTCGCATCCACGATTCTTTAAAGAAAGGTGCATCTCTAAGTGAAAATTCATTTACGTTGTTAATATCATACAGGGTGCCTACGCTGGATTAGTGTCTGGTCTTGCTATTGGACTGTGGATTGCTATTGGCGCACAAATCTACCGACCTCCCCTCTCCCTCCCTCCTGTGTCTACAAGTGGTTGTGCTGCGGGATCAAACATAACCCTAGCCACATTTGTAAATACTACAACTGCTAGCACACCTATCAACAAAAGGTACCGAGATAGAAATTATTCGTACTCCATTTAAAGACTCACATGCTAGTGGCAGAACGAACTTCAGACCTTTTTTTCCTTTTCAGTTACGAAGGACTTGCTTTGTACAAATTATCTTTCCTTTGGTACAGTACAGCCTGCTCCCTTACGACATTCATTGTCGGTATTATAGTTAGTTATATATTTCCAGGTAAGTAATGATTAATTGTCCACCTTTCCTCTCCTTTATTATCAACACTTTGATTAGCATCTCACAGGAATTTCCTGAGATACTGGACATAATGCATTGTGGTCTAGCTTGGGTACAAACATTACCATGATGATCATAAAGATGTTTCTACCTAAGCTAAACCACGATGCATCATGCTCACAAACTTCGATTAGCATTGCACAGGCAATTTCCAAGATACTTGACATAATGGACGGAGCACGGAAAAATCTGTTTTATCCGTTTTATTATATAGTTACTAATTTTATTTTGGTATTGAATTTATTTACGCAAAAAGAAAGAAAGTCGTTGTCGCAGGAGCAGAACTTCGCGCGCGCGGATGGCGTCAGCACCGTGCTCCGTTCACTAATAAAGCAGTTTTCGACCAATCAGCGCGCACGTACTATCCTAACTATATATATTAGAATGAGACGATCGTATTCTCTGGGATTTTCAGGTGACCATGACAGCGAAGCAGTAGATCCTCGACTGTTGTTTCACTTCAGCAACTGCTTCAGAAATAAGTCAGGCATAGAAAAGTTGTGTCAAGAATCGGTTAGTACAACTAGGGGTCTCTTCTTGCATTGAATATACCTCTATATCTTGGGCGCAGTGTTAACCCAATTCAGACCATTTGTCTGATTCTTTTCTTGAGTTTTATCCATATTCATGGTTAATAGAAATTAATGATACTCTTGATGACACGTGGTCCCTAATGGAACAAACATTGCAACGAGACGAATTAGGTCTATCATACAGTCCTTTGACTAAACGTTGTCGTTGATCGAATTATCCCTACGCGCCTAGACCGAAAAGGATAACGGATAAATTACCCAGAACTTGCATCATCCAAACTGCTTGCCAGTTTAAATCTTCGCCGTATGCTCGAGGCATGGTTTCAGCAAATTAAATGGGATCGAAAAAAGCGAGCTCAAGACGTGTTAATTAACATATGCGGCAGCTTGTAACTGTGAATTAATTATCCCCATGATCCTGTTCGGTCTAGGCGCGTAGGGATGAAGCCGATCAAACGTCAACGTTTAGTCAAAGGACTGTATGTAATGTTGGACTCCAACCTCTCTGACATTAAAGGCCATGAGAGATTATTCTCAATTACTGGGTTACCTGTGGTAACCGGTCTTGATGAAAAAGCTCTATTCTGAAAAAGATACTGTGATCGTTTTAGCATTGCCAAGTTTGTTTAGCACTGAATATTTACATGACACAGGCAACCCAGTGAACTCCATTACGCGTCTAGTCCTTTGAACTCTGGATAGCTGGACTCAAGTTCTTATTCTCGTTACCTTATGCCTCGAACTTTAGTTAATTTAATCTAATCTTTTTTAAGGACTACGAGGAAGCTGTCTTAACGGAACATGAAACACCAGGTACATACAGGGAACAGAAATCGACGTCATCGCTGTTTAACGTCACTTCCGTTTAATATCTGAGTCACGTGACACCTAGTCACCTTGGCGAGCCGGCTATTTTTGACCTGTTTACAAGGCAACAAGCTTGTAAAGTCCAAAACCAGGAGATCCCTAAACTCAACGAGTGGTATCTTGCTCAAGAAGTATTTGGACAGTAAAGCTTGGTAAATTCGGAATTTTGAAAGATCGATAGTTTTATACAACTTTTTTCATTGCACGAGTGTTGTGATTGGATCGTTTGTTTTTGTATTTCGATTCGGGTTCCGAGCACAAGCCACAGTATAGAATTTCTACCAAGGATAGAAACAGAATAATAATTTAAGGTAACCAAACATTCTTAAATAACCTGAAATCGTTTAAATTATTCAAGTTTTCGCGTTTTTCTTTAAAAATGGATACCTCTTATGACTTGCGCATTTTGTACATTACTTCTGTTTAATCTTATGATTTTCTTCTATATCATTATTATTTATTAAAGTCGTGGGTTGTGATTAAAATAACTTGAAACAATCCTGTTTATTTACAAGGGTGAGTAATTACATGTAATATTTTTTTTACATTGTTTATCTAACCAACACAAATAAAGGAAATTCTGATGGAAATCATTAGGTCTCTTCTGTTTTCTCTGAAGTTACACTGGAGGGCTGGGACGATCGTCGAGATGTTCCCGATGCAGGCCGGGATTTCGAACTACTCGGCCTTGATGAAGATTTTGACTTAGGGGACCCGGCACGGGACGACTTTGGGCTTCCAGATCTTGATTGTGGCTTGGGTGAACCAGAGCCAGACTTGTGTGATTTGGCTGAGGATGGTCTTGAGGATGGTCTTGAGGATGGTCTTGAGGGAGGTTTGTCGGTGTCAGCCTGTTTTTCAGGTTCTGGTTCTGGTTTCGGTTCCTCCTTGGGTGGTTCTGGTTGAGGTTGCTGATCCATGATCGGCTCCACTTCTCCATGAATGATCTTATGTGCTGCTAGAAGATGTTTCCTTTGGTTTCGTTTGACTGTAAAGAAAAAGTTTTGTTAGTATAACAGTACTGTAAATTTAAGGTGCAATTTGTGTTTCTTCAAGCATATTTTTCTCGAGAAAAAATTTCCGAGCTCGGATTTTTTTCCCGAGAAAAATATATTTCAAGAAACACAAATCGCATCTTTAATGATTATCCAAGCAGCAAAAATACTTTAGTATTGTAAGAGTTTAGTTGCGAACCCATCTCCGATCCCACCCATGCATCCTACGAGTAGATCTATCCACAAAAAGGTGTCTGAAAGCCTCTAAAAGAAAAAGACTCACCCTTCTCCCGGACAGTAATTTTTTGAACTTCGGGCAACAGGAATGACGTCACGAGTTCGGCAACAATTTCTTCGGACTGCAATTTCGTTCGCCTAGAAAAAACATTTAGCAAAGATAAACAGAATAACAGAATGAGATTAGGATGTATATTTTTGATGCTAACCTATATATAACATATGCTAGTGCTAACCTATATATAACGTATGTTGGGGAATGGTGACGCACTAATCATTTGTCCCCATATAATTCCAAAAATAGCTTCTTCTACAATGCGCGCGCCATGTTTGATTGTTTCCGGTCATGGTTCATCGTTTTTCAGTCCCAAACATCCCACTCGTGTGGTCTAAAACTGTGGCAGGATTTCCAATATTTGAATTCGGGCAAAAATCCATGACCAGCAGCCTTGAGTCTCCATGTCGTATTAGAACGGCGGCTTATGTATTTCGGGCGTGAGCTATTTCTAGACAGTACCGCACAACCAACCATATTCCTCGAAATCACATGCGCTGTGCTGATTGGTTGCTTTCAGCAATAAGAATAGGATATTTGGATTTGGGCGACTCAAACTTGAACGATTGGTCACACGTAGAGGAAGCTCTTCCAATAATGCAGCTCTCGTTTGACATGCGTCTGTCAATTTTACATTCGTTTCTAAGCCTGTTTTGTACTAACGCCTTGCTTTAACCCTTATTCACCCAAGGGAGGTTGAATTTCGCTTCCGGTTAAGATGTCCATATTTGGCATAGCTAAAAATAGCTCCTTCCCAAAGCACAAAGATCGTTTTATAAATGTTATGGTGTTCCTGCGATGGCGTAATAGCGTAATACTCGAATAACTTACGTCTTTTCGACATCGTAAGCGATCTTGTTTATTTTCTCAGCTTGTTCTTGAATCTCTTCACGGGCCTAAAATTAACCATGGATTTAAGAACAAAGTATTTAGAATCTCTTTTAGCGCTTTACAATGAATATAGTCATAAAAAAGTAATGGTTTAGTATAGGAAATCGCACGATCTCGAGTACAATTTGATCGTGCGATTTTTTGTTTATAGTTCACTCAACGAAATTTCAGTTAAAAATGCGAAGCGACGTCGTTCATCTTTGTCTATTTGGCGGCCAATTTTCAGTCCATCGCGCAACTGAAATGCATAAAAAAGATTAGTTATTAGTTTTTACGGCTTTTTTTTGCGGCTGTTGACATTGTTTTGGCCGTGTTGCCATAGCGACTTAATTCGGTACTCCTACGGAGTACAATTAACGCTATAATTGTACTCCTCTCTCAAGTTTTTTTCCTGTCGTACCTGTTCATGAGCCGTGATATCGATAGCAGCTAGTATAATATCTTCCAGGTATGTATCCACGGTGTTCTGATGCACGTTAACCACCTACCAACAAAAACATACCAAATTTAAATATATATTAATAATTCCTCAAACCTCATTTTGAAATCAAGAGTGGTATGTACTAGACATCAATACGTTGACTAACCTGTTTAAAGACTTCGTCTTCTTCGCGTCGTCTGCGCTCTTCTACTTGTCTTCGGCCACTTTCCTCGGCCTCGCGCATTCGGCGCTGTCTTTCAGCTACCATGGCAAAGGCGTGAATTCTACGTTCTTCTTGCAATCGAACGAGTTCCTAGAAAATGAGAAAATATACTCTCTGGAAATCCATCACGAGACACAATTCCTCTATAGACTACTACACATTAGTATGGAGAATGGAAGAACACAGAATGTCTTTGATTGACCCGATAATCAGGTAGCCCGTGAATTTATGATATTATTGGTCGGCAATACTGAGGGTTTCAATGTGTTCTCAGTGGTTCTTTTGGTCCTTCCATTATTGGACCACAGCTTCTCTCCCCCCCCCCCCCCCCCCCCCCCATATACAGTATTTTCCCGCAAAGATTTTATGAGGAGGTGGAAGGACTGTTATTTCCTATAGAACGCCTCGTGGTATCACCCATAGTACATTTACCATTATCCTCCCTTCTAGAAAATACTCTCCTAAACCAGCAAATATTAAGGTTACGGAGATCTCAGTATCGATACGACAAAGTCGTAGCCGTAACCTTACGTAGCCTTAACTACGCGTTGTGATTGGATGAATTATCGGAAGACAATGGAAAACCAATTAAGTGTTACGGGACCCTTGGATACCAGCTTCGCGCCGGTTGCTGAATGGATCACCCTGCTAAAATAAAGTTTATCTAACCTTGCTAAGAAAGTCAAACATGTCAGCCAGAGTAGAACCCTCCATCTGCGCTAGAGCTTCTTCTTCGAAGGAATTCTTGTGCTGATCAAGTCGTCTTTGTCTTTGTAGTGATAGTACCGCTTGGCGTTCGTTGCGTTTTTCCATCTGACCGGCCTCTTGCAGCGCGTGCGTACTCCTTAGCTCTTGGATTAACTCAAGGCGCTTTTCCTTGCCTTCAAACATCTGAAACAAAAACGAAGGTATTTTACGACTAGTCTACCACAGGTAGCTCAGTAATCCAAGTGAACATAAGATAGTAAGACATTGGTGTCAATCTTTTTTCTCTCCAGTGACCAAAGAACATGGGGCGGGCATCAGCCTTGAGCACTCAGTTGATGTAACGTAGTCCGAAAATCTATTGTATTTTATTGTCGTTCTGTCTATTGTATTTGTATTTCCTTTTACTCCGACGAAGGACTAGCGTCCGAAACGTCAGTTAGCTTGCAACGTAGGCTCTCCCGCCGTGACAATGGAACTCATGATGGAGAAGCACTGGGATCGGCTCTGGAACCCAGTGCACCGCGGATTCATACATGGGGTAGCTAGGGTGAAAATGTTAATGCTTACCATGTTCTGAATTGCTCTTCCACGGATGATCTTTTGTAAATAGATGATAGCAAGTTCTGCTTCTTCCTCAACCTTTAATCACAAAATATTCTAATATTAGCCGCAATACCAATGGAAGACTACATGGATGACATGAGCATGGGAGCAATGTTTCACCATGGTTTGACTGGTGAGATTCGTGAGGTTCATACAGATTAGTGAAACAAAGCAATATCAGTCAACATCATGAGCGTCACCTACATGACAATCAACGTTTGACATCGTGGTCATCATCAATCATTGTTAACATGATCACCATCGACTGACTAGCAACATCATCATCCTTATCTGAACATCATCATCAACATCCTTCATTATGGCTATCATCATCATGATCATCATTCATCATCATGCACTGTGTCATCATCATCATTACTGATGACCATCATAAACTAACCTGTGATGGTACTGGTACTGATGGTGTTGGTGGTCGAGGCACAGGTTTCTCCACCTTCACCAAAAACTTCAAGGGCTTCTCCACTTCGACAGGTCTTTTGGCCTTTTCAATGATATCCGCCACCTGTTCCAACTCCTTCTGTCTCCTCTGTGTCCTCTTCACAAATCCTGCCTTGGCACCAGACTTAGGCTTGGGTGCCTGGACACGAGGCTGGGTAACAAAATCAGGCAGTGATGCTTCTAGCTCGAGAAGACCCTGGTAGGTTGAGAGGTGGAAGCTTTGGACGTTATACTGCTCTGATCCACGATCAAGGAAAACACCCACACGTGACATTGGGGCAAATGTCTGGGAACCGTTAGTGGAATAGTCTTTGACAATGTTTCGACGCTCGAGTTTCCCTTCGACGTTCTTGCGTTTTTCTTTCAGCTTTCTCAACACTGATTTAAAAAATAGACATGAATCATTTATGATATTTGAATGGCAATTAACACGCAGTACCAACTCTTTTGTGTTTATAATTATACTTACTCTTAGCATGCTCTGTTTTGAGTTTGTGAAACTTGGATTCTTTTTCTTGCTGTTTGTCAGACCTAAAAACATAAAAAACTACAAGTTAACCAAAGAATCCAAAGAGAACCCTTGATTCAAGGGGGAGAGATCAAACGAATTCTGCTCACATATCTTACTAGAAATCTGCTCAGTCAGAAGGGATATGCAAATAACTAGCTGTTGCATGTAGCAAGTAAGGTGCAGTGAGTATATATGAAATGACATTAAATAAAAGTGGTTGCTACATAACTGTTATCAGACAAGTAAAAGATGGTAAAGAGACTTGCAGGATCATGACTTACCACAGTCGGTCTAGCCTTTTTGCATTGATTTCTGCATGGTCCTCTTCTCTTTGCTGTAAGATTTCTTGTAGGACTTGTAGTCTAGCTTCTTGTAACCTGTTATGAGGAATGAATGGAATCAATGAAAATGAATGAATGAAAAATGGAATGGAATGGATGGGTGAATCAATGAATGAAATTGGGAATCTAAATGAATAGGGTAAATAGACACAAGAGAAAGTCATTTCAAAGCCTCACTTTTCAATTTCCTGTTCTCTGAATGACCATTCTCTTCTCTCTTGTTCATCCATCATTCTTCTTCTCTTCTCTAAGTTCTCCATGTCATTCAAGCTTGGCAAAGTTGATTCCCTGATATAAAGAAAAATATTATTATAACCTATGCAATTCAAGATATATCTAGGGGGATCCTGGAGTGACTGTGACCATTCTTCTAATGCGTTTTTGGGGGAGGGGTGTTGATGTTAGTGGGGAGTGACCTCCTCATAGGAAAACCTGAATATGTCTATGTGCTGCTATGGGTTGAATCCCAACTCAATCTGTTAGCCATACCCTGACTAAGATCAGAACAGGGTTTATTTCAGGTTTTGATAGTGCTGATGTTTAATCTGTTATGTGACATGTTTTTCAGGTATAAATAAATTTCTCACCATAATCTTTTTGCTCTTGCTCTTTCGATCATCTCCACCTCGGCAAGCCCTGCAGGCAAGCCATGTCCTGTAAATAGATTCAAATGCATTTAATACCCAATAACTAATATGAACGAAATGAATATGGCAACTAAGTGAATAAATGGAATTGTGATTCTGAAGAGTGGCTCTTCTCCCTGGGGGATTACTCCCCTATATTCGCTATATGTGACGTGCTGCCAAACAGGGTATGGTTTTCAGCGATTCTACTCTGGAACAGGGTATATTAAATTGTGCTCGCTCTGGAACAGGGTATATGAAATCACGCTCTCTCCTCTCTGGAACAGGGTTTTCAGCGATCTTGCTCTGGAACAGAGTATGAATTTCAGTGATTTTTACTCTGGAACAGGGTCAGGGTTCAGAGGGCTCAGCGGCACATCCCTACCCTAAACGGGCAAGAGTACCCCCCCTGGGCTCTTCTTCCACTAAATCCAACTGGAATACAGGAGGAGTTGAACAAAGAAAATCCCTCAAAACAAAGAATAAAACTGAGTTTTGTTTTATTATCATACCATATGAAAGAGTAGCAAGGGTTAGTAGTTCAGGTTGAGATCCTGGCCGTACAACATACTCTGGTGTATAGGGATCAGTCTGAGCCTCACTGTCTCTATAGTCTGTCTGTACCATTACTGTCCTGGTAGCGGGTGTTGGTGGTCTTTCTTTCTCTAGGTCGTGGCTGGACAGAGGGTCAGTTCTGGAGATAATATTTGGAAATTGAAATAAGTAACTGCTAGTGATAATGTGAAGGAAAGAGGTTGCTGATTATACATGTAGGTCGATGGTAGTGTTTAATATAATGAGAATAAAAAGGACTGTGCTGATGAAAAAGTTAACAATGATTATGATGGTGGTGGTGGTGATTGACAGTTCGTGATTGGTGGCATTGACCAAAACTATAGCAGTTGTGGTAGTGTTGGTGTTAGTGTTGATGATGATGGTGGTGATGATAAGGTGATGATAATGATGATAACGGTGGTGGTTATGATGATGGTGATGGTGATGATGGTAATGATGATGATGATGATAATGGTAGTGATGATGATGATATTGATAGTGATGTTCATGATGATAGTGATGATGATGATGATGATGATGATAGTAATATTCTCACCTTGAGGTTTGCAGTAAAACATCAGGGGGAACTTGTTGAAGGAATGGAATAATTGGTCTTTTGAAAAACTTGTATCTGTCCTTTCCACCTACATCTGTGACAGGAAACGACTTGGGTGGCACTTGGACTGATGGGTCATAGTTAAACCTAAATACAAACATTCAAGATGATGAATACCTTATCTCAAAAATAGTACCATTTCATTTGACACTTTTTAGCTTCCACAATTAAATAAATACTACCTCAGACCATTGAGAATTTGCTTGAAAAAAGCCAAAAACCCATCTAGATGGCTCAAATTATAGCTAGCTAAGTTGCATAACTATTAGTATAACAAGGTTTTCATGTTTAAGAAACAATTTTTTAATGTGCAAACAAATATATCCATCCATAGTAAAAATACATGAATAAAAACATCTCAACTTGTCACAGCACGATATCATCAATGTTAAAATATTTACAAGTCAAATAAAATGGGAAAAACCACTTTTAGTGTGCGAGAACCTTGTTGTACATGTATTGGTTTCATTTTTTATACCATATCTTATTTCTTTTTTCTACAAAGACATAGCTACCCATTTTCTTGTTTTTTAAACTTTTTTCACATCCCCTGAGAATGGGTCCAAGACCAAAATAATGCTTAAGTACAATAATATTAACTATAATTTCTATAGCTCTTACTTTGTGTATCTAGCCAATGCCTCTCTTGCCTGTTCACTATACCCTCTCCATTGCCGTGGGATGAACTTCGGCACGGGATCGGTGGCCTCTAGATGCACACTATATCGTGGATAGTGTGAAAGATCACTAAACATAGTCTGATAATGTGGGACTCGTTTCTAAACAAAGATTATTTGCATTATTAATGATGAGTATTATGTTTACCTTACCAGGGCCATACTATCTGTGAAGGATTATTCAATAAACAATTCCAAGGATTCCAAGAAAATGAAATGAACAAAATACAATTTTAAGTTAACTTGGAGGGTAAAACAGCGTTAAATCTCAATTTCTCAGGAAAATGAAAATATATCTTTGTTTTGTCCTGTAAGTTAAGATTCGCTGGGAATACTACTACTCCTTTCTAATATGGAATTTCCTAAGGGATGAATAGAGAGACTAGAATAAATTAACTTCAGTGAGGTGTGATGTGATGTGTAAATTCCAAGTATGGCTTAGGACTTAAACTCCCACTGTTTTTTAGAGGTTATGCATGAGACTATACTTTATCGTAAAATTTATACTTACAACTCTATCAGTCCCTGTGTGAGCCTTAAACGTTGCTCTAGCATGGTCACGATCACTTGAGAGGGTATGAATGTTATCTGAAAAATAAGAAAATAAAAATAAGAACTATAAATAAATAAATATGTATACACACAGTATAACAAACAATCACATGACTTGTAGAGAGTTACGAAAACACCACAGTCTATCAAATACTAGTATCTCGATATTTCTGTAAGAAGGAAAACCTTGTATCTATAAGATTGGCTTGCGTAAAATAAAATTAACTCCTTTGACTTTTTATCTCGTAATTTAGAAAGAAAAGACTATTCGTAATTACTGTAAGTTTGTGTTTTATAGTAGTCTTATTTATAATTTTATTTTAAGATTCATAATACGGTACGAAAAATCAATAGTAAAAATTCGACATTAGTAAGCTTATATAGGACTGAACATCAAAAACAAAGCTTTTTTCGCTTACCATACAGGTAGTCATGAGTTCGAGCGGGTTGAACCCTTGTTCTAGTTACCGTGTGTGTTGTTGACATGGTGAAAATGGCTCAAAAAGCTCCCAAAAAATACGAAAAAGTCTCACAGTTTGATACACAACATGTCTGCTCTTCTTCTCGCTCCACTTTCTTGTCGATGTAGTTGTCATAGCAACACGGACCAAACCAAGAAACTAATGCCCAGTACCCCTCAGTTAAAATTATAAAATCTATTTTAAAAATCTTTTTTCATCAAAAGCGTTAATTTATCCTTCTTTTGCAATATCAAAGTCTTCTTCTAACGAAATTTAAAAAAGATATTTTTAGAATAAAGCTTTTTTTCGTATTTTGAAGAATCAGCTGAAAGACTGGGCACGAGACAATTGTTGCCATGTCAACGAGGAAAGCCAGCTGAGTGTAATAAACTAAGGTAAATTTTTAGCAAAACTCTTCAAAAATGTCCTACGCTACTTCTAGATCTATTCCATTTGTGAGCGTACTGCGTGCTACTGGCCATGGAGAAGTTTGGGATCACACAGACGACAAGAAGTTTTCTCAATTTGGCTGGAGATGCACGAATAACGAGAGTTCTTATTCACCGACACGAACTTTGGTTGGAAACTGGAATGAACAAAGGTTCGATATCTCTACATTATCCCAAGCAAAACCCATTCCATCACAGGTAAAAGCACTATATAAAAATAAAGACTAATTTGTGCACTAATTAGCCAACTTTTTTATTTGTACTTGAAGTTTTAGTATAGGACTTAATTCTAATTTGTAAGTTCAGCAAACCAGTTCAAAATTGCAACACATAATATTAAGAATTGACTTGTTTTATACTTGGAAACAAATTTAGTTGTAAGTCAAATTATCTTAACCTACTTAATTAAGCCTAAAACATTTGTTGTGAAGTGTGATCGTCCGGATGAGTGTAGTCTTGAGAAAGACTATTGATGGTGACTGACGTTTCGACAACCTGAAACATTATTCAAAACTTATTTACAAGTTCAATGTTTTCTATTGTTTAGTTCAGCCATTACTTCGAGACGACCCAAAACAAGAGTTTTAACTCTAAAAACATGAATAAAGTACCAAAAGCTCTCAAGCACTTGGAAGGTAAATATTTCAAAATATTTTTCGATAATTGCTCAGTTTTAGCTCAGCATTAATATATGCTACAAATATTTTGCTAGGCCTCTAGAACAATTAAAAAAGTGTTCACCAGTATCCATTCCAAAAACTGGGTCTAGTTGGCATTGCACTGCATTGTGGGATTGTTTAAGGGAACATATATTCCAAGGTGACATCTATTTTGATCCTTTCAACAGTCCCACGTTGCACTGCAAATATGCAAACTCAACCCTTTCCCCCTCAGCTTCATCATCTGAATGTATCCACCTACTAGCTTACTCACTTTGTGCTCAATCACTTTGTCGTAGCTGACTTTAACACTTACTTATGCACCCAATCATTTATTGTAATTTCCATCCATTTTAGTATTAGTTTGATCTAAAATTATTGATACTTTATTCTATAGCACGGGAATCTACAGCTTACCCAGGTCATCAGCCTGAATTAGACCCTCCTCATCTCAAGAAAGAGTACAACTCATTCATGACTACATCTAAAGCTGCTTTTGGAGATCCTAGCAGACTGAGATGAATGAGAGAGAAATCATCTAGAAATGGTAGAAATGTGACTTGTTTTTCTCATTGGAAATAATAATGATGAAATGCAAAGATTGACTTTGAATTCAAAAGAAAATTTCTTATAATCTTTTTTAATAATTTTGTTTTAAATCTTTTCAACTTTTTGACAAACTGAAAAGGTATATGATCAAGAATGGTTTTTTAATTTGCTTTGTAACATAAGGTTTTATGAAATGTAATGTAATAAGTGTTTGAATTTTGAATAAATAACTTGAATATACATTGCTTTTCGATCTGTTTTGTTTTTCAAAGACAGGCTCTTTGGGTGGAGAAAAGAGTACACTTGCTTAGCTTCTTTTGGGTTGCCTGTGTCTTTATCATCTTGTCACAGGTATCCCAAATAGAGGATCAGCTTTGTCAGTTTGTAGCTGGTTTGACATTTAAGATAGGGTGTTTAATTTCTGCTGTTTTGGGACTTTGTGTTGCTGTTTGTAATTGCTGTAGCCTTGATAGGAGGCCTGTGGGCTTTGACTGATTTTCAACCATGTCAGCAAGGGTGCTGGCAATTTGAAAATGGAGCTGTTGACACCTAAGGAAAAGAAAAGTAAAAAGAAAAGAGTATGTTTTATTGAGGTGGCTAATGAGGTGTCCAACTCGTTGAATGCCCTTTATGGATCAGCATACCATTGTATGATAGTATCCTACCTGAACAAGTAGAGGTCAATATGATCTGAGGTAGTAAGGAAAGACTCTATCCAAGTGGGGTTGGTGCAAGGGTCTGTCATAATCACAAAGTCGTCATGTCGAAGGGTCTCTTTGAAGCTTTGTGTCATCTCTTCAAAATTAGCAAACTGACTGGTTTTCTGTATTTGTGTACAAAATACAGCAAATGTATTCTGAGTATGTGTACATTCGTGATTCGGCGGCAATTTTTGGGTGAGCACCTACTGTTTTATTATTTTCTCCCCCCCCCCCCCCCCCCCATTCACCTTGCCTCTCCTGCCCTCTTAGCACTCTCTTACTGATTTGAAATCAGAAAGCCCAGAAAGACGTGTTTCAATGACTGATGTCCTTTTCTAACGGTTCAATATGTCCACGATATAAATGCAAGGCTTGTCGCACTCCCCTTCTATTCCCTTCCCATCCTCCCATTTCTTTACCATACCCTTGGTAATAATACAAAGGCAATGCAAATCGAAGTCACTTTTCTATGGTCTGTACTCTTATTAAACAGAGAATGATGTCAGCAAAAGATTCAAACTCAAGTGGAACCGCAGTTACGTGACGATGACGTCAATTTATGCGTCTGTCCTCTTATCGAACCAATCAGCCAATCAGTGCGTGAGACATTTACAATCGCCTCAAATATTTGTTACCTGTTTTTCCAGCATCTTTTTGACGTCTTCGTGCTGTCGCTTGAAAAGATATTCCTTTTTCATCTGTTTAGTTAGAAAAACGAGTAGCTTAGTCCCTTGCATTAGACGAGGGACTGGAGAACTAGTAATACATTCAAACAACTTTAAAGGAAAATTGTAGTTTGTATTGAAAAATACCATGACTTACCTGGAGGATGGCTTCTTTTTCTTGCCTTTGCTGCTGGATGAATTTTTCGGTAGATTCGTGGATGTTCTGAATGACAACAAAAATATTACTTAACATGACCTCTAGTTCTTTGTTAGGAATAATGAGGCAAAATTCTCCACGCAGTGCAATGAAACTTAACATATGATGGTAATTTATTTCAGCTTTATGAGTGTAATTAATATTGTTAATTACCATGATAATAATGCCAATAAACAGGTTGGTAAAAATAAAATGACCCAGGAAAATGAAAGTAATGGTGAACCATTGACTGTATGGTCGCACGTCCAGGTCTTTTTGGATCTCTGTCCAGCCTTCTACCTATGTTATAAGGAATGATGTCAGAAAATTAGTGTAAAGGGAGAGAAGAGCTGGCAATTTACTAATGCTACAAGGGACAAGGGAAGGCGGGTAAGACATTTTGCAACAGTAATTAATAGAATGCGCAAATTATTACTCGCCTCTCGCTTTCGGGGTTCTGGGTTCCAGGGTCTGGTGTCGACATCATGTGTGAAAAGAGTTTGTTTGGTCTATCCCTCGATGAGGGTTTTCCTCCCTAATCGATGTGTAAGTAATAGCCGTACCCTGAATTTGATCAACCAGAGGGTTTTTATGATGTATTGCTATGCATATCTTACCGTGACAAATGTAAAGAGAGTAAGCATGGCCGTGCTCAGTGTTCCCCAGTTCTTTTTATCGCCCGTGATTTCCTCGTAACCAAACATGTAGTATCCAACCACAGCAAAGAACGCCATCAACATGGAAAGCAAAATGACCACGTTGAAAACAGAATGACGAATGGTATCGATGAGTGCGATGACGAGAACCTGAAGACCTTCGATGAAGGAGATGGTGCGAAGGGTTCGAGCAGCTGATTGGAAAGGAAAGAGGTCATAAAATGTTATAGCACATACTTTTTTTTGGTTTATAAGAAAAAAGTGGTTATTGTATGAGTGGGAAACATACGGTACTGACTTAAAGTACATACACGGAACGACATGTCGCAACATTGAAAAGGCTTCTTATTGTCTTCCAGGAATTCACGTAATCACGATAATAGTTACGGTTGCGGAGAGATACGGTACGATTACAGCAAGGCTACGAATTTGCGTATCGTTCCCCACTCGTACGAAAACCGCTCTTGTATAGAGTCAGGCCTATTGTGATACGGAACTAAAAATTCTATGAACCAATCACAGTGCCTGAAAGCCTTGATAAGTTAATAAAAGACCTCAGACACGGTAACGGTCACGATCATGGCTTGTCACGATCACAGCTTGTCACAGTGCTCCGTGAGTCATCAGAAGTGGTTTGATACAGTACCTCGAAGAAGACGAAGAGGAGTAAGAAGATTGTCTCCAACATTCAGCTCGTTCATGATGACTTGAACATAAGATGTCAGAAGTATAGTGAAGTCAAATATATTGTAGCTACTTTTCCAATAGCCAGATGGTTCAGCGTACAACTTCATTAAAAATTCCATAGTGTAGATAGACAAAAAGAAGTCGTCGAGGACTTTGAAGGTGTTTGCTTGGGTTCGTTTGTATTCATCTACTGTTTCCAAACCGATGCACAGAGCGTTGATGACGATAATGCCCATGATGAAACCATTGAAAACATTACTCTGATGAGAGAAGAAAAAGGGAGAGTTGTATTTAATTGTTTGCTCATAGTGAAAGGTTTCTCGTTCGTTTAGTGTGTGTGGTTTGGTGTGGTGTGGTGTGGTGTGGTGTGGTGTGGTGTGGTGTGGTGTGGTGTGGTGTGGTGTGGTGTGGTGTGGTGTGGTGTGGTGTGGTGTGGAGTGGTGTGGTGTAGTTTAGTGTGCAATTGCAAATCCGTTTTGTGTACCGCAATATTATACAGTGTTATTGCTCCTCGCAAAAACAGGCTACATAAGCTAGAGTGCTTTTAGTCTCACTGTTGAATAGGTGACGTCAACTAAATTAGATAAGTTATTTACTATTTTAGCTGACGTCACCTAAATTTGAAATTACGAGTAAACAGCTACTGAGATCAGGGGGAGAAACGAAGATACAAATGAATGTCTATTCACTCATTCTCTGGTAAAAACAACCCCCCGATTAGCATGACCATTGGCGCGCTTTTACTATTTTAGGTGACGTCAACTAAATAGTTATCTAAGTTATATAAATTTATCTAACTATTCAACAGTGAGACTAAAAGCACTCTAATAAAACGATGATTTGACGACAGCAAGAAAGGAAAACGAGATTGTACTTGCATACCATGTAGAGTATCACTTACCTTTGTTACTCGCTGAATAAACTTGTGAAATTTTTCATCTGCACGACGACGAGGACGTTTAGTTCCCCTAAAAATTTTACTTTGGAATAAGTAAGATCAAAAGAATTTCTGTCTTTCCTACTTCTAAAATAATAACTACACTTTTAGTTGAATAACTGTGTTGGCAGCCATTTTGTTTTTCAAATTTTGTTTGAAGAAAATGCTCTGCGAACTCAAAGACCGACAATTCTTACCTGCTCAGGTCGTTAGGGACTTGGTTTATCAATGGAAACATATTTTGAACTTAAAATTTATTTTTTAGGCAAAAAATTAAAGAAATTAAATCAAGCAAAACAATATAAAATTCATAAAGAAGCGCCATGTAGAACCAGTCTCTCGCGGACTAGACTGTACTTTAATTGGGGAGGGGAGGGTGCGCTGCAAGGTAACTAAAGTGTCGATTTTTCTTTCAACTTTAATCCTTCAAAAAAGAAAAATAAGATAAAAATAAGTATAGCAAGATATTCTAAATCCTATTTTGGATAATCAAGGATATTTTGTGGGACTAAATAGATTGATTTTTCGAAACGGGTAAAATGCTACTATCAGCCCTCCCCGCTAGGGCTTGTTATGCTCGTGCCGATTTGAGTAAGAAGCTTCCTGCTTCCAAACCATACGAACATTCCGAAAAATAACATAAAAATAATATCTAAATGGGCTTCAAGAGGATGGTGAGCAAGATGTCTTATTTCTTCCAAGGAGGAATCTTCCGAAGTCGACGACCAGTTTTGTATTTTTTAGTTTTAATAACAGCAATCGTAATATTTTTACCATACTTCTTCAAACAAAGACACAACAAACTACATTCAAAACTCGTTCAAGATTCTAGAAAGATGATAGCCAAAAAACCGAGCCGAGCGCTTAAGTTTTCGGGATCAAATTTCATTCTGAATGGCAAGCCCTTTACTATTTTAAGCGGATCGATTCACTACTTCAGGGTTCCTGTTGCATACTGGAGCGATCGCTTGGTAAAACTCAAAGCAATGGGACTCAACACTGTCGAAACGTAAGAATTTAATAAGGCTCTGGAAGCTAAGTTTGTGATATCTCTATACTCATACAGAGATAATGCATCGATAATGCATTTTTATAGCAGTGGTTCTCGATAAATGCCTTGTTGAAAGGTAACCATACATCAAGCAGTCTTCTTGATGTGTGGTTCAATTACTGAATCTATGAATACAATCATTCAAGAAAATATTCAGTCCAACTTCCAGAGAAATTTGGTGTCTCTATTAGGCTCAGGATAATTTGAAAATTATTTCATTCACCAGAGTAGTTTATGATCACATATATAGAGCGTTTTCATGTGACGTCGCATATTCTATCCTCCGGGAATTGAACTCTTTTTCCCAAAAACTGTGCAGAAAGTTTCTGTCGTTTGGTAAACAGTGACCACCATGAGTTGTCAGGCAGAAAGAATTCTATTGAAAACTTATGATTCAGCAAGCTGATTAACATTCGCACAAGATCGGAAATAACGTCTAATGAAACCCAGTAATTTTTCATAGAAACAGAAGTAACTTTCATTGCTCTTTTTTGATTTCATCATCAGGTATGTCCCTTGGAATCTACATGAAGAAATAAAGGGAACCATGAAGGTTGAAGGAAACTTAGATATTGTGTATGTGATTACCATTTTTTTATCTAATGAACTATTTATTATAAATTTTATATTAAATTATAAGTTATTTTAATTTGACAGTTAACCCGCAGTTAAGCACCAATGATAACAAACTGACCCCACCCCTCCTCTCCCCTCCTCCTCCTCCTCCTCCTCCTCTCCCCTCCCCTCCCCTCCCTAGTAAAATGTTTCATAGAATTAACACATTGTCTAAGAAATTAGTAATTATTCATCTGGAAGTTGTGTTTAGCAAAACGGGAAAAAAAGGAAATATTAAAGAGGGGCAATATTAAGGGGGTTTGCATCATACTTGAGGAAGACTTTATTTTCTGTGATGCTTTATAATTGTGAAAAATAAAGATCGTGAACTCGTGATCGATTTACACATGAAAGAATCAACTTCTAAGAGTGACATCACATGGTCTGAAATGTGCACAACAAACAACAGAGTTAAAAAATTCTATTTGGGATAGTTGTGAACTATGCTTTTGACCCCACCCCTTACTCCCCAGAACATCCCCAATATGACAATAATAG
The DNA here is from genome assembly GCF_029948245.1 of Actinia tenebrosa. NCBI lineage: Eukaryota > Metazoa > Cnidaria > Anthozoa > Actiniaria > Actiniidae > Actinia > Actinia tenebrosa. The sequence continues at coordinate 5,203,717 of NW_028292569.1, read as the reverse complement.
TGGAATCAACAAACTTGCAACTCAAATGTTTTATATAAGTTTGTTTTCTTGTTCTTAATTTAAAGGTCTTTCATCAAAGAGGCCCATAAACTTGGGTTGTATGTGATAATACGACCTGGTCCATATATCTGTGCTGAATGGGATCTAGGAGGACTGCCTAGGTATGTAGTTAAATCCACTTGGGTTGCCTGTGATAAAAGCCCAGGTAGCAGCCCAATTATAGTCTTGTTACTAACATTTGTCAGTAAGACACATATACAAGTGGACATAGAATATTAATTTTATAGGCATTGCCATTGTCACCCATTTTAACAATAGGCTTTGTCACTTTGCCTTAGGAGATTGTCCAATAGACTTCTAGTTGGTAATTTAAATGACGGTCAACATAAACAAACGTCGTCATTTTTTAACCCACCTATAGGTAATTAAAGATATTATCTAATCATTACAGCTGGTTGTTACATGATTCAAATCAGAAGCTAAGATCTTCATATCCTCCATTTCTTAATGCTGTGGAAAAATACTTTAACAAGTTGCTTCCACTGATTGTTCCATTTGAAGTAAGTTAACGATCTCATCTTTCAGATCTTTATTAATTCCTTACATATCTTTAATGTGTTAATAATTTTCTAATATTATATTTGAGTAATTAATTATTTTCTAATATACAATCTTTAATGCTTTGATAATTTCTAATATCAGATTTAATTCCTTGATAATATACTAATGTTATCTTTGACAGTACTCCAAAGGTGGGCCAATAATAGCTTGGCAAATTGAAAATGAATACTCCTTCTATGGTAAAGACATGGAATATTTACAAAAATTATGTCAGGTATATGCTATACCAAAAAAACTTTGTGTTCCTATAGCAGCTGTAAAATGCATATTATAAAAACTTTCCTTGCATTCTTTGGGTAGCATGGGTGGCGTACGCTGCTAATGCATTGTCTTTCACCAGTGTGAGTCTAATGGGTCGGGTCGCTGGTTCAAACCCTCTGGTCGCCACATGTGAATTTAG